>NW_024067032.1:0-356407 GCF_015039405.1 Cantharellus anzutake
TGAAATATATAGTGTAAATTTTTGGATTTTGGAGTTTGCCTTGAAATTTTATGATAGAAAGGTGATTTCAATTTTTTTAAATTATTTCTAAATGTCCTGGAATTTCTCTCCCTAACATTTCCCAAGATTTCTGAATTTTCCCTAATTTTCCCTGATTTTTTAGAAAATTTCCTTTTCTCAATTTTTTTTGAAAGTCCCCCATTTCTCCCTGAATTTTCTGAATTTTCCTTAATTTTCCCTGACTTTTTTTCAAGTTTTTAGAAACCCACCATTTCCTCCCTCATTCCCCCCCCCCTCAATTCCCTCCTCAATTCCCCCCCATCCCCCTCTTCAATTGTCCCCTCATTCCCCCCCCCCCCCAATTCCTCAATTTTCTCCTCATTTCCCCCTCATTCCCCCCCTCAATTTCCCCCCATTTCCTCCCTCATTCCCCCCAATTCCTCCCTCAATTCCCCCCCATCCCCCCCTTCAATTTTCCCCTCAATTCCCCCTCATTGCCCCCTCCAAATGTCACCCCATTCCCCCCCTCCATTTTCCCCTCATTTTTCCCCCTCCAAATTTCCCCATTTCCCCCCTCATCTTCTCCCTCATTCCCCCCCCCCATTCCCCCCCATTCTCCCCTCATTCTCCCCTCATTCTCCCCTCATTCTCCCCTCATTCTCCCCTCATTCTCCCCTCATTCTCCCCTCATTCTCCCCTCATTCTCCCCTCATTCTCCCCCCCATTTTCCCCCCATTTTCCCCCCATTTTCCCCTAAGTAATTTCAGATTAACCCTATTTATAACCCTAAATTCAGTGTAGATATCAATTGGGTTGTGTGCCCTTGGTGTGCAGTGCCACATGAGGGGTTGCAAGTTAAGTAGACTGTTGTCCAGTTGACCCTAGGGTAGGGACTTGACTGTGGCCAGTCACATGATACTGTAGTCAAGCTTTTTATTTTTTTGAATTTTTGCGAATTAAACATGGGCTCAGGGTGCTCATAGAGCTAATAGTCCTCTGTGGGCAAATATATCTCTATGAGCTCTCAGAGAGGGGGACCAAAGTTCTTAGCTCTGTGAGCTCTCATACCTCCTGGTTGGGTTTGCTGATGTGAGAAGAAGGCTACTTCTTTGGTTCTGCTTCAGCTTGGTTTATATACAGGCAGGAACAGGTCACATGGGGGTGCCATGTCACCCTGGACAGAGCCGGGCTGTTATGGAAATGGGAAATTTCCCAATTTAGACTCTTATGGGCCCTGCACACACCCAAATCACATGATATGTAAATAATTAGAGTTTATCCAATTATTAACCACCTAAACTACCACTTGTGAAAACATCTGTTAAACCATATGTTAAAATATCTGTAAAATCGCATGAGCTCAACCTCTACCCCCTTCCCTCTTCCTGCACCTCGAACGGACGAAAATGGGCGCCTCCGGCCCCATTTTTGTAACACGGGCTATTGCAGGTGGCTCTGCAGGCAATCCTGAGTGTTAGAGGAAAGAAGTACAAGTGGAGATGTGCAGCGTATCCAGCAGCATGGTTACCCCTGCAGAGTACTCGGCATCAGACATGTCCATGCTACATGTTAGAATGGGCGGAAACAGACAACTCCGGAGTGGAATCGGAGACTTAGCGTGGAGGGACCTTGGCCTCAGCGACTCAAGCGGAGCGCTGTGCCATTGCTGTTTGTCCATTTGGTCCTTAATTTCACAGTAGGTGAGCAGGAAGTCTCTAGGGGGCATTTCAGGTCGATTTCGGACTGAAACCAAGACGAGTATGTACAAGTGCCGATATATATAATGGAAGGGGCAAAAGCACAAGGAGAACAAAGGGTGACCGAATCAGAACAAAGACGTCCGAACGGGAACAAAGGGTAGAGGGAGCGGAGCGGTACCGAAGGTCATAGGGCAAGACCTGTGATACGTCCGAAAGGAGGTAGGGAGGGCGAGGCCCAGAGGGGCAGGAGGATGAGGGGAAGTGGGGATGATGACTAACTGGCTAGAATAGGAAGAAGCAGTAGTCCAAATAGGGATGAGGGGAAAACGCGAGAAATACATTACAAGTGGCGAGAGTGCCGAAGGCGGTCCGCGAAGCTTGGGGGTTGCGGAGCTTACGGAGGTTATGGAGGTGGGGTTGAAAGTCCGAGGGATATTGGCAATGGTGTTCATGTAGTATGAGGTCACCAATGCAATGGACTAAGACCGAGGTGGAGTCAAAGTCCGAGGTAGGGACTATGATGGAGGCTCGGAGTAAGGTATGAACGGTGTCCGAGTGCGAAGTACGGAACAGCGGTGGAAGGTCGTAACTTGGTGGAAGGGTGGCGGAGGAGTAACAGAGGGAGAAGAGAGGGGAAAGGTAAGGAAGAGGGAGTGGCGGAAAGGAGAGTAGTCAGGTCTGAAGGTGAGTATCGGAGCAGACAGGGGAAGCGTAGGGGGATGACGGGAGGGTGAAGGTGTTGTGAAGGGGGAGCGGAGTAGTAGGAAGGGTGGCGAGTGGGGCGATGTTCGGTCCGAGATGAGTATCGGAGCGGACAGAGATAGGGTCGAAGAGGTAAGGGGGAGGTGTGTTGCCAAGACCGAAGGTGAGTATCGGAACGGCAGCGGTAGGTTATGACTCCGGAGGTGAAGAGGGTGGAGGTCCGGAAGTCGGGTCGGGGTCGGGTATGCACAGATATGACACTACACAAGTAAGAGAGGAGGTCATCCATGTAAAGAAAGAAAGAAGGGAAAAGGAAAGAGAAGCAAAGGGAGGGAGTGGAGCAGAGAAGAGTGGCATGCCCTGGCAGGGTACAGGAAACTATGTACAGAGTGTATATATAATAATACAGGAGTGGAGTCAGAGGACAAATAGAACCCAAAGGGATCAAAGGGAACTGGAAGGAGACAAAGGGGGACTGGATGAAGGAACAACCCCAAGGGTCAAGGGTTGGAACTCTATGGTGCTTCCCAAAAGGGCAAGGCCAAGTGTTAGAGACCGGATCGAGATGAAGGAGTCATCTCCATGGCGGAGGGCTTCAGCCTCAGCAACTCAGACCAGGAGCGCTGTGCCAAGTTACACATCCATGCCCTATTTTACTTACTGGCAAGAACTAAAGAGGGATCAACTGTAGTCAATTTTATCACTGAGGTGTAACCTATGTACAAGCTAAGTATATATATAGCTACAGCAAGGGTGGGCCTGTGAATGGCAGGGCCGAGCAGAGGGGAGCTAACGGAGTTAAACATTAGCCGATTGAATATTACTGACAAGTCAGGTTACAGGGTTAGCGGAATGGCAGGCAATAACCCAGAAACAGAAAGGAGGGATAGGCCTGAAGGTGGACTTGCAGGGCAAGCAAGTGAATTGCCCAGCAGAGGTGGGAGTGTGCTAGCGGATGTCAGAGCTGTCCGGAAGCCTTCAGGGCTCTGTACTTAGGGAGGCGTAGGTAATATATTGAAAAGAGGGGGTGGTGACCATCGAGGGAGGCAGAGGTGATTGTGGAATATGGGAGCTCCAAGGTTAGTGAAGAAGGAGCAGTGAAGGAGTGGAGCTGGATCACCTTATGTAACCAGTTTCCTACATCCAATAACAATATTAGAGTTTGTGCTGATTTGCATACTGACCATGTTTTGGTTGCCAAATATATAATTGTTCACTGTCTAAACAACAATAAACACCCCCCAATGATCTCACCTGATGTATAGATCGTCTATGGATAAAATTCTATATTGACTTTACTATGATTTCTAGTCAATATTACACCTAGATATACATACCACTTTTCAGTAGGATGTGATTTTCCTGATAATTTACTGAAGGAAAACTACTAATAAAATAATTCCGTAATAAATGTTACTCAATACAGGAGTGACCAAACTGCTCTTTCTATCGCTTAGAGTGCATGCTAGTTATCTAGCAGGTTCAGGATTGCTTACTTTTCTCCTGTGGTGTGATAACCAAATATTACTGAGAGATTATTCAATTAAGAAGTCCCCCCACCAAATTCTCACTAATTCTCACTATGACACTTTTGTTCAGCTGTGTCTAACTGACCCTAACTCATGCTTAGAGTGACATGTTAGTTTTATATTAGCTAACAACTAATATTTGCTTTTGTCATGACCTGACATATTGTCAGGGACTCGTCCGGGGTCCAGGGGGTCCAGGTATAGCGTCCAGGACCGAGAGCCTGGCAGGGGGCGGATCAGGCATGCGTACTGACAGGCCCAATGTGGGACAGTGGTCCCTAGCCACTTAGACTGAAGTGGAAAGTTGAGAAGAAGGCTACTTCTTCGGTTCCCACTTCAGGTTTGTTTATATACATGCAGCTTGGATCACATGACGGGTGCCACGTCACCCTCACACACAGCCGTAACCACCCGGGTGTCTCCGTGGGAGATCCCGAGGGTATCCGGTGCAGGCGCGCGTGCTGGGCACAGTGGGAAGTCGCCCGAGGTGCCCGGGCCGGGTACATGGTGGGCGCGCTGCAGATGGGTCAGTTGTACATTGATACAGAGAAAGTCGTCCATGTAGAATAAAGGGGGAATAAAGGAGAAGTAAGATAAGGAGAAACTGAGGAGGGGAGGATGAGGGGGGAAGAAGGGAAAGGGGGAGGAGGTAAGGAAGGGTGGACCAGCGGGGTACCGGGTCAGGTTGGGCCGGGTGGAGCCGGGTCAGGCGGGTGTGCCCTGACACATATCCGTCACTTCCATCAACACATCCTAGTGCCACTTGGCCTGTCCTGCCCGCTATCATCATCATCTGTCCACCCATCTGTCCACCCATCACCCTCATCTGCACTTCCTCCCCTGCGTGTGTACCTTCCAACCTAGGTTGCCTGCTTCATTGTTGTCCGCTTGCCAGCTGGATGGCTTGCTAGACAGCCAGATGGCCTTTTCTCTTTTGTCTGCTTGCGGACTATTGTTCCTCCTTTGTCACTCATTGTTCTTGCTTGCCCCTTGTTGACCAAGTTTTCCGATATTAACTATTTGTCTCTTTCTCCATTCATTAATATCACGCTTGATCCACCACTCCTTCCAGGCTGGTCCTATTTAGTTACTTGTGTTTATAATGCATGTAGGTTACACCGGATGTACCTCAGTTCATATCTCAACTTGGATTCCCCCTCTAGACTCCTCTCCTCATCATAAGGCTTCTGTCTGAAATTGGGACACCAACGTAAGAACGAAGCGCAGCGCTCCACCCAAGTCGCTGAAGCTAAAGTCCCACTCCTCTGACCTTACGAGCCCGGACAACTTTGCATGCCTCGTGGGTTACCCGGATATGCATCTGACATGTTCCTGACAGCTTTTATCTTTTGGAGCAAATGAACCAACCACTGGTGAGGAGAATTAAACTTATATTTCTACCTGAGGTTTGAGAGGGGGCAGAAGTGGCAGCCTTTTATGCTTTTCAGAGGCCTCTCTACTCCCATGCCTCGCACTAGTTACATGTGCTACATTTGTATTACACATAGTTCTAGAATGATATAGGGGCTTGGGCTGTGTAAGCTTAATAATGGACTTAGGACATGACTCAGCAATAAGTAATTCAGTTCTTTGTCTTTTGGGCCAATCTTAGCGGGGTCTTGCAGTGCTAAAGCTATGCTCTACACTGCCCTAATTACGAATGGTTATCTTTAGAAATGACTCAGCTATAAAGGAACTTTCTAGACTGTTCTCTAATTCACCCCTTTTTGTGAAGCCACATCATTACTAATGTTCTAGAGCTTTCCCAATTAATTAACTGATCTGCAGACTTCTGAATCACTTTATGCTTATGATCCAAGATCCAGATCATCAATCATTCCTTTGTTCCAATTTATTTGAGCTTAAAATCAAAAAGTTTTGATGAATCATGGGGAAAATATACAAGATCCTTTTTTTTAGCATTTTCTCCTCTTCTGATGTGATCAAAAACTGTCCGCCCATGCCAGGGAATACTCTGTCATATGGTATTTGGTCCGCCAGACTTCCGGGCACCAATATATTTCCCTTGAGTCACATTACTTTTTGTAAGAATTAGCAAATAAATATATATGAATTATAAGGTGTTTCGCCGTTTGAGCGATATCTCCGTCAGTTTTGAATCCTTTAGAACGAAACAAAAACGTGGATAAATTTAAGAAACAGTCCTTTCAGATGGTAAAAAGATTACAGTCAAAAGCTTACTGGTTCCCGAGATATTCACATTTCTTTCCCAATGTTCCTTCTTATTCTGCCGTCTATGTGCTATTTTCTTGTTGTAGGGATATATTCTTTGAATTTTATATTTTCCTACACCTATGCCAGGTTCTAGGCATGCTTGTAGTAGCTTAAATCTCATGCTACGTGGGTGTGGATAATTATAATGATCTTCTAATGTCTGTCCAGTCTCATAAAGATCATGAGATCTGTTAAACATCTGAACTTGTCACCTGATTGTTGACTATTCTGATAGATCATTGTTTTATTCTTTGAATATTATTTCTCCTACACTGGAAACCTTCAGGACTCCATACTCAGGGAGGCATGGGTAATATATTGAATTGAAGGGGTGGTGACCATTGGGGGTGTCAGAGGGGATTGCGGAATATGGAGGCTCCAAGGTTAGTGATGGAGGAGTGGAGGTAATCTGGAAGGACCAGAGGAAGTGGAGGGTGATGGCCATGGATGGATATTATGGCTCCTAGTGGATCAGATCAGATTGGATCCGGATCAGAATCCGCAGATTTTTAGAGGTTTGAAATAAAATCCGTATCTGGCGGTTAGAAATCCATGGATATGCAGATCAACCGCAGATTGTAGATAAAATGTTCCAAAGTTGCATTTCGTCAGAATTGTCCTTGACGAGAGCTTTCTAACAATCCCAAATTTGTCCATATTGGTGGAGAACTGATGGAAATATGGGGAGAATGGTGGAAAACTTGGAGGTCAAATGCCTAATTTGGGAATAACAGGCCTGGGTGGTCAAATAAGACTTGGAAAAATTGGAAGAAAATATAGAAACATAGGAGGGGTATCTAGAACAGTAGTGACAATAGATCCGTGGATAATCCACTAGGAGCCCTAATGGATATGACAGTGGGGGAGGCAGTGGAATGCCAAGTCCATACATCAATCAGGCATTCCAGCCCCTCTGACAACCATATCCAGAACCGAAAATGTCAGGTGGGATTGCCATGTTAAGAGGAAGAGGTGGGGAGGGCTTATATTAGAGGGAGGGTGAATTGATGGAAGTGAGTGGATTGTAAAAATGATGGAACTCATCTTTGATTGAGGTGGGTGTGAATCAAACACCCCTCCACTTTCCAGAAACACCAACGAGCATTTGATATCTTTGTAATAGCAGTGAGTCCCAAAAACTCCCTGCTTTCCAAAAAGGACAAAGCCCCTGCAAGTGAACATGATAGGAGGGTATTGATGAAAGATCCAGTAACTTGAGATATGAGCAGGAGGCGGAAGTGTACGTCTAAATGATGCATGTGATGATAATTGGAGAGAGCCGATGGGAAGTGCATGAGTGACGCTGTTCAAGAGTGGTGAAGATATGATAGTGAACATCGAGAATTTTTTCACAACAAATACAGATAGGTATAGTCCTTGGGTAAGGAGAAGGAGAAATGCACAGAGCTAGTAAGTCAAGAAACAAAGGTGTGGAAGAAGTTTGTATCCGGGCGATATAATATAAGAAACTACAATGTATAAAAGGCCCTGAGGGGGAGGGGAAACCACACACGTAGTACGGATTAGATAATATGGTGCAGCCAATCAAAAGCTGGCTTCGGGGTGATCCAAGCCAATCAGATGTCGTGAATGAGCGTCCACGAAGATTTATTAGTTAGATTTATCATCATCATCATCACCCGAAATCCCTGATATCTGCGGAAGGTTCAAACTCGGGTGCATGAGGCAGACATGTCATATCGGATGGAACATGGTTGCGTGAGAGCATGGTGGCATGAGAGGCACAGGAAGTGAGTGAGTGTCGACCAGCACGAGGGAGTGGAAAGGAAGCCAGCAAGTGTGGCTGCTTCGATTCAGGCAGGACGCTGAGGTGTTTGGCCCTTCAAACAGCGGTAATTGTAATTTACACTCTGTACCGTAACGAACAAACCATTGTGTCTACGGTGAGGAGAGGGGCTGCAAGCAAGCCCAACCGATACGGGAAGAACACAATGGAAACAGCAGAAACACCACTGGCTGATATCGTCCCTCCATGAAACGCTCTGCCTTGTAATTCACCGCACTTTCACGCAAGGTGGTCTATAGGAATCTGCACGATCGTCTTGGTCGGTCTTCTGGAGCCAGCTGCTCTAGACGAAGGGTAATACAAGACTTGATCGGAGGCTTTGCATGACACTCACTCTCCACCATCTAGATATTCGCGGATCAGAGCCTTTACGGCTTCATCGTCAATTAGACTGAGATCTGGGCGAAGGCCCTCTTCAATAAGCAAATCCACGTCATCTTCCTTGATGTGTTCGAACGGTAAATGCCCAGTATAAATGTGCCAAATCGTCACCCCAGCTGCATATAGGTCGTCTGCACGAGTTAAGGGAGAACGAGTTTTCAGGGAAGAAGGCGATGTGTAGTGTATTGTTGAAGCGTGTCTGCAAGGGGGCTCAGACTCGAGCACGGCCTCGGCAAAATCGATGAATCGTAGGTTCCCAGCCGCATCAAAGACGAGGTTAGATGGCTTCACATCTCCGTGAATGATACCCTTGGAATGTAGCCTGTTGAGCAGAGCACAGAACTGTTGGATCACTGAGAGGCGACGGTTATGGTACTCTAGGCGAATGTCGTCTTGTGGTCCTTGCGTGATGCATCTCCCGAGCCGTGTGATAAATCCCGTAATCTCGCCCTGATTGAAGTAGCGACCGATAACGGGGATGGCGCAATCATTGCCAGCGAGAAGCGCCATATCGACTTCACGACCCAGTCTTTTTTTATCAACAACAACCGAGTTTAGTTTCAATACGCTTTTGATAACGAATTCCTCGTTGTAGACAAATATATAGGAGTTTGGAGAAGCGGAAAACGCATTGCATTGGAGCGACATCTCATGAAGGTCCGATGGCCAGGAGCCCAGTGGATCAGCGAAGAAGGCTTGCGACATTGGTAGGACTTGAATCCACGTGACCTGTTTTGTGCCATAACGTCACATGTAGGCAATGGTCATTGGCTGGTTTCTAAATCAATTCCCATCATTTTTTGTTCGGCCCTAATCACGTGTATATTTCCTTTTAGAGGGGTTTTGTAGGTTTTCTGGCTGGGTTCGAGTCTGTGTAGTCGTCCTACCAGGAAAAAATGCAGTATTTACTTCGTCCTTCATTACCGCCAACACCCGTAAGAGAACAGAAGAATAGAGGAGTTTTAGTGCCAGTACTAAAGCGAATCCGCCTCTGTGAAATCCCCTAGAGGCTCTCTGTAATCCTTCATTCATGCCGACAATGCCAACCCCAACGTACCTTCACTCTGTCCACACGGTTAGGAAAACAGTCGGAAGCTGTAAAGGCGGAAGCACGATCTCGTCGGAAGCTTAAAGCCTCTAGGGAAGAAGCGATGACGATCCGGGATGCTGCTGCCATCCTGAAGGTTGATAACTCCTCCTCACCCCCAAATTCGGAATTTACTCATTCTTGCTCTCAGGCTGTAGAGGCAACCTCTTCAACATCAGCTTTTGAATTGGCCGTCATTACACACCATACCAAGGGGTCCGCTCCTCCACGAAGTCGAATCATATTGCCACGAGACCCAAGATCGAAACCCGAAATCATGCTTGTCTTTGCTGAAGGGAAACAAGCTGCATCAGCAAAGAGGCTCGGCGCTGCTTACGTCGGTGGGGCAGAACTGATTCCAGACGTACGTTTCGTTTTCTTTCTTTATTCATATCTAATTTTCTGATTCGACTCGTTGCTGCTGTTGTTCTGTCACAACGGCAGGTTTTGTCAGGCGAGATCAATCCAACAAAAGTTCTGAGCACCCCTGCACTTCTCCCAACCATCAACCCCAAACTCGCCCGTTTCCTCGGTCCCAAAGGACTGATGCCTTCCACGAAACGCGGGACCGTCACAGACAACATCGCCTTAGCTGTGAAGGCATCACGAGGTGCACTCGACTGGAAGGGTGACAAACAAGGAGTGATACGGATACCCATAGCGAGGATCACCGATTCAATTCAGGATTTAGAGCAAAACATCAGGTTGTTCATAAAGGGTGTGAAGGAGGCGACGGCCGATAAGAACGCTATTCTTCAGAATAAGAAGAGTGAGTTGTCGTTGTCCGCCTTTTCTCTCGGGATGGCATTGTGATAGCGATGTCTAACTTGGTTGGTATAGCAATGCCAAGCGTCCTCCAGGTCTTCCTTAGCTCTACCCGTGGGCCTGGAATTCTCCTCAATGATGTGTAATAATTTATTTGTGGAAAGTGATAAACCATCTGATGTCTCATCGCCCCCCATCGTGCGATGTGTCGCCCACGTGTGATTTGTCGAGTAAGCAGGGAATTACAATGACGAAGTTTTGGATGCTTCAGAAAGACGAAAGGAAAAAACATAAGTTAGGTTGAATGTTAAATGTAAATTAGCTAGGTAAACGCATGGTGACTTAGGGCGATGTAGGAAGTACAAGCATGTCTCAACGACGCGTGCCTTTTGTAGGTCTCGCGGGTGACATGACCATCTCCCCTTTTCCGTCGAACGAGATATCCCACTCTCCAACCAAGTCCAATAGGTCAACTCCCCCATCGTCGTCCACGAGAATATTTGAGTTATCCTTCTCGTCGACACTCAATTGCTTCCCTCTACGACGAATGTCAGGTCCATTCTTGCTCTCCCACGGGAAAGCATCACCCCAACTGGCTTTTCTAGCATCATAATAAGGTTGTTTGCCTTGTGATTTTGGAATCGTGTGTCGAGCAATGTGCCCTTCATAATAACAAGACTCGTCAAAATTAGCAATGTGGATCAAAGCCGTCCTTGCTGACCTTCTTTGGTACAGGTGTCTAGAATAACATGGCCGCTTCGTTTCATGGGAGGGAAAATAATTCGAGGCCAATAATAGCTCTCATTTCGTAACTCCTCTTCGGGTCTGGGCGGGGTATTCACAAAGCTGATTAATTCTCGCCGCCGAACTTCGGCATCGGTTTCAAAGGTCTGGTGCCACTTTAGAGTGACCTCGTCTGAAGCAACTTCGCAGGTACTCGCCAAAATTTGGTCCCCCGAGCTAACAACGTCGGTGTCCTCTACAAGTATTCGTTTCTTGAGACGTTTTTCCAGAGACTGAGCCGGGCGAATGGAAGTATCATTCCAAGTCCCAGAAGGTGCTAAAGGTCGTGGTCCTCTACGGATGATGACGTATGAATAGAGAATATCTTCGTGACCTTTCGAAGCATGCTTCGTTCGGCTCAGGAATGCGGGACGGGAAAGACGTTGGGAAAAGTTGCATATACTGGGTGACGGTTGTTTGGACTGTAGGGTTAGTGGGCATGTTCTATCATGTGGGCACTGACTCAAGCGCAGGACCATGTCAGCCATGAGATCGAAACGGGATGATGAAAATGGACTGACAGGTGCGAGCACGTGCGATCCCGGCGTTTGGTCGTATTCTGACACTGGACCTTCCTCTGCTGGGAATTTTCCCTGCCTTCCTTTCGACAACAAACATCGTCGAGCATCTGCGACAATTTTGAAACCTTCCGCCGTCCCATGATCGATTATGATCTAGGTGGATTTCAATATACGGAACTATGAAAATGAAGGGGAGGGTACGAGCCATAGTGTCAGCTCCAGTATTCCATAGTTCACGGAGCATCTTGAGTCGTGACAGGTCAGTCGGAAGTTCAGAGAGAGTGAAAGCAACCATAGCAATGGTCTCCTCCGGAGGACTGTACACTTTATGCCCATCCTGCCTCACATTAGGCTTCAGCAAACAAGCATGGGTATGAAGCACGATGGTAACGAACGCGACCCCAAAACTTTTCGACCTGAAGCCTTGTCCGCCCCATTGACAGTCCTTCCCGGAAGATAGATCAGCAGGGATTGATCACTAAGCTTGTGAGCTCACCAGCTGTGAGCCTCTTAGATAATGAAAGAAGATTGGGGCGGTTCTCGAGACATAAGTAGTGCTCCACGGTGCTTGAAGCCAGAACGCTTGCAACTCGGGGGGTATCCTATTTGGCCATAATGAGCGGTGCGTTGATCCAACAATTAATTATGCACAGCCTACTTCGTTAATGAGCTTTGCGTCGTCAGTTGAGAGCTTTTCCTTGGTCTTGAACACGGTTAGTGAGGACCTGAAGCGGGCCCTTGATCTGTCCAATGTAAATCGGAGACAGAGTCATGGTACACACCATATTCCAGCTCCCATGGCTGAACCAAAGTCTATCACAGTCTTGACATTCTTCGACCAGTTTTCTCCTAATCGTACGCATGCTTCTGTGAGCACTGCGGAGATGGCAGAGAACTGTCCGGGAAGTGATATGACTGAAAATGCCAGTGCCTCGCGAGGAGTAATACGAAAGGCTTTGAATTTTTTAGGGCCTTTAAATTTGTCCGGAAGCTGGATACTCCATTGAGTCCTAGTTTTATTGCTTCCCTCGTTTGCTTCATGAAGGAAAAGCCTTTTGACGTCGGAGCGAAGCTGATGTTTGTCATTATCTTCAGCAGTACCCATGAGCCAAAGAAAAGCATGTAGTGGCGGGGGCAGCTTACCCGCAATGAGAGATTCCATATTGCGCTCGAGCTCAAATGGAATAGAAATCAACCCAATACGCTTACTCCCAAACACGGCTTCCTGAGAACGCTTTTCGGACCTATCATGCCATGCATCTGTGTCGACTCCCTCGCTTGGGGAACTGTTCAGATGATCGCATGCTTCTGCATCTGTTTTGGGAGTCCCGAGCATCATAGAATTGGAAGACTCAGTGGAGGTTGATGACCTATTCTTCCCCCTATGCTTTTTAGATCTGATCAAGGAAAGGTCTGTATCTAATAGCAATTGCCTAAGAGATGAGTCCAAGTCTGATGAGGAACCGGATGGTGGGTCAGAGGCACAATCCGGAGTCCAATGCAACCACCGTGGTCCCGAAGGGCCACTGAGCCCGCGAGAGCGCACGCAACCGTTGCACAGCAGCCGAGATATCCGCTTAGGGAACATCCAGCAGTCCAGCCTTTGGACTTGGAAAAGGATGCGCACGGGACCGTGGGAAGAATCCTTCCATCAATCTTGAGGAATGAGCGACACAGCCCGTGGGCTAGAGATTCCGGAGCCCCCCAAAAAGCGACCAAGGGTTTCTGGGACAATTGACGACATTGGTTTTCAATCGACTGGTGGTTCTGATTTGAATAGTGTTCGGACAGATGTTTACGACGAGTTGGATGAGGCTAAGTTGGAAGAGACTCAAGAGCCCAAAGCTTCCGATCTGTACCTAGACACCGTAAGTAGTTGTGGAAATTTTCACACTCGACAGGCGTCTTCATCAGGTTCCTTAGTGTTTCCTCAATGATATACATAGGTTAATCGAGCTGTTCTCGACTTCGACTTCGAGAAGTTATGCTCTGTCTCGTTATCAAACATCAATATCTACGGGTGTCTTGTCTGTGGGAAGTACTTTCAGGGTAGAGGGAAAAGTTCTTACGCATATGCCCATTCCATTCACGATGACCACCACGTCTTCATCAACTTGGACACTGAAAAGGTCAGTCTATCTCCCTCCTTTTGAGGCTCCCGCACTCTCCTTCCTAAACTAGTATGAATTAAGGTTTACGTGCTGCCTGATGGATATCCTGTCTCAGACCCTTCATTGGATGACATCTCGGCTGTTCTGAATCCTGTCTTTACGGAGCAGCAAGTAGCGAACCTCTCTAGCCCGCGTCAGCTTTCCAAACCTTCGTACGACTTGTCCTCCAGGCCATATATTCCTGGGCACATCGGTCTCAACAATATCAAGGCGAATGACTATCTGAACGTCGTCATCCATTCGCTACTTCATGTGCCTCCTTTACGCGATTACCTCCTTCTGATGAAATTTTCGGGCAAGGAACCCGAGCTGTTCAAGCGTTTTTCAGGACTTGCGAAGAAACTATGGAATCCACGTCTGTTCAAGGCTCAAGTGAGCCCGCACGAGTTTCTACAGGAAGTTCGTCGGGCGTCGAACGGGAAGTTCAAAATAACTGAGCAAGGGGACCCGGTTGAATTTCTTGGATGGCTATTGAATCATCTGCATCGCGACATGGGGGGCACGAAGAAACGGAACTCTTGTAGGTTGCCTTCACCACACTCTCTTCCGACGTTCATAATCCATTTTGACCAGCGATCATATACTCGACGTTCCAGGGCGAAGTACGTATTGACACGCAACAGGTCTTGGTGAAAGCGGACATGGACAATGAACGACCCTACTTCGATATTGATCGCGGTGAGTTTGCCCCAGTCGCACTTATGCAGTATCCTAACTTCTGCCCTTAGAGATCAAATCTGCTCATTCTCCCTTTCTTTTCCTTGCGCTTGATCTGCCGCCACCGCCGATATTCCAGGATGCCGTAGAGAAGAATATATTGCCCCAGGTCACCTTGGCTCAAGTACTTGCCAAATACGACGGGAAGACAACGCATGTGAGCTATAGGCTGGTGTTCAGCCCATGGAACGTTCCTCACACCCCATGCAGGAGTTCGCTGGCCAACTGAAGAGATGGAGATGCACACGCCTGCCTCAATATATTATACTGCACTACAAGCGTTTCACGAAGAACAATTTCATTGAGGAGAAGAACCCAACCATAGTGAACTTCCCTGTGCGAGGGGCAGACTTCCGTGATGGTAAATCATCTCTTTCACATCTTTCTCGAACCGGATTAAACACTCGTACAGTTTTAGAGGCCCCTCTGCTGGCCACACGACAGTGTATGATCTCATCGCTAATGTCGTTCACGAATCCACCGCAGGCACTACGCGCGATAAAGAGAACACAGTGTGGAAAGTCCATTTGAGGGCTGGAAAGCTTGAAGCCTCTGAAGAGGACAAATGGTATACGATACAAGATCTCATCATCGAGGAAATAGCGAAGGAGATGTTGTTTTTAGGTGAAACAGTTCTCCAGGTAGGTTTGAACTTTGCCAACTTTGAGACTCACACGAATGATAACCAATGCCCACTTTGCCAAGATCTGGGAACGTCGGTCGTAAGATACACCAGCTCTTGAAGGGTACGTGCCAAGCCTTTGGCGTTTGTGTTTGAGTAGTAGGGTCTCATCATAAATGGAACTCATTGACCAATTCGTGCATGCCACCGCAATCCATTCTTGATAGTTACAATCAGATACAATACAAACAAACCCTCCGGCGAAGGGACCACTAAGACGATCACCTTCGAGAAGATGTAATATTATATTCTCAGAAGTGCTCCTTTGTAAACCTGAAAGTGATGTGTTCTGTCGAAGCTGCGTCGGACTGAGCCCGGACGGCTTTTGCCAAACCACTGGGCTGTAATGAAGCCAAGTCAGCGTTTAAGTAGAAGGCTTCCAGGTTGTATCGCTTCTTACCCCACAAAAGAACGTCTAATAGCAAGGTAGGCGAGAATACAAAGTCAGCCACCTCGATGTGTCTGTGTATGGGCATACGTACAACTACACTGGTCTTCAAACTCGCCTCTCTTCCGGGAAAATACGCTCCAGACTCAATCGCCATCCTGAGCCTTGTATAAATCGACTTCCAGTCAGGGCGCCCATACAGAGTTCTTGACTTCAAGAGCGTAAGAGGATCGAATCCAGCATCATTCAAACTGATGTTATACATTGTCGATTGGTCCAGCGACGCTGTAAGGTAGGTAGAGATGCGCAGGAAATTGGCTAGACATGAGGTCAGGGTGTGGTAGAAGGTAATTGGACATGTGTCCTCACGATCGGTCTGGGCCGCCTCAACCTCCGAGAGAAGCGTTTGGAACCAACCAAAGCTTGGCGTATCACGAACAACCCAAATAAACTCAACGCGTTTGAGCGCGCCAAGATTACCTCTGCGTTGGCGGTACCAGATATCTATAAAGCGAGGATATCAGCCCGCTAAAGGCAAAGGTGTTGGTCCTGATGCTTACGCTTAAGAATACTGGCAAAAGGAGTCACGCCAATTCCAGCACCAATGAGAACAGCGACCTCAGCTGTGAACACATCTTCAGCCGGAGCGCCATATGGTCCATCGATGCGTACGAGAGGAAGTCGCGATCCTGCAGCAGTATCAATCTCCACAAAGTCGCCCCGAATGCCGAGGTCGTCGAAATCCATTGACTTCTCAGAACCAGCTACAGCAGCTTTCGTGAGTGAGGCAACAATATCTGGTCCCACACCAACGCGTTCGCCCAATGCTTGGGTCCAGTCACCAACCTGGCGGATGTGGACTGAAACGTATGGATCTTCAGGAGCAGATGTAATAGTGAACTAGGTTCTTCATAAGCAACCACAACAAAATCCAGGTGTGGGCGGACATACAGGGTGCCATTGCCACCTTGACACATCGGTAACTTGAATAAACAGCCATTGACCGGCTGTATACTTAAAACTCGGCTTCCTGATCCGCAATTCCATGGCACCTGATGAGGTGCGCATCAAAAATTGCGTCCATGCGGTACACTTCGAGTGAACTCACCACTTGGGTGCACCAGTACACGTTCCAACTGAGTCTCCCACCGAGCCCTTATTTCCCGGTATACACGCTCTCCAAAATATATGATGCCAGGCCAGATGGTGAATCTCCAACTCTCGTAGCCAAGACAATGCTTTGTCGAGTAGAATGGGAACATTCGAATGTAATCCGGCTCCGGGCTGTCTCGGACAAAGCAGCCCGTAGCATGAGTGTAAAGAGCTATCATGAAGAAAAATGCAAGATGATGCGTGTACCAGAATGCTTCAAAGCATTGGGTGCGGATGCGATGATGGGCGGTCGAGTACCTGATGTGAAAGTCAATGATAATGAGTTGAAAAGGATTTCTTAGAAACATCCGACTTACATGATAACCATTATTAGAAGCATGAAATGTCCTGTGATGCCACCAGCTTGCGTGTAATGAATTTGGAGAGCGAGCTGCGGTCGAAGCTCTATGACCAGTTTCAGCGGATCTGAGTTTCAATCGGCTGGCCAGCAAGTAATACTTACGAGTCCTCTCTACATTCTGGTGGGCGATCGACCAGTAGAAAGAATCAGGTTAGGTGCTGCGATACCCATCGTGAGAGTCACAGGTAGCTTACAAACTAGGGATACCAAAAAGTAAGCGTGTCGTCTAGACAGATATTCGAGAGCTACACACGAAGTTGACATAGTGGGCTGTAGTATGAACCATAGCCCAGAAGGCCATCGAATATGCTACTTGACGGTGAAACCAGATATTTTCATCCAGGGGCATCAACCACTACATTTCGCTCTCAACATCAGCTCTGGGATGGACAAGAGAGAACTTACAGCAAGTTTTGGACGCAGGTGCCTTATGACGTTGCGGAGCATAGGAAGAAGGATGAGTCCACCGTCGTATGCGAGAACAAGACCAGCGCCTCGGGAAGTCCATACAGAGAACCTGAGACTGTTTAAAGGAGCCAACTTGGGGTTCGTTGCCTTGCGATTAACTATTAGCTTAGACAACTAGTAGCTAAGGTTGTCCTGTTACCTGAGCCCACCATCCATAGACAAATAGACCAATCTGGCTCCCAAACCATACAATATTGAAGCAGAGCCGTTTCCATGTTGCGAACTCCCGACGAAAGCTATCCCCAGCAGACATGACAGAGAGCAATGGGTGTCCTTAATATTTGATAAACGGTGTCAACTGGACAGTGATGGGATATGATAGAAACGAGGAACGAATGACAGGTGTTCAGAATTCCAGACCAGCGGAAGGTCGAAGCCTACTCCGAGAAGAGGGATTAGATTCACAAACATTAAGAACAACTTCCGCTGCGCTCACCCAGCAACGACGGACAGAATAAAACAACGAAACAGAAAACCACAGAACCAGAGCGCTCGCCCACAGGGAAGCAAAAGAGAGGGAGACCGGACATCACAGCATGATTTTATCCTACGGCGCCTTTGAAGTTGCCTCGTTGTTTCCTGTCATCACAGCTGGAGTGATGGTGTATCCAAGACTCTGGAGCCATGTCGACGTCGTCGCATCACAAAGGTTGGTGTTGTAATTGATTCACACTTGCCATCTTGGTAACTGTGGTGCATTACCTAAGTAGGACGCCCCGACAACGCAAAACAGTTTTCCATGGATCCCGAAGCCCCAACATCTCCTGATGAACTACTAAAGTTGTTGAAGTTGGATGCGCCTCCTACAGAAGAGGAAATCATATCTCTGATTGAAGATGAATGGCTAACACCTAAGGATATCTTGCCACGCGATTGGCTGGATCGATATCAATTGTGGGAGTGTCGTCTGAGTCTGACCCGTCAAGCGCTTCCAATTGAATTTTGTGTATTAGACATGAATACCGTCCTTTCAATATCCCATCCCTTCTGTCGCTGGCACCTTCGCCACCCACCAGCACTCTTTCATTTGTCCGTGCTGGACTCGATGGCAAAATTACTGGCTACATCGAGGTGCGCAGCCTTCATTTCCTCACGGTTGAGTACATTTCCGATCATCATTCCAACTCGTTATTTTGTGGAAGACGCCGCGCGCACGTAGTGAAGAATCACCTACCACTTCAACATCCTTGCTTCGAGCGTCTGCCCCGACGTCAACCTTTGTCCGTGGAAAATCTGGCTACTTGCCCTTTCGACCAGGTGGCCTCGATGATGCATCTATAGGTGTAGATGGGCTGCACAAACTAGCTAATAGGGACACTCATGGTGCGATCTTTATGACGTAATGCCACCGCATCTGATGTTTATCCTCCAGATTCGTACGCCACTGTTCCCCCTGGATTCGAGAAGGGCATGGAGTTTGATGACCCATCGGGGGAATTGGACGGACGACTCCAGGTGTCCCCGGACGCCCGACATCCCCAGTCTCTTCCCCAATTTATACCTAATGTAAGGGCACCCGTTTGCCTAATAGGCCCCTCTACGATACTAAGATACCTTCAATAGAATCAAGAAGAAAAAGACGCATACAAAGGGAACGATGTTCCAACTTCTTCTGAGGAGATAGATGCTTTCCTGCCAGCCTCTGTGGGCGTCATCGCGACTCCGGTCAATGCATACTGATTGCGAATTCTGATACTAGGTGTTTGCTATTCGCAAGCCCGATGCGAAGTCATTCAGGAAGGCTGCAACGACAAAAAAGAGAGATTGGGCTCATGTTGTGGATGTGAAGAGGGGCATTCCTAATTTCCACGAGCTTGTTCCTGACATGGCACACAAGGCTAGCAACACTTCCGCAAAGGTTACGCTTATTTTGAGACGACCATTTTGCAGTATCCATTCGAGCTTGATAACTTCCAAAAGGAAGCCATATACCATCTAGAAATGGGAGATTGTGTCTTCGTCGCAGCACACACCAGTGCTGGCAAGACTGTCGTTGCGGAGTATGCTATCGCTCTGGCAGGCAAGCATATGACCAGGTGCGTGGAAGGAAGAGCCTAGAATGCCTTTCGATCTCACCTGGAGCTTCTGTGTCGGTACAGAGCTATATACACGTCACCCATAAAGGCGCTTTCAAATCAGAAATTTCGTGACTTCAAGTCCACGTTCTCCGCATCGACTGGAACTACCCACTCCCCAATCGAGGTTGGAATCCTGACAGGCGACGTGCAGATTAACCCCGAGGCGACGTGCCTCATTATGACAACAGAAATTCTTAGGTCCATGTTGTACAAAGGTGCAGACCTAATAAGAGATGTCGAATGGGTTATCTTTGATGAGGTCCATTATGTTAACGATGCTGAGGCAAGTATTGTGTTTGTCACCCATCCAATTTTCACTCACAATTCTCATTCCAGAGAGGGGTTGTCTGGGAAGAAGTAATAATCATGCTTCCAGAACATGTGAATATAATTCTACTCTCAGCCACCGTCCCAAATACAGAAGAATTTGCAGCCTGGGTAGGGTGAGCCAATTCGCCGCCGTAATTGTGACCAAGTGTCACCCTGATACATTTCTCTCCGAAGGCGGACGAAACAGAAACCAATCTACGTGATCTCAACACCAAACAGACCTGTCCCTCTTGAACACTACCTCTATCCACCTGGAGCGAAGGAAATATTCAAGATTATCGATTCCAAAGGAGACTTTAACACCACAGGCTACAAGCAGGCTGGAGAAGCGAGTAAACGCAAGCAAGACAAGGAACGGGAGGCTGCTGGCTTGCCACCGGTTCAAAGGGGTGGGGCTCGAGGTGCCCGCGGAGGCGGTGGCGGGCGCGTTGCCACCGGACGCGGTGGTGGCAACCGTGGAGGATCCATCCATTCTTCTGCCCGGACTGTCCACCAAGACACTCGGAATCTTTGGATCCACTTGGTTGGACTCCTAAAGAAGCCCTTTCAATATTCAACCATCTCTGGCGCCATGCACATATCCCCTTCACTTCTTCCTGCCGTGATATTCACTTTTTCCAAGAAGCGGTGCGAGGAGAATGCTGCTAGCCTGAACAATGTGGATCTCACTAGTGGTGCCAAGGAGAAGAGCGAGGTGCATATATTGTGGGAGAAGGCTCTGAACCGATTAAAAGGTCTGGCCATTTGTTCTCTGTTGTGTATGAGTGATCCTACGGACCCAATTATTGAAAGGGTCTGACAAGAAGCTCCCTCAGATCGAACGTATGAAGGATCTGCTTTCCAGAGGCATTGGGGTGCACCATGGGGGGCTTCTGCCGCTCGTGAAGGAGGTCCGTTTGGATTGTTATTGTTCGATTTGGATCGTACGTTCTGACGTCATATCTGACAGGTAGTCGAACTATTGTTTGCTCGGGGTTTGGTCAAGATCTTATTCGCGACAGAGACATTTGCCATGGTAAGCTCCAACCAAAGGTGAAATCTGATCATTCTGACAGTGACCACGATTATCTTAAGGGTGTTAACATGCCTGCTCGTTGCGTAGTATTCTCAGGCATTCGCAAACATGATGGACGATCATTTCGAGATATTCTGCCTGGTGAATATACTCAGATGTCTGGACGCGCTGGACGAAGGGGTCTCGATGCAAATGGTGTGGTGATAATCGTTACTGGTGAACAACTTCCGGATGTAGGTCGTCGTGATGGTCCGATTCCCCGGAATTTTCCTCATCCTGTTCGTTCAGCAAGCTACATTGAAGACGATGATAACAGGGACTCCTCACAAGCTTCAGTCACAATTTCGGCTCACGTACAACATGATCCTCAATCTCCTTCGCGTTGAAACTCTCAAAGTGGAAGAGATGATTAAGCGTAGTTTCTCGGAGAATGCCACTCAAATGATGGTCCCAAAACATGAGAAAGAAAAAAATGAGGTATATTGATCCCTGAGCCCTGTGGGGCGCATACTTATGCCAGTGTGTTAGATTGAGGAGAAATTCAACGCTCTTTCTCGATTGGACCCCTCGCCGGAATCAGAACGTGTTCGGACTATTACACTGCATCGACGTCCATTGTTTCCGTGGCATCGGAAATTCTGGAGAA
Source organism: Cantharellus anzutake (assembly GCF_015039405.1). Lineage (NCBI taxonomy): Eukaryota > Fungi > Basidiomycota > Agaricomycetes > Cantharellales > Hydnaceae > Cantharellus > Cantharellus anzutake. Next base: position 21,519 of record NW_024067032.1, read on the forward strand.
AAGTGTGAGTAACCCTGCCTCGAAGATCCTGTCCCCTGGCCGCATCGTAATCCTCCGTGAAACGGTAAGGCTTAATTCAGTTGGGTATATGTAGTGCTCATTACCCTTGCAGCGCTTCCCCGGGAACATCGCAGTTATACTTAGACAGGACAAATTGATGGACAAGGTGGATGGGCATCCACCTTATGTGATCTTGACTCTTCTGCATAAAGAAAAGAAGAGCAATCATCACCGTAAGTGATTTTAATTACGCAAAGGGCGCACTGGTTGTTAATGGCAGGAACAGGGACTGATGGGGATGCTCTCCTACCTTACTGGCCACCTCGTGTCTCCTATCTATCGAAAGATGAGAGCTCCTATCATGTCGATATTGTCGGTATTTCGAGTATTGCACTCGTGACGAATCGAACCATTCAGGTATGTTCCCACTACACGGATTTTCATGAGCTCACTTTGATGTCAAGGTGGACATAAATGAAATCCTAGACCGTCGCCTGCTCAGGGCTCTGAGTGCCGTCAAGGATCAACTGTCGGAATTGCTGGTCGAAATTTCGGACGGTGACTATCAGAGCCGACCTCCTGAGTGGACCTGGTCAAAGACCAGGACGTTGGACTTCCAAATGCTTTTTCAGCAAAAGGATGAACTGGTAAGAAGACTGCAGTCAATGAGCGATGTAACTCGTATTGTCAACTTCGAAAAGAAGGTGGATTGTCTGCCCTTGGTTCTGTTCTCAGGAAGCCGCTGATTCAAGTCCTAGTTTGCCACGGTTCATATTGAAACTATCCTCCGCACCCGAATTAATGAACTAAGGGAACAAATCTCAGATCAAAATCTTGAGTTGTTACCGGACTACAACCAACGAATCAACGTGCTGAAGGATCTACATCACATCGATGAAAATTCCACTGTCCTGCTCAAAGGGCGAGTTGCATGTGAGGTATGTCGATCCATCGACTTGGTTCATCCAAATCACACTATGTCCTTGTTTTAGATCAACTCGGCCAACGAACTTATTCTTACGGAACTTATCTTGGAGAATACTTTGGCCTCGTACGAGCCGGAAGAAGTTGTGGCCCTCTTATCTGCCTTCCTCTTTCAAGAGAAGACAGAAGCAGAACCGGAGTTGACGCCCCCACTTCAAAAAGGAAAAGATATTTTGACCTCCACCGCGGAGAAAATAGCGAAAATCCAAGACAATTGGCAAGTTGGGGGTGCTGGTGCGCAGACTACTCTCAAGTTCGGACTTATGGAGGTGGTCTATAAGTGGGCCAAAGGGATGGTAAGTTCGTGGTACTCTTTCTTACGACGAGTTCACAACTGTTCTTCATCCAGCCCTTCGAGAACCTTACTGAGCTCACAGATGTTCCTGAGGGTACCATTGTACGTGTTATCACAAGGCTGGAGGAGACATGCCGTGAAGTGCGCGATGCGGCTAGGGTTATTGGGGACGCCGAGCTGTTCAGGAAAATGGAGGAGGCCCAAATCAAGATCAAACGAGACAGTGAGCGAAGCTACTGCCCTTGTCCCGCACACTTGCTCACGATTTGTATATTCAAGTTGTCTTTGCAGCGAGTCTGTATTTCTAGGTTTGGAGTATCACAGGAGCAACAGCAAGGTGGTTGAGGCCACTCAAAAGACCCGTCAAATTCGTCCTAGGAATCATTTGACTTCGGGTCCGGGTTCTGACCAGGTCATGTTAGGAGAATATGTCGAGGAGAGTGCTGATGGGCGGGGGAACGCAGTAGTGAAAATGAACAAGGATAGGCTTAAGTGCACAAAGCATTAAATATGGAATTTCTTCTCCATCACTTCGCGGTCATCGACCAATGGTTGCGCGGGACCTGGACCTATGGAGAATCGTGAGAGCTCAAAACGTGTGCTTGTGACAGAATCCGGTAGCTCACTCCCAAATATGTCGCTGACATCCAGCGTCTCATCGCGACCCATTAGAATGTCCAAATGAATATTTGAACGGGCAATAGTGGGCATGTGAGGGATCTGGATGGCGTTGGTGCATCAGAGGGATGGGACCAATCAGAAGGCATTCGCCCACTAAACTCACGGCCGAAACAATCTTTCTTTCCATCAACTGGCGCATCGGTGCGTGCATCCCAAACACATTACGATGCATGCTTAATCTTAAGTTGTCTTGCGTTTCTTCCCACTTCGGGACGAATAAGATTGCCAGATCGAAGACCCATTGGAGCCACTCACGCTGTCAAGCCGTTTCTGATGGGAGTGTGTTGCATTGATTTCAGTGACGAGGCTACGCGTCCCGTAGCGCAGAGAATCGTGCACGCCGAAAGAGTTAGCAGTGGCACGAATGGATGCGGATGGAGGGCCGGAGGCATGGGAAGGAGGTACAACGCAGAGCCTTCTGCTATCCTATGGTGATATTAGATGTCTATGACAGGATTGAAAATCTCCTGGCTACACACCATCGTGTTTGAGCCTTGAGCAGTCACGACGCGTAGGCTGGGGACTTGCCGTGCACCGCCACCTATGTCCCAATCCCACGCTTGACGCTATGCATCCTGTCCTCAATGGCTTGCCATGTCGGCAGGTACTTAAAATTATCTCATTCAAGCCCCGATTCATTTTCTCTGCCTCGTATGCAACCGCAAAAAAAGGACAGCAGCAAGATCCCCGATCAATTCCTTTGCGAAAAGCCTTTAACCCGATTTACCATAAATATCGTTCGAACCTGGAGACGGCACTTCATCGTGCCATACCGTCCGTGGAAGCTCACGAGACAATACACAGGGCGTGGCAGCTACACCAACGTCATCAACGCGAACAGCGGCACGCAGAGCTCACTGCTATGCTAAATAAAATGCGCAATGCTGTGGAGGAGCTGAAAAAGGTGGACGAGAAGTTATTCTATTGGGCCACAGTCCCAAGGGACCCACGCCGACTCATCCAACCAGAGGCAGAGGCGCTGCGAGGGACAAAGGGATCAGTCAGGAAAGCATTGGAGGCACGTATTGAGGGTCTCTTCCCTAGAGAACTCCGGACACCGACGGAAACCCCTTCTATAAGAGGGTGGGAGGAGAACTGGAGGCCGCCCAAATAGAGGGATTTCCACGCGATCACTCAAACATGTCAGTACAACACCCATCAATAACATTGCTTGTGCCATACCCATCTCTGATCTCGCTTTGCAGTGTGTGGTAGCGATACATTGGATAATTATGGGCAATTACTAAAGTACGGCAATGCTAGCTTTAAAACGAGTCCGAGCCAATCCCGATGGCCATGGGTGAGGAAGGACGAGGGAATTCAACGGGAAAATAAGGCGCTTTGAATGACTCAAGTTTGGCCCCATATAGACGGATGTTACAGTCCGCTCCACCAGTACCAATGATCATCTCGTTCGGATGGAATGCCAATGGTGACAGGCCTGGAACTATCGATTCGGGCGCTGCCGTCCGCCCAGTTGGAATTGACGTCCGCCCCAGTGATGATAGATGAGGTTGGAATGAGAAATTGTCCGGCGGAGGGTATATGGTGAGGAATTGCTGGCGCCACTGTGCCGGGGTAATTGCCGTAACACTGAACCGCCAATTGAGTGATCGATCGTCAATAAGGCGAACAATTACTTACGTTGCAAAGATGTTTGCCTCATCGTGGATTGCGAGGCTCTCAAGACCGTAGGAATGAGGCTCAATTAGCGTATTAGGGATGGGTGAACGAATGTCCCATAGGCAAACAGTGCCGTCCACACTGGCCGAAATCATCTCCCGACTGCCATGCTTTTGCCAGTGAACATTCTGAATCCAAGACTGATGGCCCTCACAGGAACGTATGTAGCCACCAGATCTCATCCGTCGATCGTACACATGGACAGATCCGTCTGCATGTCCTACACTGAAAATTTGGCTCGCATCTGACTCAAAAGCAAGAGATGTTACACTGCTCGCCGCGTTTGTGGGGACATCCTTGAATCTGCGGTGAGGAAATAATTCAGGACTTGTGGGCAAACATACCTGCAAACAAAGTTCCCTGTGGGAGTCCCAGACTCTAACTGCCTTAACGTCTCCAGACGCTAGCAGAATCCCACTATATTGTTGCCATGCCAAAACCATACCACTGCCCTTCTTGACAGGGACTCGGTCATTCAGTGCCCGAAAGGCAGTAACAAGTTCAACCGAATCATTTCCTCCATTACAATTTCTGAAGACGCGGACTACCTGATCGCCTGGATTCAGGTCAGTCGATGATGTGAACCCTCCATTGCCACACTTACTGGATCCGGAGAGAACCAAAGTATGATAATCGTTGTTTATGTATTGAAGATGGGTAATCCTGGACCCTGGTGAATTGTTGTTGTAGAAGACACATATCTTCCGTCGCGAAGCCCAATCCCATAGCCTGAGGAGCAAGAGTCAACAGTGGCCAACCAGTATCAGCTAGAAAGTGATAATACCCTATATTATTCAGTCTATCGGCGATTAGGAGATGGTTTTCCGTAGGATGGAAGGCAAGTTGGGATACGTTTTGATCATTGGGCAAAGTTGCTATCAATTTGTCCCATGCATGAGAATCTGAGATTGATTGGAAAGCACATGTCAGTACCAGCTAGCACCGCTTAGTCGCTTACTTACCGGCCATCTCAGCCTGGTCAGCGCTGTCTTGTAAACTCTTCTCGGCAGCCAAACGCTTCAGCATTTGCTCGTTATATAGCTCGGAACCAGGTTCTTCGATTTCGGCCAACTTCAGCAGCATCAGCATTCAGGTACGACACACCAGTCACTTTGCTGGACTTACACCCATCTGCGATTCACTGTAGTATTCCGCGCAAGAATCGTAATAGGTGCTTCTCAATGGTAACGTATCGGAAATCGTATCCAGTTTCCCTAAAGCCAAGCTTGACGAATGACGCTTGTGACTGTTGGAGCGATAATTTTGAACTTCTCCTTTCCTGTCCCAAGGGACTCGACTGCGCTGTCGTTCGAAGTCCTCTTCGACAAGAGCATCCATTATGCTCTTTGCCGATAATTGGGAACCTTTTCCCCCTTTGCCGTTGGCCCGGGAAGCGGGTTCTGCACGGTCTCTGCTAGGGAAGGTTAGCGACGATGGACCGAGAGATGGATTGGGAGGTGAAAGTGATTTCCAGGAAGGGGACAACGCCGCCGACACTGTCGAGCCTCGAGCATCGGCCAGTGAAGCTGAAGGACTGGGAGAGGGTAGAGATTTGGTCCGTGCTTGAAGGTTCCAAGGTGAAGTATATTTAAATGAGTTAAGCCCAGGCTCTGGGGTGACAGCGATCAATGGTATGGAGTCTGGACTTGGAAGTAAGGGAGAAGCAGGGAGAGGTGACCCGGGTTCAGATAATGGGAACGGATGACCGACCGCAAGGTTCTTCAGCGATGCAGCTATTGATGATGTGCGCTTGAGCGTGCTGGAAAGTGCATGAGTTGACATTGAGGAGTCTGATCTCTGAAGGGAAACATGGCGGGTAGCGTTTATTTGGTCGCTGTTCATTGCAGTCGCGGAATTAGCGTGAAGCGACGATTGACGAGATCGCGGAATTTGTAACTTATGACCCGAGCTTGTCACCACGCGAGCAATGGTAGCCGCTTCGTCATTGGATGAGCGTATAGGGAAAGAATTCAGTCCGGAAGATGGGAGGCGGGCAAAAGCAGATTCCACCAAACAAGCCATAAGGTAATCGACCACTGTTTTCGCCATGGCAGCCACCTCAGGGTAGGGGTCGACAGAGAGATCGAACAAAGCTGACCATATGGTAAAAAAGGACGACAACAAAACCCGGTTCTCTTCCTTGATAAGATCGAAGTCACGGTCGGCTCGTGGATCAGCCAGGGTCATCAAGTGAATCCATTCGGAAACTATACGATGAATAGCAGCAAATCCCTCTTCAGGACCATCCGCTTCCAGCATGAATAGCCTACCCACATCAGGGATGTGGGCCCGATTCACCTTATCCCACTCCCAGTATATCCAAGCAGCTATCGTGAACCAACCCTTCCATTCTACAACCAAGGCGCTCAGAAGAACAATGAGTTCTTTCCGAACAATGGGACTAGCGTCATCCCGGCCTGCAAGCATTGCACGCGTGCCAATTGCAATTTCAACCCTGAACTGGTCGCGAGGGTTGAAGGGCAGCAGACCCGTACCGCCCCCACTTCGGTGAGACGGGTCTGGGGAGGACGAGGCACCTAAAAATGTGCCAAGTGCGTACGTAGCTGACGCACGGACTTCGGGTGATATGTCGTGCAACATTTCCATCACCTTATCGTGTGCTGAGTGCTCCATCGCGAGGGCTTTATAGTCATCCCTTTCCGCCCACAAGTTCGCTAAGCAAAGGATGGACCATTGTCGAAGGAGGAAATCGTCGTCGTCAAGTCTAAACATGCATTGCTCAAATGCGCCATGAATAAATGCGCGCTCTTGGCCATGGATATGATCTCGCACGATGACTGACAAGCAGAACGCCGCCATGGCTCGATGCTCCGAAACATTTGGGATCAGAAGGGGGACAGGCCCATTAGGCATGAGAACCTCGCAAAAATACTTCAGCGGGGAGACCTTTAATTTGGGTGCATTTTCACCCTGTGCTTGTGGATCTTTGATTTCAATTTCCCGAGCGAGGTCCTCTTTGCAACTTGGATCGGCGGACAATATACGAGCCCATATAAACAAAAGCACGGGTCGTACATCGGGAGAAGATGATTGGAGAAGCCTGAGAACGTACGGGAATATGCCGATTTCGAGAGCATAGTGCACTGCCCATGGTCCCAAATCCATGAATTGAGATAATAGAATGAGGGCCCGAAGTCGATGTGCTTGGGACAGGAGGACTTGGAGGAGGACGGGAAGCTGTTCAGGGGGGCGCCTATGATTCTCCACTTCATGAGCCTCTTCTGGTCCGCATCCACGAGGTCTCATTGAGAAGATCCGAGCACGCTCGCCTGAGGCTTCATTTAGTATCTTTCCGCGTTTAAGCCAAACCTCAAAGGCGGTCAAATGTTCGGCGAAAAAAACGCTTGGCACGTATCGGTAAGGAAGAGGCGCATCAGGTGCCAGTGGCCGTGGGTCCGGCAAGTGGGAACCCAAACTTCTGAGGATTTCAGGCAGTTGAGCCAGACAACTGTCGACAGCAAGGTCCCAGGCTCTCCACATAGGATGCATATGAGTGGGAGGAAGGCGAGGGAGGGATCGAGGCGTGCAGTCATACGCTCTAAGGACTCGTTCTGCCAAGAGGAAATTACGGAATAACGATGCGGTGGTTAAGTCTTGCCGGAAGTACTTGCGGAAGATTTCGGGTGAAAACACAGACCACGCAATCGTGTCTGTGACGGCAGTGAAGATCCAAGAAAGCTCCCCAAAGGGAGTCCTACGATCCTTGAAATCGCCTGGAATATGGGAAATAGATTCTAATGTGGCATCCGGGAACCTATGGTTATTCTGAAGGACATAAAACCGCAAAGCCATCTTGATCGGTGAGGTCAAACAGGAAGTAAAGACATCCGCAGGAAGGTCAGGGGCCATGGGCAATTCTTCATCCGCTCCGCATGCCAATAGATGAATGCACTCGGACAGCGGGACGTAGTCCGCCGCAAAATTCCCGTCTGGATACAGCTGACGCATTTCCTCATCCTTTGGCTTCGCAAATTTCTCAAAATTATGAAGGATATTCCCAGCAGCCGAGCAGTCCCAAATAAAAAGAGTGGGCGAGCGAATCCAGTCTTGCAGGTCGTTGAGGGAGACGGGTATGTACTGAGTGTAATTGCGATTAAATACCCAAAATTCCCCATTATTAGTGGGCTTCGGTACACCGTGCCCGTTGTAATAAACAAGGGCCCGATTACTCTTAGTGTGATTCCGTAGACTGATCATATATCCCTTGAAATCGTCGAGCGAGGGGTCTAGATAAGATTTGTACTTGCCACGGCTATTCAGTATCTCGAATTGGTTTTGCAGGGCCTTCCCGATTGTTTCGAGAGCTTTTGATGGTGGCATAGTGTGGGGGTCAATCCAGCACTCAAGATGGGCAGCCGGTTGCGTCTTAACTATGTCAGGCGGGTCGCAGCCAATGTTCAAGCATATGATGAGCGCTCCCTGAGTGGTTTTATAGCTTCTCCCGGTCATCCTCCAAAAAGGTTGTTTCTTTTCGACTTGCATGGGATTTCCCCCATTCGTGTGCCGTCGGGAAATGAAGAAATGAAGCGAAGAGCCAGCAGCGCCAAGGGTGCTTGGGGGTGGAGAGTCCTCAGTCTCTTCATAAGACTCTGAGCCTTCTGAATGAGTGAGGTGGGACCTTGATGTACTCTTCGAGTCTCTACTTGTTGATCGATGCCACTCGGCATCTAAACGATGAAAGTACCATCAACAAATCTCCCCATGAAGCATGGAAAGATCGACTCACCAGGAATCGGGTATCCATTTCTTCCCCCATAGTCAGGAGAAACTTCGTGAGCCATCAAAATAAGTCCCTCTTGCGAACGTCTCTGACTCTTCGCAGTGGGTCAACGGTAGCCAATGACGGATGTACTCCTTCCCAGTACTCGTTGACCTCTACAACCGGTTGAAGTAATTCAATGGTCTAATCCGCACGTGACCACTTTCAGAATCACCTTGCACAACTTCCAGAGCCCGCAACAGCAATGGAAGACGATGATATGGAATATTTGGAGGCCGCAGGTTCGGATGATGTTAGTGTTTATTAGCGATGGATCGGCATTTCCTCTTAATGTTCCTCAAGGATTATGGCCTAGAATACACGGACGAAGACGACGAAGGGGTGGCGGCTGGGGCAGATATGGAAAACCAATACTATACAGCGAAGGGTATGCTGTACTGGCTTTCTTTGTGCCTGGATATCTCACTCCCCCGGTCAGCTTTGAAAGAAGACGATCAAGAAACTGCATTGAAAGCATTCCAGGCAATCGTAGCGAAAGAGACCGAACCAACCGAGTGGTATGGGATGCTCCACTCCATTACTTGTCCTCCTGATTATTGCGTTTTATAGGGGATTCAAAGCACTTAAGCAACAGACCAAGCTTCTCTTCTTAGTTTTACGACGCCCACATGAAGCTCTTCGGACATATACCAAACTCCTCACATACACGAAATCTGTAGTGACGCGGAATTATTCTGAGAAGAGTATCAACGGTATTCTCGATTATGTTGGAGACGGGGGGAAGAAAGGTAAAGGCCGTAAAGTGGCGGCTGTGGCGGCGAATCAGGATGTCGATGTCGAGGTACTCCAGAAATTCTACGAAGTCACCAAAGCGAGCTTGGAAGACACGAAAAATGATGTGAGTCGGGAGCGATCCTATCCCGCATTGGGAGTCGTCAACACTTTTGTACCAGCGTTTATCGTTGAAGACCAACTTAAAGCTTGCAAAACTGTGGCTGGACAGGAAAGAATTCGGTCGACTGAATGCAGTAAGTCATTCTGCTCTGCGAGGACGCAATAGAGGTAAATCTGCTGGGTCGCGTTTCATAGCTGATAAGGGAGCTTCACCAATCCGTCGAGGGCGGCGCCAGCGGTGATACAGGGGACCAATCAAGAGGGACGCTGCTACTTGAAATCTACGCCCTTGAGATACAAATGTACAATGAAATGCGGAATTACAAAAAGCTTAAGGTACCAAACCCTCTTTTGCACTTACGACACCTTAGTCTTACATATATTCTTTGAGGAAATATACAATGCCACCTTGGAGGTCCGATCCGCCATACCACACCCACGAATCATGGGCGTAATAAGGGAATGTGGAGGGAAAATGTGGATGGGTGAAAGTAAGTATCCCCATGTTGTTCGATCCCCATGCCTCACGGATTAGCAGAACAGTGGGCTCGGGCATCAACCGACTTCTTCGAATCATTCCGCAATTATGACGAGTCGGGATCCCCTCAGAGAATCCAAGTACTGAAGTACCTTGTACTTGCAAATATGTTGATGGGGAGTGATATCAACCCATTTGACAGCCAGGAAACAAAGCCGTACGTGCCGCACTAGATGTCAGAACGAATTAGCGTAATTATACTCCACTCTTCATCAGATACAAGAATGATCCGGAGATAACAGCGATGACGGACCTTGTTGGGGCGTACCAGCGCCGAGAAGTCCACGAAGCCGAGAAGATACTGCGAGGTGCGCATTTCCCTAATCGTCTTGCACCTATCATTCACATACGCGGCAGACAACAAGGCTACTATCATGGATGATCCATTCATACGATTTTACATAGGGGATCTGCTCCGCACACTGAGGACTCAGTACTTGATTGATCTTATCCGACCGTATACTCGGCTCGAATTATCCTTCTTAGCAAAAGTATGCGCTCTCCAACCTCGTCTGACTCGTCTTCAATGACCCTCAATTCTAGCAACTAAATGTCGACAAGGAAGAGGTAGAAGATCTTCTCATTGGACTTATCTTGGAGGGCAAAGTGAAAGGTCGAATCGATCAAGTGGGGGCAAGGCTTCAGTTAGACTCAAGGTAGGTGCGCTGATGCCGGTATGATATGGTTACTCCAATGGTCTCTTCCTAGCCGAACGCTCGAAAAGAGACGGTACGCTGCTCTTGAAAAATGGACTGAGGGACTCGAGAAAGTGCATGGTAGCATTGTTGGGCGATTTATGGGTTCAGGTGGAACGGTATCGGATACTCGTGCCTTCTCAGAGTTTGCGTAGTGTGTTCTCTGCTACTTGCAATCGTCAATTCAATAACGTGACGTGACTCAAGCTGTCACTTGTTTGTCTTGTTTGTCCTGTGACTTTGAAGTTTGAACCCTCGAGTTGCACCACGTTCTGGGCTCATTACCAATGCCATGTTGAAGCAAAGAGAAGTTGGAATCCCAGCGCATCCTTTGCGCAAAGAGGACGTTCACACACTCACTACGTTCGGCAATCCTTTTGCCGGTGAAGGCGAAGACGAGAGCTCTTCCTATGCAATAGTGACATCGCTTTTGTCGAAAGTGAAGAACACTTTCGGTGCCCAGTCCACTCCTACTTCTACTAGCCCAAGTACAACGCAGATCGTTTCACTCCAAACCGAACCTACGCGCAATGGTTCAAATCCATTCCCACGATTGCCCTCCAGTGGCAAAGATCGAGGCATCCGTGGGCTTGCAGATGCCCGTCGCCCTGCTCCTCCCCTAGTTTCTATGACCCCCGTCATCTCCGAGATCCCTACCTATCTCAATGAGCCCGAGGCCAGACGCCTAAAAATCCTGATCCTCGCTCGGGCTCCCCCATGGAAGGAGACACTACATTTAACACGAGTATTCCAGGATTCCCCATACAAGATGACGCCCGAAGTGTCAGAACTAGCAATAGCCTTAAGCGGAGTGGCACTGCATCAAAAGTCATTCGTCGCCTACGCGGAGATGGTGGAGCCCGTTTAATATTATCCTGACGCTAAATGTTAACTTTCTTTTAGGTTGTCAAAGGACTATTGGATGGATGACGATCTGTGTAAGGAGTGTTATGACTGCAAGAGCACTTTTACTGCTTGGAGACGAAAGCATCATTGCCGTATATGCGGTGAGCGGTTGCACCTAGGGTACGAATGAGTTTCAGTGTGGTTGATTTTCGTTAAGGTCAAATTTACTGCTCTCGGTGTGCAAGCAATATCATCAAAGGAGCCAGGTTTGGTCAGGATGGGCTCGTCCGAATATGCAACATCTGTTTGAAAATGCTAGAAGATGACAATTATGATGATGAAGATGATCGAAGAAGCATTGCCTCCGCCAATTCATCGCCGTTTCCCGCGCATCAGTTGGGAAATTTACAAAACCAGTACCCTCAATCACCATATGCTGCCCAGAACTTGCTTGCACAGAGTCACGACTCCTACAATCTTTTTTCGATCCCTGAATTGCATCGTAGATTTGTTCCAGACACTAATAATCCACTTAACTGGGACGGTGCGGATGCAACGGCTGCACCGTTCCGCAGGAATCTAGAGGACGAGAAAGACGTCGAGCCCCGACCCGGTGCTTTGGAGGAGTTTGCGGCTGAAGCTGGCGAGGCAGGGGGAGCGGGGCCGAAGGGGAACGCGCCTCAGGTACCGCCCATGATTCAGTTCCCATCGCAAGAAGACAAGGAACAATCCTTTATACATTTCCCGGGATCCTCTTCTCCAGATCGTGCGGACAGTCCACGACCTTTACGGTCTCGTGTGAGTTCTTTCGCGACTGATGCAGATCTGGTTGGGCCACCTTTCTTGCGAAGTCGCGTCGCTTCGCGGCTTACAGCTCTCGATATCGGGGAGCCAGGTTGGAGAACTAGACGAGAATCTAGCGCGTGCGTTCGTCATGCATTCCTCAGCCTCCAGCCACTAAAGTTTTCGCAGGTATGCTGCTGAGCTGAATGGAGCATCAATGTTCCACCTCCGAATTTTGCTTCGGCAGCTTTTGGACAAAGAGGGCATACAGAAGGCTCGAGAATGGGAAGAGACATTGATGAAACTCTGCCTTCGATTTGCGTCCCACTTCTCTGTCAACGCCAGACTCCCAGGAGGCTCAATGGATGTGCGGAGAAATATAAAAATCAAGAAACTGCCAGGTGGTCTTCCTCGTGACTCCGAGTATGTCGACGGCGCGGTCATCACCAAGAATGTTGCTCACAAAACCATGTTTCGTGACATCCGCAACCCCCGCATCATGATCGTCACTTTTCCGTTTGATTACCACCGCGTAGAAGGCCAATTCATGGCATTTGAACCGCTCTTGTCACAAGAGAAGGACTACCTCCAAAACCTTATATCTCGAGTCGCTGCTCTTAGGCCCCACCTTGTACTGGTAGAGCGCTCCGTTTCTCGATTGGCTCTTGACAATCTCCTCCGTGCCAATATTGCGGTCGCGCGGACAGTCAAAAATAGCGCTTTACAATTTGTTGCCAAGGCAACTCAAGGCCATGTGTTGACGTCCATGGATAGGCTTGTGACTGAGCCCCAAATGGGACAATGCGCTCGTTTCCGCATTCAAACTTTCGATCATCACCTTATCCCTGGGCGTAGGAAGACGTACATGCGATTTGAAGGCTGTGGCAACGATACTGCATGCACTGTCATCTTGCGAGGGGAAAACCTTGAAACGTTGAAGAAAATAAAAGCAGTTACTGGCTTCCTCATGTTTGCCGTTCGGAATCTGAAGATGGAAACTTTTCTTTGGAAAGACACCGTGATTTCTATGCCTCCAATGCCAACAGACGCCGCACCTCAAAGTTTTGTTCAGCTTGCAAACCGGCGTAGTGAGAACGTTACCCAAAACGTCCCTGGATCAGGAGATTCGAGTCCCAATTCATCAGCGAGAGATGGAGGCGGAATTGAATCTCTTGTCCCTGCTGTTGCTGCGAGCGATGCAAGTCCACTCTCTCCTCGCATTCAGCCTGTGCTTTCGCCCTACTTAATTAACTTCGTATCGATATCATCCACGCTCCGATTTCCTCCTCCATATCCAATTTGGAAAATGAAAGAGTTCGACGATTTAGTGGGTTTTGCGAAGAAAGAGTGGGAGGAGGAAGAAGCATCACGGATTCTTCAGGAAGAAACTGAGAGGTCGCGAGCCCTTTCACAAGCGATCGTTCTAAGAAATGACGATGCTGGGGGCTTAGACTGTGAGGACCTACCCAAGACGCCTCAACCTCGTCGTGCCCCCTCAATCACTCCTGATGATACCACACCTTCCATTGAAACTCGTGCACTGCCTCGTACGGAATCCAAGGCAAGCTTGCTTTCTGGTTGCGGATCCTCTGCAATGCAATCATTGCTTCTCAATCCCACACTGGTGTCTCTGGGTGCGATTGCGGTCGTCCGCGATGTCAGCTGTATAACGAAGCTCAGTGCTTTGCATCAGGCCCGTACTGCGCATGAGGAGTTCAAGAGGATTTGGGAATGGTATCTCCGGAAGAACCCAGATGACTTCGCGATTCAGAAATATCAGTGCATCCATGTCCGCCACTTCGTCATACCGACTCTGGGAATGGATCCTGAGCCCGCATGCTTTCAACCGAAGCTTATTCGCATATCATATTACGGAGAAAATGATTGCACCCTTGGGCAATTCATTGAGGATTCGATCATGGAGTTTCTTGACCCAAAAAAATTATGCCAGGGAAAGGGCTGTCGCAAACATCTTGGAGCGCACAGCAAAGTATACGTTCATCACGAGAGTCGAGTGGTAGTTGCAACCGAACCTTGGACGCCAACAGTAAACCCAGAAAGTTCTATTCCTTCACCGGACAAAATTGCGTCTTTCAGTGTTTGCCGCAAATGCTTTCAGACCACTCCATTCATACCAATCTCGGATGAGACGCTGAAGTACTCTTTTGGGAAGTTTCTTGAGCTGCATTTTTACCCTGCCGATGTTTCTCTCATTCATGGTGCTGGATGCGAGCATAATATCTATCTTCATCATATTCGTTATTTCGCGTGGCGGGGAATGACGGTCCGTTTCCAAACAGAGCCCGTTGGTATCTACGAGGTAGTTTTCCCGTCGATGCGGACAACTCTCCATATGGAGTCACTACTCACCCTCAAGAATCGTGATTACGAGTGGCTTCTCCTCAAGAACGCCGCTTATTGGGACTCTGTCGTCAGTCGGATCACTGAATTGCAAGCTCAAGCCGCTTTTGAATCAACCTCACCGCCGGAATCTTCCAAGGACTCTCTCGTTGATGAAGGAATGGAACTGCTGCGTCGAGTCAAAGCGGACCGTGACGAAGCATCTCGGATCATCCAGGACGCTTACGCAAGCTCTTTTCCCGTTGATACCCTTGCCTTAGGCGGAGCTCGATCATTCATTCAAAACAAAGTGGTGCAATGGGATCTGGAGTTGGAGCGACTCGAAAAGAAACATGCTCTACGGCGGCCCCGGATGCTTTCTGAGAAGGATTTCCGTCGAATGACAGGCTCTCATCATTTCAAGCGTCTGTACGACGATTTTTTCCGCCAACCTAAATCCGCTGCCTCTGAAATTGATGAGAAGTCGACGAATGAGCCTGACGCCCCCATTTCAGAGTCTGAATCAATGGAGGAGAAACTACCGGTCTCTGAAGACGCTGGCCTCCCCGGTGCAGTTCTCCCTGTTGTTGGGGATGTGCTCGCCCCTGTAGCCAAACCTTTGGAAGAAGGGGATAGCGATTCTACCATATCTGCTCCTCGAACAAGTATGTCTGTTTCATTAGAAATCGTGCCATCCAATGATAGGACACAGACTATGCCTTCGCGCGGGGAGGCAGTGCAAGAGGCCAGCAACATTGTGCCTTCTGCTTCACGGCCCCCTTCACGTCTCCCACGCTGGCAAGGAAATGCTGGGCATGTTGCTGATCTGGTGAAACACTTTCAGCCTTCGAACAATATTGAACATTCAACTACGCTTATGGATTTCCCTCCCAGTGATCAGACGACGTACTCTGATTCAGAGGCTCCTTACAATCCCATCCCAAAGAAGCGTATAAGGGTGAGGAGTACCGGCGCGAAAGGTCCCCCACCTCAGGAGTCCGGAGGCTCCGATTATGAACGAAGCTACGCTGCGAACCTTGGGCCGCGTCATCTAGCCCAATCAAAGCGCGCTGTGGGCAAGCTGCGTCCCCCTTCTTATGTTACTAGGATCCCTCCTCCACTCGTGAAAAGGACCCCATTGCCAGCTTATTCCGACGAGCAGATGAGCAGCAACGTCTTGGCCCCGATTCCAGCAGAGAGAGCAAAAGGAAGAAAGTAAGCAGTTGATTGGGAATTTGGCTCGAACCTTGATGATTTTAATGCTACTTCGGGCATAGAAGTGATGAAGGCAGCAAAGCCAGGGCCAAGAACTGTGTAAGGCCTCCTCTCAAGGCGCACGGGTCGAACCGTGTGCTCTCCAGACCCAGTCCTAGGCCTCCTGGCTCTGCGAGTTCGGGTCAAGTCCACACACTAACGCGCCAATTCGAGCGCATTTCCAAAGATAACGCGAAAAAGCACGCAATTGCAAAAACCCGCAGAGCCCGCCCCGTGGCCACAACGCGAGCCAAAGTTGCTTTTTTCAGTTCCATCCGGGAAGCCCCTTTGGACGAATCCGAAGATGATGATGAGGTCAACGTAGAAGCAGACGATGAGGGTGACGGTGGTAAGAACTCGATGAAAACCCCGGCAGATAATGCTCCAGAAGCACCTGCGTCAGTCCATTCATCAACAGAAAGCGTTAGCGGCTTCGCCGATGAAATTGATGCTAAGCCAGCATCTTCTGTCCAGGACGTCAGGCCAGTTGACGAGAATACATTGGAACCTGAAGCCGTCGAGTTATCTGGGGCTGACGTTACAGAAGACCTGCCTCGTCCAATGTCGCCATCTTCTCAACGGACCGATCCGTCTGTACCGTCGAAGTTATCAGAGACCCAAGATACTGGGCCCAGCAGCAGCGCGGAAGGCTCTACAGTAATGAGTACGGTTTCGGGATGGTGGCGAGGAACCAATAATGCGACCCAGTTACAATATCCATTGTACGTGCGCCAAGATGTTTCCCCTGCATTCTCGTATCTCAATGTCGATTAGTGGCGCAGCTGAGCACATGTTCGCGGATAATCCCATCACGTTGCGGGAAGATGAACCAACCTCGATCATTGCATTTACTCTGAAGTATGACTGTTTTCACCACATCGTCGTTGTCTAACTCCATTCCTAGTTCCAAAGATCATCGACAGGCTATTAGCAAAGCACAGGCGGAACGCAAAGCAAAAACCGCGGAGCACTCGGAGACATTCATGCCCGATGACTCGTCCGACAGTCGATCGACGTGGGGACTAATCAACAGCGAGGATGCACCAGATCCTTCAGAACTAATGAAGCATCCAACTAGTGTCACACATTTGTCGTTCCGTACGTCATCTCAAATCTGCTAATTCGCCTATTTCTGATGAAACTCTAGAATTTGAAAGCGGTGGAATCGCAATTTCATGTGCCGTATTCTGTGCCGAGCAGTTTGAACTGCTCAGACGTTCTTGTGGTTGTGAGGATCTCATGATCGAGTCGTTGGCTCGCTGCCATAAATGGGATGCCACCGGGGGCAAGTCAGGGTCGGCGTTCCTCAAATCCAGAGGTTTGTGTCAATTTTACACATACAATACTGGGTTCATCCTTTATCCCAGATGAACGATTTATTGCCAAGGAGATTACGAAGTCTGAGTTAGATGACATGACAAAATTTGCACCGGCATATTTTGATTACATGTCAAATGCAATCTCGTCTAATGTTAGTCTGTTTGATATTGGGCGATCCACATCCACTTGCTCATGGCCCTTGCAGCGCCCAACTTTGCTGTCCAAGATTTATGGATGCTACAAGGTCATCTACAAAAACCCTGTTGCGGGTAAAACAATTCGCATGAACTTGCTTGTCATGGAAAACCTGTTCTATGGACGCAAATTCTCGAAAGTGAGGACATCGGTCGAGCCGAAACAGCATTCATTAATTCGTGTCCCGTAGATCTACGACTTGAAAGGGTCATTGCGTAACCGCCATGTGAGGTCTACGGGCCGCGAGAACGAAGTACTGTTGGATGAAAATCTCGTTCAAAGTAAGTATACTCAATTGTGCCATGTCGTCGGCGCTCAGCGTAATGCATCTAGTGTCGCATCTTGATCCCTTCTATGTCCGTGAGCATAGCAAGCGAATCCTTCGAGGTGCCTTGTGGAATGATAGCAGATTCTTGGCGAATTTGAACATCATGGATTATTCGGTCATAGTGGCGGCCGACTGCATCAAGAACGAGTTAGTGGTGGGGATAGTCGGTTAGTCTCAGACCTCATGGCCATCTTGAACGATGCCTAACATGTTCTGGGAAGATTTCATCCGGACCTATACCTGGGACAAGAAGCTGGAGACGTGGGTGAAAGAGTCTGCCTTTTTAGGGGGCGCGGCGAAAGGCGAACCGACAATAATTACTCCGAAACAATACAAGGCACGATTTAGGAGTGCTATGGAGCGCTACTTCCCTCTCGTGAGTTCATTTGCTTGGGCAAGGCACCCATGCTGACTGAGGCTTCACATAGGTTCCTGACAGGTGGACAAAACAACAATATACTCCAGACGATGAAGGCGATGGCTTACTTGAAATGTGGCCTGACTGGTAATGCTTCAGCATCGATATCCTAATTTCGTTCATGTCATTTACTCCATATCATTGCAATCTCACCATTTGATACCACTTACGCAACTACAAATATGTATTATAGAATATCCTAAACTATAGCGGCCTTACTGTCTCGGCGATTTTCCTCACTCTCTGAACCTGTGCCTGGTTCTTGTGCTCTGCAGCGAAGGATTGTTTCATCAGCTTCTTCTCCGCCCGACGGGTCTGTGGATGGGCACTCTTTAGTATATTATTACGGAAAATGGTAAGGATGGCTACATACCCGGCGTTCCTCTTTGACTGCTCGCCTGCGCGCTTTCCTCTCTTCAGGAGTTTCATCCTTCGGCCGTTTCGTTGTAATGACTTTTCTGCCTTCTACTATAATACAGGTAAACCGGTATTGAAATAGAGTGGGCGCGTGTAATCGCCTTGCAAAAAAGCGCACCTTCGGGTTCGTTTGCTTCTTCACCAAGGACCTCATATCTCAGTGCTTTTCGATCGTCTGTGTTCTCTACGTCGGGCGATGAACTTTTCAGAACGACGTCATCGACGACCGCCATTGGTATCCCCGTGCGTTTGTTTAGCTTTATTTGAGGGAATCGATGATTATTTTTCTTGAGGCCGATGACTTTTGGATGATTTTCCAGGTTGCTGTACGTACCTATTGTTGTTTCAAATGAAACTTATTGAGCGTTCTTGGTGGGATGGATGACTTCCGTACTTAATATGGTTTCAACGTCCCAGCGATCCTCGTCATCATCTATTCCGACGATAGAAGGGAGTGGCATCGCTTCATCTTCTTCATCCTCTCCGTCTTCCACTTGCTCCAATCTCCTCAATATCCGTTCGCGGAGGCTGTCGTCTTCGATCATGGCAGTTCGTAGAGTTCCCAACTTTTCTGCCGCTGTATTTCCTTCTAGAATGATCTTCAATTTTCCGCCGACCAACTCATAGCGGTCAAGGAAATCCTCCATGAGGGATTCGAAGTCTTCTCGAATACGGAGGTCTGGAGCTTCTTCTTCTTTCTCTTTGATCAGCGCTTCGATGACCGCCTCGTCATCCAAATCATCCTCTCCATCTGATTCATACTCTTTCTCGATCTGAGTAACAATGTTAACCGGGGGGGGGACAAATGAATAATAATAATAATAGCGAACTCTTACCTCGGCAAATCGCTCATCTAACGCGGTAAGCCCTTCATTTCGATACATGGATGAACTTGTAAGACTGTACCCAGATGCATCCGATGCACCTTTTCTTCTCCTCTTCCCACCAATGACGGGTAGGCGAGGTAAAGTCCTAACCGTATCTTGTGCTTCCGACCTCCCGTCATCTTCTCCGTCGAGATCACCACTGTCATCGTCCACGTCCGATTTAGAAGCATCAGCAGCAGCGAGTTGCTGCTGCTGTCTCTTAAATTTCGAGAAACGTGTCTCCCAGCTTTCTTCTTCCCAATGATGATTCCCCTCCTCCTTCCCCTTCTTCTTCTTCTTTTTTCAACCTCCTCTCCATTCTCGTAGAATTTGAAACCTGGATCTTCGGTCTTGGTTCGCTCGCCATCTTTGATGAGCTCCCCGAAGAAATCATCCTCAAGACCATCATCTACAAACTCACCATCTTCTAGAGCTTCGAGCGTCTGACGAAGGTGAGGATCCATATCGGGCCGAAACCCTGCAATGGAAGATGGTATCGCTCGGGAGGCTTCATAGGTCTGATCAAGAGTGTTTTCTTGCTTCGAAGGTAGTACTTCGTTCGGCATTACGGATGTAGGAGCACCCTGTTGCTTGAACGCAATTCCATTCCCGGAGTCCTCCCCTTCCTTTCCTTTCTTAGTAGTTTTACTTCTCGACGAGGAAGGTGCTGCTGCTGCTTCGAGTAAGATACTAGCTACACCTTCCTCTTGAACCCCAATTGGACGTAGATGTTGCATGTAGTCATACTCCGTGTCGTCGTAGTAAATTTCGTACATGGATGCTTGGCCTACATTGGGGCGTGACGTGCTTCTCTCTAAGCTCAGTTGGGAAGCGAATGTAGTTTCCAGACCAGCTTCAGATCCCGCCTTAGTGAGTATACCAAGGGTGTCCCCCCCCCCCCCCGAGTTGAGTTAATGATAATAAGTAATACTAGCAGAAAGATGAAAGAAAAAAAAAATGGAATGGGAATGCTCACCTTGCCCAAAGCGTGACCCCGACTGACGTCCCTGAAAACGAGCTTCGAAGCCTCTGCATCGTGTATAAGAGGGTCTCTTTGTGACCGATGAACGAGCTGAAAGCGCTGAACGCCTGGACCCTTAAATGCACTCCTTTTCGGCATGGCTCCTAGGGGGATGCCAATGGGTAGAGGCGACGAGCACACACAGAACCAGCACAGAACGACACGGGAGTTGGTGGCCCATTCAGTCGGTTTCTTCCAGTACAGTAGCGCAAGTACTGTATGTAATTCAAATTCAAAATCCAATTATGTATTCAATCCGAGTTGTAAGAAAAAAAGAAAAAAGAAAAATAACTGCTACAGGATTAAACGTTGAGTGGGGGGACCCGGACGGAATATGGCTGAAAATGAGACAGGAAAGGTATGGTACAACGAAAGTATGTGTGTTTGATAAGGACTAAGGATTAAAGAGTGGAGACAATGGTGTGTTCCTATTGTAGATAGTGAATGTTAACCAAATGAGCAAAATCCGACAAAAAGAGACTGCAACGATATAAACCCATAGGATACCGAATTAACGTCGACGAGGACGACCAAAGTACCCTATTTGAAAGTGCAACTGCTAACGAGGGGCAACCTATATCGCTACACCAATCTCTTCAGCATCCACATGGTGGAAAGCTGATGGGAAACTTGGCAAAGGTGGTGGCAGATGCATCGAGTACTTGCCCATATAGTCTGGAGGAGGGGAAAAAAAAACATATTGGGAAGATCGAAATTCATTAGCAACAGGAAAAATCTCAACGGCTCGGGGGGGGGGGTGACGGGGCGGCAGTACAACGGCTCCCATAGCAACAGGAGAAGAATGACGCGCCTTTGACAATGGAAGCATATTCAAAGTCATCTGTTCGATAAAGGTCGAGGGCTTCGTGGTTCACTGCGGTGTTGGCCTTTGGGCTCCTGAGTAATGCGGGTAATGTGTCCTGGAAAATGATGGACAGATCTGATGGAATACCGAAAGCAAATGGCTCGGTAAGAGCTAAAGTCCAAATGTATGTAGGGTAAACACAGACCGTGCATTGGACTCCAGAATTCGCGAATTATCCCCGTCGCGTCGCCAGAGCTGAGTCATTACTTTCATGAGTAGTCATCAAGATGGTAATGCCAGGAACACGCACAGATCGTCAATATTAGGGTGATATATCCTGTTCATGAAGACGAAGGTAGGGTGTGTCGAAGGGTAGTCCTCTTTGAATGTGACGCGCACTCGCCATACCCCTCCTTCGTATGGAGCTGTGCGACGATACGAAAAATAAATAACCGTACAGAGTCCCTGACAAGGAGCTATAGGAAAAAAAAACCTACTGCCTTTAGGCCCGGAGAAGTTGACGTCGATAGAATTCGGTACGCCTGTCGCTAGATCCAAGCTGAAGCCAACGCCCGTCCTATCTCCCCCCAAGCGACATTGGAATGAATGAACCGTCTGCGTAATCAAAACTCCAAAGCATATAGAGAACGAGAAAAAAAACACGAACAGTTTCATCACTTCCTGCTGAATTCGCTGGTCTAGGGCAGAAACTGACGTTCGCTTCTCTGCGTCCTTGGAGGGTTCTTTGAGAATTGCATTAGAACGTTTTCGTCGGAGCGCCGCCATCGGGAAGGGTTGTACGTAGAGAGAGATTTTGAGGGCAGGAGAAAGGAAAGGATTGTGGAAAATGGTCGAACTTTAAGTGTGTCGACTTAGTAAGGTGGCATGAGTGGGGGGGGGGAGAAACCTGATTTTGTCACTTCTGTGTGACTGCGTGACGTGACCGACGTGTCGGTGTTTTTCGCACCGACAACTCAGCGCTTTGACACCCGGACCGTCCCCAAGGCCACCAGGGTCTTAGGTTTTTTTTGCTGTTCTCCGTGAAGGGTTAGTTGCATTGTTGGCCTGGCTTACAAGGGTTGTGAGTGGCGCGACGGTGCGAAACTGAGGCCGAACGCAGACCGTGGGCAAACCTGAGGGCATCAGGGTCCTGCTCCGGTTTTAGGTTGACAGCCCTATAATATACAGTTCTGCATGCTGTCATTCTTTCTGGAAGATAAGAGCACGATTAGGTGGCAGTTTGTACCACGTCGCTTCACTCGTATTGGATCTTGGTTATTGGCAGCTACTACATTCGAGTGGCGGTGGTCGCTCAAGTGGGTATACATAAACAACTGATAGGATTCCTATCAAATGCGGCACAAACCGAGGGCTCCCTGCTTTGGACAATGGTCTAAACGTCGTCGTTTTTTCCACTACTATCGCATGCGCCACACAGGGTTTCCAGGTTTCGTGATAGGTTGATTGTATTCGTTGGCGCCACTGAGTCATGATGTCAGTGGCTCGGTGTTCCTTCCATGGGTCGCGCGTGTTGCCCCGAGGGGATAAGTCAATAGGATATCAACATGAAGTTAATCCTCAGTGCGATCCTTCATTCTGGCATGCCATCTTCTCAGGAGAATATACTTACAGACTGCAACGACCTCTGATGTGTACGGAGAAGTGCGAAGGAAACCTAGAAGGAAACCTAAGGTCCCGGTCACGAGAGGCCCGTGACATTATCCTCCATCTTACAACAATGCGCTTCGATGCAGCTACAACGGCGTTCATTGAATGCATATCTCAAGACCAGTTCAGATACGAACTTCTCTTCTCTGAACAAAGTGAAGTGCTTAGAACTGATCGAGCAAGATCCAAAGCGGCACAGGCAAAGGTCCAGCAGTCACCGCTTATTGCTAAACCTGGCCAACATTGGCAACCTGCAGCGGACAAAGTCGATGAGTATCTCGCACATTGTGACAAGATTTGTCAGTTGGTGCCACAGGATTTTGAGGAGTTGAGTTTTCTAAATCATTCATCCATCTTTGCTATCTGACAAGTTGTGCAAGTCGTGTTAAAATCGCATATGCAGCTCATGCAGCTCTCATGTGCCTTGTGATTTGCAAGTTTGGAAAACAACCTGAAGTGTGCAGATGGCAATCATCAAAAGGCATCGTGAGTTATGGTGAGTAACCTGGCCTTCAAGTGCCTTGTCTATGTCTTAATGAGGTTTACAGGCTAGCCGTGGACTCTACCCCCCCTCCCACTGACAACCATGAGCCACCTCCTATCTCAAAGCCATCAGTTGAGCCGAGACCTCTTACCCCGAGGAGCGCGAACTATTTCAGAATCCGGACAAACTGCATGGGAAACAATTCGTCCTCTCACCACATACAGATGAATCTGGAGTGTACAAGGTTATTGGGTATCACAAGAGAAGGGATAATTCGGTCCAGTATGATGTGCTTTTTGATGACTGTGAGGACCCAATCTTGGTCGATGCGGGGGAGATGATGAGGATGTTGGAGGACAGCCTTTACATCCCTAATTGATCAAGGCAGTTTATCTCCTTAGTACTATTCTTTGTCCTGGCTTATTAATTAGTCGGTTTCATGACAACTGTGTATATCTGGAGAATTGACCCATTGAATGCTGAATCCCTTCCAGTCATGCATGGCTATCGCGACGCGGAAGCGAGCAAGCCTGAAGGCGTTTGCATGGTTCTTCGTTGAGGAATGGTAAAGGGTTCCGTGAACTACACTGCCGGTTCCTTGGCTGCTGACCAGTACAACCTGTAGGACCGACACGCCCACGCGACCTGTGCCCCCACTCGATGCCGGGGTTTCCACGCGCAATGCGCTTCGATCTTGCATACATGGGCAGCGTGAAGCGTGAAGGAGACATCAGAAGTGAGTCCATTCCCCATGCATCACTCAACGCTTCACGTCTTTTGCCCGTTGAACGCGCCGTGACTGACTCACGTTTACCGTAGATCCCGTGTCAACAGTGCATGCACAGTGCGCTAAGGCCGCCGATGCTGTACGCGTCCTCTGCGCGTCACCCTCGACTCGGGTCCGATCGACCACCCTCCACGACTGTCTCACGGTGCGTCTACATGCAGCTCAATGACAAGGGGACTTCCTTCATCCTTCCCCCCGTCGAACCTCTTCCTCTCGTTCGGGAACTAATGATGTTTATTCATTTACATTCCCGATCCGTTCTGCGAGCCGAGAGGTCCGCCACCCCCTCGTCACCTTCATATACCGCGACCCTTCCCTCGTCCTCAGCACCGCCTCCATCAGACTACTCAGTGCCACAACTAAACCTGTTGTCGCTTGAGATAAAACTAGTATTTCAACGTGTAGCACGAACCTCTCCTGCATTAACGAGACACCGCTTCCCACCAAGCGGAAGGAGCCTACGGCCCCATAATTGACTTAGCATAGTAGTTTTATTGATTCCGTAGATGAATTAGGATTCGAGCCACCAGAAGCAGCAGCAGCAGGTTGAAGAATGTGCTCTCGAACGTTTTTCTGATATTTCCATACCTTGCGAAGGTTACGCTGTCATCATCAATTTTTCGAGGGCGCGCTTCTTCAGACGTAGCTCTTCTCCCGCATCGCATCGAGTGGGAGTTTACCGGTGCCTCCATTTTTTTGTGATGAAGAATGCTCCTTCACTGCTGCAACGTTGGCTAGCGTGGGGATGGCGGGTCGGGTATCGTTGCCCAAGCGGACAGCCTTGAAATACTGAACCACTGGTTTCCCGATGGTTAAACGCTCCGCGGGATCGTGCCTGAGGCACTCTCCAATGATGGCAATCAGGGCGTTCTATTCATGAGGAGGTTCATTACGTGCGGCGCGCAGAACTATATGGTCGGTCCCGCATGCATGGTATGGCCTCGTGTCAAAAAGTATCTGTATGGAATGATGAATATCACCCTCAAGTGATTACCAGAACGTTCTTCACACCTGCCCAGATGTACAGCTGGCCCAGACATCATTCCCTTTGTCGCGAGTTGATACGCGACCGTCGAGCACCCGGGGTGATGTAAACCACATAGTACTGATGGTGCCCGACCCTTCAGCGTACGTAGAGAGATCCAAAATAATGGAAAATAGTCCGAAGTCGCAAATCATAGCATTGCCCTCGCCGCCAATGACAACGTCGAGAGAGACGAAAAGAAAGCCTACAGGCTTGAAATCACCATGCACTATGTTCCTTAAACGAAGACACATTATGCCTTCTGACACGTCAATGATCTGAGGACGGTTTGCAGCATACGGAGACGACATGAACCTCCCAGTCGACAACGGCCGGCACTCGGCTCCTGGCGCAAGTACTGTGATACATTCCCTCTTGGACACCAAGCGGATACCAGTTTCACACGTGTTACATCGCGCTCCTGCATACATTCCATGATCCACCCATGGAATGCCACCACGTTCGGATGATCTAGCGCCGACCAAACCTTGACTTCACGCATCATCCTCTACCAGGCGTTGAGCTTAAGTCAACCAAGCACTGAGAAGCCCATGAACTTAGTTATGACCTCCTCGCCGCCTGACGTGCGAACTTCTCTTAAGACTTTGACACATGCCTCTTGCTGATGGTGTGCCTGACTCTTCGTGATTGCATTACGGAAAACAGGGACGCTATCGTACCTCTCTATAGACACCCGTGCAAAACTCCCTTGGCCCACCAGAACCCGATCATGGATGACTTCATCGCTGAGATCACGGTTGTCCACTTCAGAAAGCTCCGTGAGTTCGAACAGCCATACCGTTCCGGTGCCAATGGGCTGCAGATAGAGAACCGTTTAACTGGCGCGCGGGCCAGGCTTGGGGTTGAAGGACATCATTTCCGTGAGTGACGTCTTCAGAACTCTTGTTCGAACATGAGATATATCTAAAGTAGCAACATGTTCGGAGAGAGAGGAGGGAGTGAATTGTTGTTAGCTCCGAGCCCCGGCTGTTACCGAGTTTTAACAGCGGTGGTGTGCAGTCTATGTACAGTGTCCGGTTTCGGATTTTAGAGGCTTGCCTAGACACAGACCTTAAAAGCTGGTGCGTAGAAGAAACAAGGGCTTCTAGACCGACCCGATTGAAAGGGTGTGCTGTTTTGTTGACGGCTCATTTGAATTACAAATGATGACTCACGCCAGTCACGTTGTGGGGACGCTGATAGTCATTTTTGATTTGATTTGCAAATTGCAAATTTCCGCTACGGAATCCCTTCCAAAATCCCGATTCGACAACGGCTTGCCAAATAAAAGTACTCGAATGTGTAAGGTGAAAAAAGTAGCGGGTTCTGCTGCGTCAGGTGGCGTTCACCAGTTGTTGCAATGTGGGCAGGCAATAGCTAGATATGAGGGTGGGTTGGAATTAAGTGTGTTGTGGTATGAAAGTTCCAGAAGTTGGTGCAATGTTGAATGGATATAGAAGCTATTCTAACTCGGTGGGGAGCGCGTCAAGAAGCTCAAGAATATGTTTCCTTGTGCTTTCCGAATGGTACAGTGCCCTCGAGCAATGTGTCGCGCTCATACAGGCAACAGTCTCCGGCCAAAGAAGAAACTCTTCACCCCGGATTGTATCTCCTAAAGGACACTTTTCGAGTTCCCGAATGAGTACCATGCGGAGAATGCGCCACGTGGGATCATTAACGATCGTCCCACAAATACGACAAGCATAATGGGGGCTGGAATACAAACAGTACTGAGCAAGGGCGGGGGACTGTACCACTATCTGACGTACTTGCTCCCATTAAAATCGTCGGGATTGTTGAGACGGGATTCGAAAATATCCTTGCGACGTCTCACAAGTCCAAGTAGGCGTGCAAAATCAGCAAAATCGATTCCACTGAGCTGACTTATGATATCTGGGTGGGTGAAGTCGAACCTGAGGGCAAGCCGGGCAGAGAGTTGCATCTCCGCTTCCCATGAAAATTGACAGGCAAGCTTGTAAAGCCGTATGGGATCAGAGATGAGTTCGGGGGAGCTTATGGCTGCTTGCATGATTGATATCGGTCCGTTCATGCCTACGGAAGTTCCAGAAACACAGTCGAGCTAAGGGCATTATTTCGATAATCCCACATACCATACTTGTCACAAAAGTGTAAGAGTGGCTCAATAGTGTCAAAGGAGCGCAGGTGCTCAATCTGAATGGGCATGCCACAACACATTCTGAGTGCGGCTTCGATTACCCAATCCTCCTCGTCTAAATGTAAACAATGCTCAGCCTCAGACGAGCTAGAGCCTGTTTGGGGGAGCGAAAACATAGTCCTGAAGAAAGAAGATGTGTTTCGAAGAATGATGGAGTGAACTCTGAAATGGATATTTTCTTTGGAACGCAAGACGACGTCGTCGTGAGGGTCTTTGAAATGTTCGTTGAAGATCCTAGCCTGAGAATCTATGCCATCTTTGGAGTCCATGGCGCGAGCAGGGAAGGATCACAACAAGCTGGCTTCCTAAATCTTGACTGGGGTTGAGCGCGGTGCGGCTGTACACGAGGAAGCCGACCGATCTTGGGCCAGTTTGAGTCATTCCTTATTATGTCAGCGTTACATTGGCGAAGTGTTTGCGCGTACGCTACTTAAATCAATTTGAACAGCAAAAGTCCACCTCATTGATGCACCTAATGGTGCATTTGGCTGAGCTGGCCTTCCAGCTGTCGTGCCCAAAAAATCCATCCTTGTTCATTTGTCCTTCCATTTTGTGACGCGCGAGTAGCCATATGAGGCTGCTGTCTAGAAGTATACCTTGGCACTCTATGAATTTGCCTCGACGCGCGTTAAACGACATTCTACATCTCGATATGATTGGCCTCCGAGTGAGCTGCAAATCTGGATCTGTGAAAATTGTTCAAATGTCCCATGGAACGAAGGACGGTGCAAGGGAACTTAGCTTGATCTTTTCCTGAGCCTTGTGGACATCGATAAGGGAATTATCTAGACTGCGCGCAGCTTTTTTTTTTTTTTTTTTTTTTATCGTTATTAGTGATTCTTGTGCTTTGCTGTTATTTAGACTGCGCCCGGCGAGCTTGCGGGCCTTCTTGTGCTCATTGTTGACGACCCTGTCCGAATTCTTTTCTTACAGGACACACGATTTCACACACCGTTCGAATCCTGAATATCTACGCAAGAAATGCGTTCAACATATGTCGTCTGATACCGGAGGGATAATTATATGTATTCTCCATCCCTGGAAGCGATCAGAGAACGTTCGCATCCATTTCAGACTCAATTTGGAAACGCAATAAGACATCCACGAAAAAACGACTATTTCCGCAGGGACTCCAAGAATGATATAACATGTTCTAGCTTGCCCTCCAACCCCCCAAACCTTGTCTCCAATTCCCCGAATCTCGTCTCCAACTTCTCCAAGCGGCCATCGACAACCTTCATATGTGCATCAAGGGTATGGTTCAATTTATTGTACACCTCTTGCCCCATTTCCTCTTCCGACTCTTCCTCGATCACTTCGGGAAGGGTAAACTTCAAGAGAACTCGAAGGTAATCCGGCAGAACAGTCTTTTCATGCTCCGTCATCAGTCGTTCCTCACATCCTGGGCAGATAAGTTGTGCTGAAGGGTGTGAAGTCACTTAACAAGCTTGGAGAGGAAAGAGCATAGATGGCATACCACCAGTGTGGAGAGTTGTCAAAAACCGTGTACCCGAGAGTGTCTTGCCGCATACGGAGCAATCGAACTTGTATGTACTAGGTGATGATTCCGGGCTCCCTACTGCCTCCGATTTTCCGTCATCTTCGGGATCGGGAGTAGCGGTATTCGCTGACCCAGAAAAGTACTCAGTTTCATCAGCAAGTTCTTCAGACTCGTCCACGCTTTCCACATGCACCCCGTCAGGAACACCGTCCACATCTTCGCCCACCACGGGGTGTTCTTCAGGTTCCGACGCTTCGTCCGCGTGGGTCCCTTCATCGTGTTCGTCACCATCATTCATTTGGTTCTGCACTGAAGCTTCCATCTCTCCGGCAACAAAGCTCCGGGCTGGGAAAGATGGAATAAGCTCGAGGCACGATTTTGAGAATATAGGTTATAGACCTTGAGACTTCACCTCACTTTCAGCTTCTTTGAAAAAGAGTAATTACGTTCAAACTCTGTTTTCCAATGTTGCTCAATCTTGACCACCGGGCGCACAACTTTGATCAGTGGGTGGTGTTTATAATGCCGGGAGCTCCTCCTTCCAACAACGTTGTTGGCTCCTGAGGCTTCGCAGTCAGCGCAAAGATCGAAGTCTATTGGTGTAAAAATCGATCAAGACTCTGGGCTGGATATTGGATGGATAACATGCGCACCGTTGCAGAGGAGACAACGCCAACGTGGTCCTAAAATGGGAACCGATTTGCAAACATCGCAATCCTGCCACCTGTTAGAGTTGAGATATCAGCAAACGGAACAAGCAGGTTACTATTAGTCATCGTACAAATGGGCCAAGATACGCCGACGCTCCAATACAGCAAGGGAATCCCAAAAGTGCTTATCTTTGGGCACCATTTGGGCCTCAACTGTTCGAGCTTGGCTTCATCTTCATCAGAAATCCCAATTCCAATGTTCCAAAGGGCTTCCGCTTGTTCTAATAAATATTGCTTTGCACGAAGGCGAACGTACTCCAAGCGTAGGAGGCGTTTTCCCTTTAACACAGGCCAGGAGATTGAGAGTCGTTCCGGTGAATATTGTTCAGAATAGTGATCGCTGCTGCTCTGAATCGTCGAAGCCCTCTTTCAGAGTGAACAGTAAGGCAAAGTTCAAAATCTTCTTTCCACTGCTTCAGCCGAGCGGTGATGTCGTCGAATTTGGAAAGACTCGGGACTTTCTCGACTCCAGTAGTTCCTGACAACGACGTGTCCACGCCATTCGCAGGTGGGGGTGTAGAATTCTGATTGGGATCGGGGGCTGAGGTCTCTGAGTTTGCTTTATCTTCACTCACTTATTGGCCCAGAGATTAGAGACGAGAGAAGAACCGGGTCCTAAGTGGAAACTCACGTGGAGATGCATAAATACGCCCAATGGCCTTCTCACAGTAATTGACATCGATCGCATACTCGGCCGCGATATTCGAGACTCTCCCAGCGAAGTTGGATGCATCCTCATTCGTATTCTGTATGGATTGCAGTTGAAGCAGAGGTGTGACACTCTCGAGAGCTGTCAAAGCAAGTCGCAGTGCATTTACATCTTGTCCCTCTTCACGCTTGAGCTCTGCCGACACCACCATTTTCATAGCATTGATTGGTCCTGGGACAACATTGAAATCTTCGCGTCTTATCCGAGAAGAACACCTACCTTCCAAAAGGGGGAATTTGCTTGATCTGACTATAATTTCTAGGCCCAAGAGGATCTGCTTTACTGCTTTATCTGTGGCTGGCGGAATCGGTATTATTATAGATTCGGGTTGGAAAGCTGAAGAAGAGACAGCAGCGATGGCCTGCATAATTATAGAGCCCTCGTCAAGTACATGGCTCCGGATAGTGTCTGCGCGCGTTGGCGGATTTGGACTTGAGGCCTCGAGATCTATGACCAAGATGGGGATAAGGGCGCCAACATATCGGGGCTCCACTCACTCTGCGCATAATCCGCCCAAGTTCGCCTCCCATTTCAGTGGGTGACAGCTGATCACGAGGTTCCGTATTACTTTGGGCGAGCGAGGTCTGATTTACGCTATCCTTGGCGCCTGGCGCAGGCGGCGATAAGGTGTTAGCAAGATCGTATGAAGAGGTGTCGACTGTCCAGCGGCCATATCGCAATTCGAAATTGGTCGCTTTCTCATCCCAGATCATTTGCCAGAAATCAGTCTGCTGGTCAAGCGGAACTTCCAACAGAGAATAATCCTCAGGTAAAGGTAAGTTGCCTTTATACGAATATTCATACTGGTATCGCGCATTCAGTCTCTTGTTCTGCACATGGAAGTAAACACTAACAATGCCGCCATAAAATCTGCAAAATTGGGCTTCTACATCTAAGCCCCGCTGACGATAGCCATCTGATTCAACAAGTATTATCTGAGACCCATTCACGTGAGGATAGGGCATACGGACCTGCGAACTGGGAAACTCGAGAATACACAGCGTAACCAATGTTGGAAAGTGTACTTGCCGCTTCCATAAACTCCCGATCATCAAGGATGTATTCCTTAGCTTTTCCAATCATTCGACAGTGACGGAGTATGATTAAATACAGCACTGCAAACAAATCCTTTGGATCCGGTAAGAACACGAAGCACGAACGGCGCGCGAAATACCACACCTTCTCGATTCGACCGGGCCCACAAACAAGAGCGAAAGACTCAGGAGCATCCACATTATAGAACATTCTCTCCAATGCAGCGCTGAGTCTCTCTTCCTTCTGCGCCATGCGCCGTTTTACCAACTCGTCAAGAGGGCTGTCAGAGCTGATAGGGACATTATGTGGCAAAGGATAGGCTAACCGCTCGACAGCATTTACCCAGGATCCTTGAAGATGGTAGTAGAGCACCAGTTGGCTATTTTCAAGCATCACGCCTGAAAATACCACTCGCATCTCTGTGAGAAGATAATTGATCCGCCGCGAGTATATGGAACTCTCCTGTCTCCAGCCTCGAGCCCAATAGGCTATCCATTGGAGGAGCGTCCAGCCTTCAGGAATGGAATCGCAAAAGTCATTGACCTCGGAAATTCGAATGTAACCCGAACTATCATCGTCGAAAGCTTCCATGATAGCGTTCGCGTAAGGGAATGAAAGATATTTGAGGCACCATTTATCTTGAAGAATCACTTCGATGGAGTCAGTGGACGGAAGGAGGTGCTCAGAGTGAGGCGGTGGCAAGTCCGCATCGATGGGGCTGAGAGTGTCGTTGACATTGTGCCGGGAAGCATTGGTGGCAGATAGGACGCTGTTCGCTGCAGGAGTGACACTGGACTGGGACTTGGCAACAGCGTGAGCATATCGATCAAGGTAAAAATCATAAAGCGCCATGACGAAGTCCCGCGCCTTAACACTTGCCCGCCATGCCTAAAGTCAACACCGATGAGAAGACCGAAAAGGGTTGAATAGAAATGATGCACCATGTCTTTCCAGACTTGTCGTATTTCTGGGTGCTGAATCTTCTGGTATGAACCAGCATCCAAGCGAGTGAGGATTTGCTGAGTGGAAGCCTTCAATTGGTGAGATAATATCTGCATCTGCGCCTCCAATTTACCCTCATACAGGCGAAAATTGGCTTGGAGAATTGTCTCAAGTGGCAGTCGGAGCTCAATACGCTCGCGAGCGCTCAAAGCGTTCTTCGGGTCAATCCTGGTCTTTGCGAGCGCTATTTTGTCCTTCGAGGCGTCGCCTTTGTCGACCTTTCCATCCGTTCCCGGTACTTTCCCTCCCGAGCCCTCGATTTCGTTCACAATCTTAGTGAGAAGCTCTTCACTGTCGAGGACCTTTTTCCGTCCTCCAAGATTTTCAAGAGACTGTTCCCACCGCTTATCTTGATCACTCTTATGTTCCATTATGCGGATCAGCTGGGCTAACATATCGTTTGACTGCCGAACTTGAATGTTAATGTCATCTGTGGTGATAGTGTTGTGAATTTGCAGCGCGAACATGATGTCCCGCTTCCGAGTCTAAAGGAAGGGTTCCATCATTGGTCACTAGGAGCCCACATGAAGTTAGCCATACCACTAATGTTTCACCGGCAACCTTAAATTCGGCTTGATATTTGCCGCTGAAGAAGAATTTGGCTAAGAGGGCGTTTCGTCAATAAACGCACAAGAGGATGAGCAGCACAACTTACATGTGGAGCTGTGTTTGTGATATTGATCAACGAGGTTCCCCACCGTTTTGATGTCCTGCTCGATTTGGCCCATAAGGCTTTGGAGCCTTCCAGCAATAGTCTCTCCAGTCGGGGATTTAAGAGTTGGGTCTTTCACGTGGTGAAGTTGCAGCAGAGTTGACATCATGTCTGAAAGTTGAAGGATCAAGGCTCTCGCTTTCGCACTGTTGCTCCGTCGCTGTGTCTCCAGCTGGACGACACCATGGAAGAGCTGGACAGCAACTACGGAAATTGTTTTATCACAGAGAATGAGGTCCGAAATGAGGATTTGACTTACGTTTAACGAATGGAAATGGCTGGGCGGCAGCTAAGCCTTCTAACCCAGTGAGCACCTCTATAGACATGGCCGGTCAGATCCCAGCTTCCCACTTCCAATAAAATATGCATACTCTCAACTGTGCCTGAGAATTCGTGTCAACTTGAACCTATCAGAAGAGAGTGTGCATACCTACCCATCCAATCATCGAGACCACGTCCAAGGTCAGTTGCTTGCGATGCATCAGCAAGTGCCTTGATCGCAGCATCAATAGTTGTACTGTTAGTCTGGTAATATGTCTGGACTGCCGTGATAGGGTTTGCAATGGATTGAATGGCGTCGTCTGCAAATGCATGTATAAGCTAACATCAAAGGAATCATATGAAGCTGTGGGTTCACCAATATTGTCCGCACGAGCCTCGGATTTGGACGTGGTCGCAAATTGCGAGACAAACGCTTCTTCTGGTGCCTTCTCGACAGGAGTGATTGTGATATTGTTCAATGACTTCCCATCCCTTGCCGACTCGTCCTGGTTAGCTGAATCGATGCCCTTCGCACTGCTATCCTTCATTTTGAAAAGGGGCATGGGGCAGAAGATTCAAGGCGACCGTGTTTATTGTACCGTGTGCCAAGAAGAACCCAGATATAACTGTACTCAGCTGATTGACAATTCAGGAAAATAATAAGCGCTAATCACCAGCAGACTACCTCTTAGCGCTCCTTCATACTTCACATGAATTATGTTATGACAAATGTGCTGTTAGAGTTGTTACATGCAAAACAAGGAAGAGGTTCCTTCGGACCCCGGCAGAGGACGACTTATGGGCGCTAAAAACCAAGTGTATTGATACCCTGTTTTACTGCCATTGTGAGACCTCCTGGGCCATTCATCCAAATCGGGTGTGCGGTTTTTTTTTTTCGTTTGCTGTATGAACACACCCTTCTAATAATATAACAATATAACAATAAATTCGGACAACTCCGCTACAATACAGCTAAGGACAAGCTACGAGCCTCCGATCACGAGGCTGTGCATCCATTCAAACGACAAGCGCTCAGCACAACGGACACACGTCTGCATCGCCTTTTCAGCGTGGTGGTGGTCATTGATCATCTCCAATTTGTCGTGAGAACCACGCTGATCCAGGGACAAACATATCTTGGATTCCACCGTAAGGGACCCTACCAACAATTCAAGCCGAAGTGCCGTGGCATCGAATTGCTGTACCGAGTCAACACTACCACATCTGGATATTCCTGAGCAAGTTGTTCGTATATTTCGCTCGGCTCCTTCTTTTGCCCAGCTCATCATTCAGCTGAATCATCAACCCATCCTCCTTCGCCACCGTTGCTCCCCCGTACTCCTCGACGATTGCCCGAACAGTAGTGGCCATCAGATCTGTCCACTCCCCTGGTGTCATGGAGACACCTTCATGAAAGGGTTTGTGCGAGGCTGATGCCTTTGTTAAGTAGAAATATCGGAGATTTGGAAATCTCTCCCTCCAACGAGTCAACGAAGCCATTCCGCAAAGGAACCCAGGCGTGGTGTGGTGTATCTTTGTCCCGAATGCTTCTTTGCAAGAAGGAAACCAACGACGGCTGGCGAGCTGAATGCCCGATTTCCCAGCCACGCCGTGCACAGAAGAGGATAATGTCATGATTTCCCGTCGGTGCCTAACAACATCGCCGTCCTCAGATTCGATGACGAGGTGGCGAAGAGAAGGAAGTGACATGTTGTTGTATAGGCTTTTTCCTGGCCCGCCAGCGGCTGCGAGTTGCAGTCGAAATATTCTTATTGATGACGATGCAACGGGTGAAAGAGCAGAAGAACCGGAATCACCTTCTCCCAAGTCATTCAACCAGTTCGGCGTCCATAAATTTGGGCGCCTTGTCACGATATCCAATACGTCACGGCAAGCCATCCCGGTCTGATCCGCAAACTTTTGGAATTTGACGTGTAAGAGTCATCAAGCTGGACCATCGCTAAAGTCTTATCGACGTTCAACTCCAAGAACGAAATGTTTGGTTCTACTAGGTTGTCTAGAAGCGAGAATGTCACAGGGGTAGCATCAGGGGTAAGGATAGGTCGCTTGTGCTCTCCTTTCTGTGAGATGTATCACAGTTTGGGCATGGCAGCTTGCAAGGGGAACATGGACTGAGCGGCGACTTGATCGTCAGTGTGATGGATGAGCATGAGACATCGTGCGAGATGTGGTCGTTGAGAATCCATCCAACGCCGATTTTGAGTTGTGCCCCATATTCTCAACATGGGGTGTGCTCAAGGAGGCAGAGCTTCGGCGCCAAGCACCATGTCTGTCTGTGACTATGGTGCTAGCAGCGTTCATATGAATATGTTGGGAAGACTGCTTGAGGGGCTACATTGGAGAAGTGCAATGAATGCCGAGGTTGCTTAGCTGCTAAACTTGGGATTAGTCGATCTGCTAGACTGAGGTGTCAGAACTTAATTCGAGGATTTTGACCTCAGCGAAAATCAGTAGGAGGCGACTCAAGGCATTAGTCCATGCCCGTCGTAACGCTGGCTCACGGGTCGACGTTTTCGATTCATTCCAGGGGGCCGGGAAGAGAATCAAGAATGCACGAAAAAGACACATCAATCTTGACAAGGTAACGCAAGGGCCCAAGGGCTGCTTTGACGACTCACTTTGACACGACATCAGCTATTGGCTAGAGCGCCCGAGGTAATCATGAAGCACTCGTCAATTCGGGAGTATCTGCGATCGAGAAGGCTCTGGTGCGCTCAAGCTTGAACTTGTGATGTCGCAGGCTGGTCTTCATCGAATGCAGAGTGCTACGGTCGTTACTTGCCGAATACCTAGTGTTTTGCTATTCAAGGGTGTTGGGAGAAGGCACGATATATCCTAGAGTAAACTGCTTTTCTCAAGTCTATCATCTCAGCAACATACTGCTGCACAAGGCACACCAAAAACGACGCTGAGAAATGCATTCATAGCAAGTTGAGTTAGCCCATCATGGGCAATCCGCCCACTGAAGACAAAGCCCTAGTGAAAACCGGTACACCAAGCTTGGAAACATTCAGTAGAGCCACAGTTGCGCCTTCCTTTGCGGCTAAGATGTATTGTCCATCGTTCGATTCCCCCCACTGAAGCTGCGCGGGGGCGTATCTTCACATTGTATATTACCATATAACAAATCCTCCCAAGCAATAGAATCACCCGGTTCCACAGGTGGCGAGATACTCGGTATTTCTGGTCAATCCATTGAACATCGCAACAACAACCCTCACCATGACCGTTGGTCAGTATTCCACCATAACAGAGTGTATATGGTCCTAGGAAGCCACTTCGGTGTCGCCTCAAGGTTTGCAGTATACGTGCTTGCCGAACCTCATAGGCACGCAAATGAATCCAGTCCCGATTACGAGCCTATCACCTGATGGTGACCACTCCACGGGCGCTTCATGCCCGTGCAGAGTTGCAAGGAGGTTCCCTTTCGGACTCCAATCTTGCATCTTGATGCCCACCGACTCTGTTCCACGAGATAGATGTGACTCTTTCGGATTCAAACGGGCAAATATTATGTAATCATATTCACAGAGGACGTGAGAGATTGATTTTGTGGCCCAAATCAATTTGACATCATGATGATCAAAGCACAAGTCCATCTCATCGATTTGCACTCAATGGCCCACTAGTCTGAGCTGGCTTTTCAGCTCTCGTGCCCAAGAGACCCATGTTATTGGGCTCCTTGTTCGCCTGATCTTCTGTCTTGCGACTATCAATTTCTGCGCGAGTAGCTCTGTGATGATGCTACATTTCGGATTCCGTAGTGAGCACATCTCGCCATCATAGTATAGAATATGCCTCGACGCGCTTACAGCATGTGTTTCTTTTCGTTGAGCGGCATTCTGCATCTCGATACGTCTGGTCTCGAAAGTAGCCTCCGCACGGTGCAAATCTGCCTCCCTGGTCTGCGAAAGTCGTTGAGAGGATATATATATCACGTCGTCACATGGCTATGAAGGGTACAGCAGGACTCACCTTGATCATTTCTTGAGCCTTACGCACGTCAATGACTGCATTGTCATGACTCGACTGCGCCGCGGTGAGCTTGCGTGCCATCTTGTGTTCATTATTGACGGCCTTATCAGATTTCTTGGGGTTTAAGGT
Organism: Cantharellus anzutake; assembly: GCF_015039405.1. Classification (NCBI taxonomy): domain Eukaryota; kingdom Fungi; phylum Basidiomycota; class Agaricomycetes; order Cantharellales; family Hydnaceae; genus Cantharellus; species Cantharellus anzutake. Next base: position 58,817 of record NW_024067032.1, read on the forward strand.
CAAAAGTCGTTGCCTCCCTCCAGAGAATGCCTCATGATTACCTTGCGTGCCTTAGCTAGTTGCTGATGACGGGTCAAAGTGAGTCGTCAGAAATAGTTCTCAGGCACTTGTGTTACCTTCTCAAGATTAGTGCGGCTTTTCTGTGAGTTCTTGAATTCCTTCTCGGCTGCCTGGAATCGGATCGAAACTATTCTGGGAGGCTGGGATATGATGAACTCATACCTTGAACTGTTTCCTATCGGCTTTCTCCTCTGAGGTCATAGCTCCCTCGAGGTCCTTGATGTTCTGACCAAGAATCGACATGGCGTGTGAATATCGAGAGTCAAGTCGTCGATGTCAGGGGAAATCACAAAGGCGTTTGCTGAGTTGAGATGGGGAGGAAAGCAAGATAAGTGACGTACTTATATGCCACCCCGCACCTATGAGGCACAACGACTGACTGTGGATCCATTGGGTGTGGAGCTAGAGGCTGGTCACCTGCCTAGTGTGGAGCTGTATCAAACCGGTCTCACGGAAGCAAGCAGCCCAGAAGCTGTTACAGGTTCGGAAGACGACGAGAATGAGACAGCCATGTTCGAGTCGGCTTGGAACCCGTTCAGCATGGTTCAGCACCTTCCGTATTTAGCAACACACTGCTCACCTGTCACGTCGCAGCGCTACCACTAAACTGAAACCTCTTCTGTAAGAATGGAAGTAGCGTGGAGGTCTGAGCCAGAAACATTCCAAATAAGAACCACGACTACCTTTCAGGAGTTCTGGTAGTGCCATGATATGTTCTCCAACTCGCGTCCGATTCGTTGAACTACACCCCAATCCGCGGGACAGTATTATATTCCACATTTGTTCGAGACTTCGAGACCGGTCCATGCCTCACCACATACACGCGACTCTATGTACGCTTCGCACGAACTCTGAAGTTTCTGAATGGGCACACCGAAAGATGTTAAACCTACGCCGTTACACTGGAGGGAGCTACATTTGACCCAAGCAAGGTAGAAATATAATAAGCTTGTATTGAGGCTCAAGGGTGTTGTAGCGTGGCGACAGCCTCCCCGACATATGGACTTCGAGCACGACCTGGTAAAAAGACGTATACTAATTTAATGTGGGCAACGGAAAGGAAAGGGTGACAGATAGGGGAAGGTGGAGGGTAGCGCCTAACAAGCGATGGCAAGAACAAAGTGACAGTGCAGTTCCAATACCTAGACCGAGCATGAAAGACAGGGAAAAAACGCAGCAAGCACAACAAAAAACAGTGAATGGAAAGACACGGGTCAGAAGGAGCTCCATTGGCTTCCAAACATCCACGAGAAGAGCGGCTATTTCCGCAGGGACTCCAAGAATGATATAATATGTTCCAGCTTACCCTCCAACTTTTCCAAGCGGTCATCGACGACCTTCATATGCTCATCAAGGGTGTGATGCAACTTATTGTACACCACCTCTTGCTCCGTGGCCTCATCCGTCTCTTCATCGATCACTTCGGGAAGGGTGAACTTCAAGAGAACTCGAAGGTAATCCGGCAAAGCAGTTTTTTCATGCTCCCTCATCAGTGTTTCTTCACATTCTGAGCAGATAAGTTGCGCTACAAAGGGTGGAGTCACTTGACAGGTTTGGAGAGGAAAAAGCACAGAGTGCTTACCATCAGTGTCAGAGGTTGTCAAAAACCGTGTACCCGTGAGCGTCTTGCCGCATACGGAGCAATCGAACTCGTATGTGCTAGGTGATGATTCCGACTTCTCCACTACCTCCGATTTTCTGTCATCTTCTTCGGGAGCAGTGGTATTCGCTGGCCCAGTAAAGTACTCAGTTGTACCGCCAGTTCCATCAGCCAGTTCTTCTTCAGACTCGCTTTCCGCATGCACCGCGTCGCCATCGGGGACGGCATCAGTATCCTCGCCCGCCACAGGCTGCTCATCATGCTCCGACACTTCGTCCGCGTGGCTCTCCCCATCGTGTTCATCACCATCATTTGTTTGGTTCTGCACTGAAGCTTCCATCTCTCCGGCGACAAAGCAGACTGGGGAAGAAATAAGCTTAACGTGCGATATTGAGAATACGGGATACCGACCTTGAGACTTCGCTTCCGACTCCTCACTTTCAGCTTCTTTGAATCGAGAGTAATTGCGTTCGAACCCTATTTTCCAATGTCGCTCAATCTCGACCACCGGGCGCACAACTTTGATCAACGGGTGGTGTTTATAATGCCGAGAGCCTCTGTCTCCAAGAACGTCGCTGACTCCGGAGGCTTCGCAATCAGCGCAAAGATCGAACTCTGAGTGGAAGAAGGATTCATCAAAGCTCTGGGCTAAATGAAAAACACGCGCACCGTTGCAGAAGAGACATTGCCAACGTGGTCCCCGAATAGGAACCGTTCGGCAAACATCGCATTGCCTGTCCCTGTGTTAAAGTTGATATATCAGCAAGCGGAATGAGCGAGATTGTTCTTAGTCGTCGTACAAGTGAGCCAAGATACGCCGGCGCTCCAGCACAGCAAGGGAATCCCAAAAGCCCTTATCCTTGGGTGCTATTTCGGCGCTCAACTGTTCAAGCCTGACTTCATCTTCGTCGGGAATTGGAATCCCGATTTTCCAGACAACTTCGGCTTGCCTAAATAAATATTGCTGGGCACGAAGGCGGACGTACTCCAAGCGCAAGAGGCGTTTTTCTCTCAACACAGGCCAAGAGATCGAGTGTCGTTGCCGGCGGATATCCTTCAGAATAGTGGTCGCTGCTGCTCTGAACCGTCGAAGCCCTCTCTCGCAGTGAACAGCGAAGCAGAGTTCAAATTCTTCTTTCCGCCGCTTCAGCCGGGCGGAGACATTGTCGAATTTGGAAATACTCGGGACTTTCTCGACCCCTATAGTTTCTGACGACGCGTCCATGCCATGTTTCAGGTGAGATGTAGGTGAGAGATGAGAGAAAAACCGGGTCTAAAGTGGAGGCTCACGCGGAGACGTATCAGGATGCTCAATGGCCTTCTCAAGGCAATTGACATCGATCGCATGTTCGGCCGCGATATCTGAGACTCTTCCAGCGAAATTGGATCCATTCTCATTCGCATCATACGCATTTTTTATGGATTGCAGTTGAAGCAGAGGTGTGGCACTCTCGAGAGCTATCAGAGCAAGTCGCAGTGCATTTACGTGTCGCCCCCTTCACGCTTGAGCTCTGCCGACACCACCATTTTTATAGCATTCATTAGTCCTGGGCAACATTTAGATCTTTGCGCTTGATCCGAGGAAAACACCCACCCTCAAAAATGGGAATTTGTTTGATTTGATTATAATTTCTAAACCCAAGAGGATCTGCTTCACTGCTTTATCTGTGGCTGGCGGAATCGGTATCATTACTAATTCAGGTTGGAAAGCTGAAGAGGCAGCAGTGATGGCCTGCGTAATTATTGAGCCCTCGTCGAGCACTACATGGCTCAGTATAGTGTCTGTGTGCGTTGCTGAATTTGAACTTGAGGCCTTAAGATCTATCACCAAAGAGTGCAAGATGGGTATAAGGGTGCCAACGTATCGAGGCTCCACTCACTCTGCGCGTAATCCGCCAAAGTATCGCCTCCTATTTCAGTGGGTGAAAGCTGATCATGAGGTTCCGCATCACCTCGGGTGTGCAAGGTCTGATTTATGCTATTTTTGGCGCCCTGCGCAGGAACCAGCGATACGGTGTTAGCAAGGTCGTATGCAGAGGTGTCGACCGTCCAGCGGCCATATCGCAATTCGAAATCGGTTGCTTTCTCATCCCAGATCATTCTCCAGAAATCAGTCTGCTGGTCAGGTGGAATTTCCAATAGAGAATAACCCTCAGGTAAGTGACGTTTATTCAAATATTCGTACTGGCATTGCGCATTCAGTCTCTTGTTTCGCATACCGAAGGAAGCACTCACAATGCCACCATAAAATCTGCCAAACTGTGCCTCTACATCAAGGCCCCGCTGGCGATAACCGTCTAATCCAACAAGCATCTGAGACCCATTCACGTAAAACGTGAGGATAGTATATACGCGCCTGCAAAATGGGAGACTCGAGATTTCACGGCGGAACCAATGTTGGAAAGTGTGCTTGACGCTTCCATAAACTCCCGATCATCAAGGATGTATTCCTTGGCTTTCCCAACCATTCGGCAGTGACGGAGTATGATTAAATAAAACACGGCGAACAGATCCTTTGAATCAAGGTGAGAACGCGAAGCATAAACAGTGCACGAAATACCCCACCTTCTCGATTCGACCGGGCCCACAAACAAGAGCAAGCGATTCAGGAGCATCCACAATATACAACATTCGCTCCAACGCAGCGCTGAGTCTCTCTTCCTTCTGCGCCATGCGCCGTTTTACCAACTCGTCAAGAGGGCTGTCAGAACTGATAGAGACATCATGTGGTAAAGGATACGTTAAACGTTCAACAGCATACTTCCAGCCTCCTTGATGATAGTAGTAGAGCACCAATTGACTATTTTCAAGCATCACGCCTGAAAATACCACTCGCATCTCTGTGAGAAGATAATTGATCCGCCGTGAGTATATGGAACTCTCCTGTCTCCAGCCTCGGGCCCAATAAGCTATCCATTGGAGGAGCGTCCAGCCTTCAGGAATGGAATCGCAAAAGTCATTGACCTCGGAAATTCGGATGTAACCCGAACTATCATCGTCGAAAGCTTCCATGATAGCGTTCGCGTAAGGGAATGATAGAAATTTGAGGCACCATTTATCTTGAAGAATCACTTCGATGGAGTCAGTGGACGGAAGGGGGTGTCAGAGTGAGGCGGTGGCAAGTCCACATCGATGGGGCTGAGATTGTCGTTGATATTGTGCCGGGAACCAGTGGTGGCAGATAGGACACTGTTCGCTGCAGGGGTGACACTGGACTGGGACTTGGCAACAGCGTGAGCATATCGATCAAGGTAAAATCATAAAGCGCCATGACGAAGTCCCGCGCCTTAACACTTGCCGCCATGCCTAAAGTCAACACCGATGAGAAGACCGAAAAGGGTTGAATAGAAATGATGCACCATGTCTTTCCAGACTTGCCGTATTTCTGGGTGCTGAATTTTCTGGTATGAACCGGCATCCAAGCGAGTGAGGATTTGCTGAGTGGAGGCTTTCAATAATATCTGCATCTGGATTCCAATTTACCCTCGTACAGGCGAAAGTTGGCTTGGAGAATTGTTTCGAGTGGCTGTCGGAGCTCCATACGCTCGCGAGGGCTCAAAACGTTGTTTTGATCAATCTTGGCCTTCGCGGGTGCCGTTTGATCCTTCGAGGTATCAGCTTTATCGCCTCCCTTTCCATCCGTTCCCACCTTCTCTCCCTCGATTTCACTCGCAATCTTAGTGAGAAGCTCCTCACTGTCAAGCACCTTTTTCCGTCCTCCAAGATCCTCAAGCGACTGTTCCCACCGCTTATCCTGGACACTCTTATATTCCATTATGCGGATCAGTTGGGTTAACATTGCGTTTGACTGCCGAACTTGAACGCTGATGTCATCGGTGGTAACAGTGTTGTGAATTTGCAGCGCGAACATGATGTCCTGCTTCCGAGTCTAAAGGAAGTGTTCAATCGTTGGTCACCAGGAACCCGCCTGAAGGTAGCCATACCACCAATGTTTCACCGGCAGCCTTAAATTCAGTTTGATATTTGCCGCTAAAGAAGAATTTGGCTAAGAGGGAGATTCGTCAATTAAACGCACATGTGGAAGGGCAGCACAACTTACATGTCGAGCTGTGCTTGTGATATTGATCAACGAGGTTCCCCACCGTTTTGATGTCCTGCTCGATTGTGGCCCATAAGGCTTTGGAGCCTTCCAGCAACAGTCTCTCCAGTCAGGGACTTAAGAGTTGGATCCTTCACGTAGTGAAGTTGCAGCAGAGTTGACATCATGTCTGAAAGTTGAAGGATCAAGGCTCTCGCTTTCGCACTGTTGCTCCGTCGCTGTGTCTCCAGCTGGACGACACCATGGAAGAGCTGGACAGCAACTTCGGGAACCATTTTATCACAGAGAATGAGGTTCGAAACGACGATTTAACTTACGTTTAACGAATGGAAATGGCTGGGCGGCAGCTAAGCCTTCTAATCCAGTGAGCACCTCTATAGACATGGCCGGTCAGATCCCAGCTTCCCACTTCCAATAAAATATGCATACTCTCAATTGTGCCTGAGAATTCGTGTCAAGTTGAACCTATCAGAAGAGTGTGGCATACGTACCCATCCAATCATCGAGACCACGTCCAAGGTCGGTCGCTTGCGATGCATCAGCAAGCGCCTTGATTGCGGCATCAATGGTTGCACTGTTAGTCTGGTAATAGGTCTGGACTGCCGTGATAGGGTTTGCAATGGATTGAATGGCGTCGTCTGCAAATACATGTATAAGCTAACATCAAGAAATCGGATGGAGCTGTGGGTTCACCAATTTGTCCGCACGAGCTTCGGATTTGGACGTGGTCGCAAATTGCGAGACAAACGCTTCTTCTGGTGCCTCTCGACAGGAGTGATTGTGATGTTCAATGACTTCCCTTTGCTGGCATCCCTTGCCGACTCATCCTGGTTAGTCGAATCGATGCCCTTCGCACTGCTATCCTTCATTTTGAAAAGGGGCATGGTAGTTGAGGGGCAGAAGATTCAAGGCGCTCGTGTTTATATGTACCGTGGCCAAGAAGAACCCAGATATAACCATTATCCGCTCTTCGGGCACTGAAGTCCTAATTATGAACATTCCTTCTAAAAACAAGCCAAAAATTACACGAGCCTCGGTAAGGAGCGCCGCTGGCGTGCACCCATTCAAACGACAAGCGCTCAGCACAACGGACACACATCTGCATCACCTTTTCAGCGTGGTGGTGGTGGTCATTGATCATCTCCAATTTGTCGTGAGAGCCACGCCGATCCAGGAACAACAAAGGCTACAACACATCTTGGATTTCCACCGCAAGGGACTCTACCAACAATTCAAGCGGAAGTGCCGTGGTATCGAATTGCTGTACCGGGTCAACACTACCACATCTGGATATTCCTGAGCAAGTTGTTCGTATATTTCGCTCGGCTCCTCCTTCTTTTGCCACAGCTCATCGTTCAGCTGAATCATCAACCCATCCTCCTTCGCCACCGTTGCTCCCCCGTACTCCTCGACGATTGCCCGAACAGTAGTGGCCATCAGATCTGTCCACTCCCTCGGTGTCATGGAGACACCTTCGTAAAAGGGTTTGTGCGAGGCTGATGCCTTTGTTAAGTAGAAATATCGGAGATTTGGAAATCTCTCCCTCCAACGTGTCAACGAAGCCATCCCGCAAAGCATGTGGAGGAACCCAGGTGTGGTGCAATGTATCTTTGTCCCGAATGCTTCGACGCTCGGATTCGCAAGAAGGAAATCAACGATGGCTGGCGAACTAAATGCCCGATTTCCCAGCCACGCCGTGCGCAGAAGAGGATAATGTTGTGGTTTCCCATCGGTGCCTAACAACATCGGGTCCGCCCATGCCGTGCAGTGTCTCACCGACTCAATGACGAGGTGGCGAAGAGAAGGAAGTGACATATTGTTGTATAGGCTTCCGCCTGGCTCGCCAGCGGCTGCGAGTTGCAGTCGAAGTATTCTTATCGATGACGATACAACGGGCGAAAGAGCAGAAGAACCGGAATCACCTTCTCCCAAGTCATTCAACCAGTTCAGCGCCCATAAATTTGGGCACCGTGTCACGATATCCAATACATCACGGCAAGCCATCCCAGGGTAATGTCTGATCCGCAAACTTTTGAGGTTTGACGTGTAAGAGTCATCAAGTTGGACACTCGCTAAAGTCTTATCGACGTTCAGCTCCAAGAACGAAATGTTTGGTTCTTCTACGTTGTCTAGAAGCGAGAATGTCACAGGGGTAGCATCAGGGGTAAGGATAGGTCGCTTGCGCTCTCCTTTCCATGAGATGTATCGCAATTCGGGCATGGCAGCTTGCAAGGGGAAGATGGACTGAGCGGTGACTTGGTCGTTAGTGTAAAGCGTGAACATGAGACATCGTGCGAGGTGTGGTCGTAGGGAAACGATCCAACGCCGATTTTGAGTCGTGCTCCATAATTTCGTTATATTCTCAGCATGAAGGTGGACATATATAGTGGCCGCCTGAGAACGCTCCAATAGGCGCGTGCTCGGGGAGTCAGAGCCCCGGCGCCAAGCACTATGTCTGTCCACATCGCCGGTGTGTTGATCGCTACGACCCGCCAGTGGTGGCATACAGAAGTTATAGATTTGAGAAATGCAGTTTGCTCCGGGATATACCGTGCATTTTCCCAACACTCTTGAAAGATCATGGATAGCAAAACACTGGGTATTCGGCAAGTAATGGTCGTGGCATTCTGCGCTCGATGAAGACCAGCGCGCGACATCGCAAGTTCAAGCTTGAGCGCATCGAGGGTCTTCTCGATAGCAGATACTTCCGAGTTGATAGAAAATAATCTCGATTGCCATTTGCTTTCTGGTATCGAGCTTCACGCATGCAGGAGATGAGCCCTCCAGGGTTAAAAACACGTGGTGCAAATTCGAAATAGGCTCACAGTGCATTGTCGCAATTTGATTTGCTCTCTAAGGTATGAGACTCGCTTTCCTTCAGACGAGCTTTTAAGATCTTAATTAGCATGAGGATGTGAGTTGCTTGTAGTGGTGCAACGGTGACCCTGGACCTGTTGGTAGGGGTTGTACAGCCTTACTCATTTTCTCTTTGGAGACCCGTGGGAATGTCATTCTCACGGGTCACATGTGCATGCTTGCTCGAGTTGATCAAGTGGGGTGGGCAAGCGAAGCTTGCCCACGGGACTGCTTATGTAAGCTAGACTGGCCGCAGAGCAGCCTGTGGAAGTATAGTTTTATAACTCATCACAAATGTCTCATGCAACAAAAAGTTGAATCAAAAGTTACTTGGAATTGTAAAAGCTGATAATTGGACTGAGGAATTGTAAAAAAAATGAGTTCTCATGGCTCTGCAACCGTTCTCGACAACCAGCGCGTTTTATAAAAATCCAACAGTCCGAATTATAGAAAAAGACCCTCTACACATCCAGGAGAATTTCTACATGCTTAGCTGCTGTGTGACGAGCCTGAAATTGTTGGGTGATCATTTATTTATTTGTGTGTACGTCGTCGCACTCAATAGCGCATTCTGGAGATGCCTGGGGCACACTCAGCTCAATTGATGCTCTTCTGACTTTAGAACAACTTCCTACCATGCTCCTTATACCCTTTTACATTTTCAGCGATTGGTATTAGTATTACGGAAAATTCGTTGCATACAAAACAATCAAAATCAACTGCCCATTTAATTCATTGGCGATGTATAGCTGTAACAACACTGAGGGCTTCATAAGGGAAAATTTCAGTGAAGCCCATCATCCATTCCTCAGGAAGGAAGCTCGGCATCGAGAACACACAGAATCTTGAGAGGAAACTATGGACAAAGTTGAGGCAGCAAAAGCCGCTGCCAGCCGTGAAGCCCAGAAGGCACGAGATGAGAAGAAGAGAGTGGAGGAGGAGAAACTAGAGTGTACTATACTCCAGTTGGGTGCTACAGTGATTGCTGCAATGACGGGGGAAAAGCTAATTGAACAGATCAACAAGCTCGTTGGCTGGCCCCTAAGGACACCTTTATTCCTAATTGAACAGCAGTCAATAAGGTACGAGTTGGGCCCCGGAAGGCACTACTCCAAGATATTGTAAAACGCTATAATGCACGATCTGTAGAGTCGCCAGGATCTGCTATCTGAGGTACCATAACTGGTCTGTTTACATGCTCATTTTATAATGCGTGGATTTTTCTGATTGAGCGCTCAGTACATACTTTACATTGTATATTCACACTCTCTAGGTTTTTGTTGGGACTTGGAATACAGTTTCACGAGTTATCGATGGAACATTTGCGAGGCCATGTTTTGCCCAAATCTGATTACATAAGCGGTACACGGACACAACCTGAGTTGCCCAGTCCCAGATCAAGTACTTAGGTGGATGCCGAGTGGTCGTCACGTTGGTTGGGTGCTCTGCCAGCCTTCGATGGAAGACACCAAGTGAGAGGGAACCTTATAAATAGGACGCTGGATATTGCTCGACAGAAAGATTGCCCCTGACATTTTGATTATCTCCATGAATCCCCCCGGTTTGGCATTGTACGCCCTTCTTAAATCCGCGCAATTTTTTAGTTATTCCTCGGATTGTTCTTCTATCCCACGCATGACTTCGAAGTTGCTTCGCTCATCAGGCTAAATTCTGGGCTTCGCCCTCCAGATGTGTTACTAAAAGGCGTGTTCTTGATTTTGCTCGCAAATTTCTGCATCCTCACCGTCATCTGGTTGTTCTGTTTTGGTTCTGTTACGACGCGTACGACTGAAGTTACTGGCTCACCTCAACGGATTCGTTGGATCCTTGGCCTTTTAGGTGGAGCTCATATATATTATCCACCCTACCCTGACCTTTCGGCACAAGTGAAATTGTTGGTTTACGCCTACCTGTCTGGATCCGCCCTTATTGTTGTGATCGCGCACGTAACCTTGAGTTGGCCGAGCTGCCAAACTGCTGAATGCATCGACGAAAAGAAATATCATGCGAGATGCCGTCCATGTCTACTTGATGAAGTACCAAAAATCATCTGCCACCACTTTGACTCACGTAACACATTTCGTGGCAAGTCCCCTTTCTCCACAATAGGCAAGTGGATTGTTGTTAGACAAATCAAATGGTTCGGGCTATGTGTTAGAAATTTGACCGTGCACCTGATCTGATGGCCGGCAGTCGAGTCCACACTGGTGTCGTGTTAAACAAGAACTTGAAGAGGATTGGAAGTTCGACGGGACATACCAACGCTGAACTCTGCCTGTGCCATGACGATGTGCCATGACGAGCGACACCAGTGCCGCCCTAGGTATTCCAGTTTGCGATGGAAAAACTCCCTATGAATATTGCTATATATATTGTCCATTGCCTCGTCCACGTAGCAGTCGATTTCCCAGACGCTCCAAATTTAATAGTAGTGATCCAGAGCTCATCGATCTCCAAAATTGGTTTTTCCAAAAGTATAACAATAAATTTGTGGTGATTGTTCATTACAGCACTGAAAAGTCGGGAACATCGAATTAACCTACAGTTCCTGATGCCTCAAAACTTCGTACCCCTCCTGTCGTTCGCGCTCTGCCAGAGTACTCCATATATTCCTAGCTGGCATGGTTGGGTCGAATTCGAAGCAATGCTTCTAACGACAGGCAATTTCTATTATCTAAAATCAAATTAAGTAATACACGTCACTTGTCATTCACACCTAATCATGGCCCCTGCAATTTGTTTTGCAATCCTCGACTTTGGTTAACTTTATCCCACACCTTTTCAAAACACTCACATCTGTACAGTTACGCATGGGGTAACATTCCCACGGAATTTTTAAATTCTGACTTGCTATTGCCGTGCCAAGCTCAGAGAGTTAAACTCGCAATGATTCTGATGGAGATTCGCGTGCGGGGATTGACTGTTGCTGAGGTGGAAGATTGTATGTATATACTTAACATGTTATACGACGTCGGATACATAAATAGGGTTGCCACGGATCCGATTCGGGAAATTTACGTCCGCGGCTTGATCATCATCTCATTTAATTTAGTCCTAGGGATGGTCTTTTTCTTAACTCCCCAGTAGCCTTTCTGAGTAGTCAGGTCTTCCTACCTGACTACAACAACAGTTGCGCACTTCCTGGCGTCACTGTTGATTTCGCCCTTCCCCCCCTTTTTTTTTCAGCTCACTCGCTCACTACACTCCTTTTCAACCACAGCACAGCCAGACATGAGCGACTCCCAACCCAGCGAGTTGACCCAACAGACTAACAGCGGTCTTCCTGCGCTTGTGAGGTCACCGCCATCGAATTCCTCTGTGCCTAACTCGGCAGAACTACCACTAGAAGAGAAGCGGGGGGAAGCAAATATCGACAGTTCGTCTGGTGGTACGCCGTTTCTATTGAGTTCAGGATTACAATCAGAGGTCAATTGTAAATTTTCAACAGAGAGTGACACCGCAGAACCCAAAGTACCCAAGGTCCCCGCCAAGAACATAAAACCTAAACCCCCACCCCTTGACAGCAGGTCCCTAAATGTCAATCTCTCATCGAACCAGCAAGGCCAAGTGTACAGGCGCTCGCAAACACATTCGTCTCTCCAGGCCGCGCGACTTGCTCTCCAAATCAAGGAATTACAACTCCAGCAAGCAGCGGTTTTGGGGCCGAGGTCTAATGGTGATGGTACACTCACTGTCCCCTTTTCGGCTCCTCGCACACCCACCTCTCCCACCCAACCCCCTCGTTTCCCCCTTCCGCCTATTCCTCCCATGACGCCGCTGACGGCGAATCAGATAACGAATGCCGAGCCACTACACGCTGACTATCAGCCTCTCCAACTCCGATGACAAACCCACACCCAAACCCGACTTCAAAAGGGACATCCGAGGATAGTGGTGTGCAGTCAGACAATGTCCGAGGCGCTCCCCCTTCCCCTTTGGGGTCGAGTCCCTTTTGTCGCCTGCCAAAACAAACCTATCGTTCACGTATTGACATTTCTCAAGAACCCGAACTACCCGCGTCATACAAACAACGCATGATGAACATCCAAAGAGACAGCGCAACAACAACAACTGCCACTTCAAAGGACGGGGAACGACAGCCTGTTCGTTATTCTGCCAACACTCTATCTTCAAGTCGTGACCGCGACACCAATGCCGATAGCAATGAGCAGCACGATGCCTCTGACTCGAAGAAGGAACGTTCGCCATACGACTATCCCCCGATGACGCCTGCTACCATCCCCGATTCACATCGTAGAGATTACGACGAAGATGTACCTGAAATGCCACCTCTCCCTGCATCCGTAGTTGGGTCATCCTATCTCCGACGTGTTCCTTCCCTCCCTCTCCTCAACCGCACAGGTACTCACTCGCGTCGACTCGAACACGCCCAAACCGCCCGCGTTCCGACCAGTGAGTTCGCCTCTGAATCCGAATTACCTCCAAGTTATCTCCAGCGGTTCAATGAACTTAACAAGCATGATTCTCGGCACCCTACTCGCCTCCTCCAAGCCGATCCCACCACATAAATGGCCGCATTCCGGACTCCGACGACCATGCATTTAGTGACAGTGAAATTCCTCGGCATCGTGCAGCGGTAGTGGGTTTTCCAGGCTCCTTCGACACGGTCATTGACATCACACGCGATGATACGCTGCATTCCCACATTCACAGGGCAGATCTGTCAGCATGGTCTGAGTGGCCAAACCCCAATGCGAATGCTTTGGAGACCGGTGAGATTTCGAATCTGCCAAGTTGGAAAGACGTGCAAGAAGGGTCACCGACTAGTTACCCTAATCGGTCGACGAAGAGGGATATTGAGTATAGCCTGAAAAGATTATTAAATATTCAGGTGTTTGAGACCTGTAAGCTTCATTTGGATGGCAGATTGTCGCTATTAACAATCCCTTTTAGTGTTGAATGACCCTCTGGGACGGTATCGCTTTCGAGATTGGCTGATTAGTGAAGGAGAGTCTACAGCTCGATGGATATGTGGCTTGATTTGAATTACCATGCGAAACTGCTGGACGAGCTGAATGAGAGTGCAGAGGCTCTGTACGGTACGCCTCTTATCTTATTCGATGGGCGTTTTGTACTTATCCATGGGTCCCTCGGTAAGATATCTATCTCTCTCATGGAAGTTCACACAGAGTAAAGCTCCCCAGCCTATGGTTCGGGAGGTGGAGAGTGTGATTCGCCGCAAGCTCTCAAGACCGAATTTGGCGTTGTCGTCTCCTCAGCAATATCTCCTGGAGAGCATGTACAGCAATGAGTTCCAGGTAAGCGTAAAGGCGTACAAATAATTATTGAAGTTGCGTTTGAACTGTGTCACTGTGGCATCTCGCAGTCTTTTGTAAAGCAAAGGTTGATTGAACAAGCAGAGGTCAAACTTGGTCGACACAAAGTAGCGAACGCGGATGGACTGGGAGATTGCTTCTGTTTAACTAATCCTCGACTTCCTGTGAGTACATCTATTTGCCGTCGTGTCACTCTTGTTTAATTCACAATCGGACCTTGATACCATTCTGAGCTTAGGATCACCCAATTGTCCTTGTGTCGGATGGGTTCAATGCAGTCACCGGCTACCCACGGAGTCAGATTGTTGGGCGAAACTGTCGCTTCTTGCAAGGACCGGGCACTTCACCCGAGTCAGTTCAACGGATACGGGATGCTCTCAACAGATCGGAAGGTAGGGCCACGTTTTCGTGCTGGAATCTTTTTTGAAGTGACCGTTTGGTACGATCTACTAATTAGCGTGTACTGAGTTATTGTTGAATTATCGACGAGACGGGACACCGTTCTACTGCGTGAGTGTTTCCAGCTGGAGGTTCAATGTTTTGAAACGTAAAACTTATCTCTCCTCATGTGTAGCTCCTTTGTATCATACCCCTCCGAGACCATAACGGTAATCTTGTCTATTATATTGGTGGTCAGACTAATGTGACAAGTGTGTTCGCTGAGGAGTAATTATCTCACACTTTAGTACTGGTTGCAGTCATGGTCTCACATGCCATCTTCTCTAACAGTAGGGCCTCGTCTTTCTTGATCACAGGAGGTACAACTAATAATTTGTCAACAATGCCCCCGAATTTGCCAAATTTCTCCCCGTGGGTGTAGGACATGGTCATGATCTCCTCGTCTTCTCACTTCCCAGTCAGATCCATGATGGACTATAGAGGCATGGGACTGAGCCAGTCTCACACATCTAAAACGTCACTTAACTCCGTGCGTGGGAGTGCTGCGGGGGCTATAGACCCCGCTGCTGTCAACCATCAGAGTAGTGATGCAAACTCGAACAGCCTTGGTGCTAAAATCGGACGATTGTTCAAGAAACCGAGTATCGAGTCAGACATGTTTAGAGGGACCATCCCCATACCACAATATATTAGCACCAGTGTGGAGGCACCAAGGAAGTCAGATGTATGTTGTCTGATCTCGGCACACATCGTGTTCTTATTTGGGTCCGATTCTTTAGACGCAAATACCGTTCAGGAATGTATACTCGAAGCTAATTGTTATGCGGAAGGCTAAACGTGAAAGTGAGTGGTGGTCAATTTATGCCGTATTTATCGTGGTGTTTACTATGTTCGGAATCATCAGTAATATTTGTGACGGCGGATCTCCTTGGTAAGGGCTTCTGGCAATCTCCTCCTGGGACTAACTCCGTATTGTGTTTCTATAGGATACCTTGGTAATTTTTCCCATTCTGATGCCCTCTCAATTTTATTGATGTTGACTTTTACTCCAGGTCTCCCTTGCTCGACAACTAAAGAGCTGTACTCGTCGCCGTTGATACATTGTGATTTGCTGGACTGTATCACTGCAGGAGAGAAACGTGCCACCAAATCACTTAGGTACAGGATTAAAGACGCAGTGGACGCGGAGGAGTCGCTCTCTGTTGAGATTGGATTGAAAATGGCAATTGGCGCTTGGGGTAGCATTAAGGTGAACTATATGAGGATTCGGGTTTGATGATAGCTCAAAGCTTTCAACGTCAGGTTCGTGGTGACCGCACTCTGCGGTACGGTTACATGCACATGACGCCGTTAAAGGTAGGCTGTTGGCCTCCGGCGACTGTTATCCGTGCTGATGGTTTGGGGTATACTCAGGAACGAGATGGTCAATGTCTGGCCTACGTCTGCATATTTAGGTGAGTTGTCGTTTAATCACTTAACGACTGGTATCTAATACCCCTGTCAGTCCAAAATGAGAGCGAAATTCGAGCTCTATTGCTTGCATTAATCACCCCCACGAATCGCTAAGCGATTAATTTGTTAACTTGTTTCCCTCCACTGTTCCGTTTGCTGTGCTATACGTACCCGTATTATTTACTCTTCGCCCAAGTACTCCTGAATAACTCTTATACAGTTGTAGAAACCCTGGATAAGGCTGCCAAGTAGACAATATAATACATCACAAGCGTTGAAACTTGGAATGAGTCCAATTATTATTCGATCACTCATTGCCACTCCCTGAATCTGTTCAAGCCCGCTGGAAAATCCACGCCCACCGAACCCTCTCGCTACGAATTCGCTGCAGGAGACTTAGCCACGACGAGAGTCATGAGATTCGTGCATACCCGCGACCACGGGCCATTGATGTATTGTCGCAGACGTGCTTTAGGTTGGCTATGTTCAGCGCTGTGCAGTAATAATAGAGGAGGATGTCAGCCCACGTTATAGCGCTCTGCATGAGACATGTTATGGGTCTGAGTCCGGCATTCGCGGCCATACCTACAAACCAAAGCTAAGCCGACAAGCGGGGGATTGATATTAGAGGGAAAAACTCACCAGCAATTCTCTAAAGATATGATGGAGGCTTCAAGGAAGAGAATGAGACGAACTGATACTTGGGGCCACACATGATCTCAATGGACGTACGATCCAGATTCCCTCGAGATCGTTCCCGTTCCCACCATCTGTGGATTTGGTCCCTTATTGAAACAAATGCCATGTCAGAGGAAATGGGCCGACTCTAGGTGTGCAAGTGACATACTTAATTACACGACTGATACATTGCTCACAAACCCGAGTATTAGGGTCCTCTTTCCATCCAGCAGGAACGGAATTGTCATTCTGTGCCGTTGCATCATCCGCGGTCCCTGGCTGTAGGATTGCCCCGATCAATTGCGAGGGCTGGCTGGAAACTGGCCAACTGCTGGTGGTCGAGGATCTATGTTTTCGGGGCTAGGCGACTCCGGAGATGGCGTATCTCTTCTACCTGCCCTGGAACGTTGTATCCTTCCACTAATGTCAAGATCAATATCGATCATCTCCAAAATTGCTTCGCTCAGATTGATGGTTCGGCTGACAATGTGGCGAGCGAATCGGTCGCGCTCAATTGGATTAGAGTTAAGCAGAAGGTGTGAGGCGGCTTGACTCCAGATCATTCCGAGGACCTGTGATACATTTTGAACGGAGGAATCTGAAGGAGTGATGATATCAAGGTTGTCTAAAGCCTTCAGATGGGATCTGTAGGAGCCGAAACCGCCAAACCAGACTGTAGGTGGATCGTTGGGACATTCCCCTTCGGTGTCTATTGAAGAGCAGCTAAATCCATGACACAGCAGGCCTGCAATGGAGGAGATGGAGTGTGAATCAACAATCTCGGCGGCTAATGAAGCTGAAGAAATTACACTGGATAGGAAGTGCGACCGGGAGATACGCGGTACATGTCGAGCAATGTCTATGATTCGTCGCACCTTCCCTGTGAGAAGAATGTAAGGCCAGATCCATAGAGGGGTCGAGACAATCAGAGAACTGCGATGACTTACACTAGAGGATGACCATCATCTGAGAATAGGCGTGCGCGCCTGGACCCCCTACCAGGAAGGGGCCCTTCCATACCTTCCGGCATGGGTATGGGTATTGGGCAATTGAAACCGGTCTCATTTCCGGGAATACAGGATGGACACGGCCAAATGGGCTCTGACGAAAATTCAGGTAATGGAGATATGGCTCGAACAAGATTGTTGATTATGGCGCCAGTCCACTGGTTTTCCAGTTCATCATCGCTGACGTCTTCATCGTCGAAATCGACAGTGTCATCCAGGTTCGTGCGATGTGCACCGCCAAAGGGATATATGATATCCGTATTCGACGCAACACGAGGCGCCGGGATATTGTCGTGCCCAGAACCACTCCCATATGCTTTTTTTGTTTATTGTAACGTTGCAGAATCCCGTTCAGCTGGAATGCAAATCTGCCAGAATGAGCTCTCCTTTTGCATATAGGACAGGTTCCATTGCTGAGAGGGTATTAGTTGAGATCCTATGAGTAGGGTAATTCCATACGTTTTCCACCACTCTACCAAACATTCCTTGTCAAACTGGTGACCAATCAGAAGTTGATCGCTCTACATTAAATGCCCGAAAACGTACCGTATGGAGGCACGGTACAACAGTATATGGGCGCTGTAGAACATCAAGGCATATTCCTATCAACTCGAACTGTGTGGGTATCGCGTGAAATGAGGATACTTTATTGCCTCACCACACGAAAGATCGGCGGAGAACGACGTGTCTTCGGTCCTCGCTGAAGTGTCAGCTTCCAAAGCTGGCTCGGTCATGGCTGAGTCAGACATAGAGTCATCGTCCCCAGGGACAACTGCGGCGTCAGGTTCGTCCATTTTCCCTGTTGAGATCGCTTCAGCCTAGTTGAGAGCTGGGGAAGTTCGGATGCGCATATGATCATTTCGGCACCGAATCAGATTTAAAAGTTCCCACGGTTTTAGGCAAGACACCAACACCACAACATGCCTCCTCGTCGTGCCTCCGCCCGCATTGCTGCAGCCTCAGCAGAGAAAGAGAAGCCAAAACCTAGCAAACCCAAAGTATCTTCAAAAGCTAGCAAGAAACGCGTGCATTCATCCGAACCTCAAGACAATGAAGACAAGCACCAGAATGACAGCGACGAACAAGAACCTCCGAAAAAGAAGGCAAAGAAATTCACTGCTGTACCCAAGGGCGCGAAGGCATCTAAGGGTAGGTCGAAGGCTAAGAGAAAGAAAGTAGATGTCGAGGAAGATGAGGTGGTTGATCAAGGTTCGCCTGCGCCAGTCGTTTTGACAAGGAACCAATAGAACACTTTCGTCCATAGGTGAAGGAGATGGGGAAGAGGGAAACAAAGATGAGGAAATGAACGAGGATCCCAAAGATAATGCGAAGGAAGTTTTGTCTTCGCCTTCGCCACCTCCCGCTCCAGCACCAGCACCGAAGATTGTCTCTGTGAAGAAACGAGGGTCGGCACCTGTGGATCCCGAATCCTCCTTTGTGGGTAAGCGCGTCTCATAATGAACTTGCCATTCCCTCATGTTCCGTTCTCCCCACTGCCCTTGGCTTCTAAACTCAATGTCTTCAGACACGCATCAAGTGTATGAAGCAAACGGGGAGGTTTGGGATTGCATGCTTAACCAAGTATGTCTGAAATATTTTTATTCGCCCCGGGAGACACCTTTCCCACATTTATCACCTTAATAGACCAATATCTCGAATAACAACAACAAGTCAGTCCATCACCCACATTCTCTGAACCTAAAAGTTTACACTTAATGACGCACAGGTTCTACGTCATTCAGCTTCTTCATCCCATCGGAAACTTGGGGAATGTGCTACTTCACACCCGCTGGGGGCGCGTGGGCGAGCGAGGTCAAAGCCAGCAGAAGGTTTGTCCAGATCCAAGGTCAATTTAGAATATTGATTGAACTCGTTACAGGGGCCCTTTGATCCAAGCATTGGTATCCGCGAATTTTGCAAGCAATTCAGAAGCAAGACGACAGCTGACTGGGCAAATCGTCGCACTATGGTAGCCAAAGAGGGAAATACGTGTGGCTTGAGAGGGACTTCAACGACGACCAGGAGGATGAGGATGAAGAGGACAAGGGGAAGGGGAAGCAGAAAGAAAAAGACCTCAAGTTTCCTGATGCGAAGGCTGCTCCCCAAGTTCAGGTTAGGCATCTGTTCAGGCGTTTTTGAACAATTGTCTGAATATTTTTCGTTAGCGCCTCGTGGAGTTCATATTTAATAGCAGGTGTGTCGCTGAAGGGTCCTTCTTAGTAACATTTTCAATGTGACACACATTTAGCTTCATCAACGCTCACTTGCAAGAAATGAACTATGACGCCAACAAGGTCATTGCATGAGATTTACAAGTGGATAATTATCACTATACAGTGATTGGACCTGTTCCAGCTTCCCCTCGGAAAGCTTGCGAAATCAACAATTCTGAATGGCTTCACCGCTCTTAAAGTTGGGTTTCTCATGTCAGCACCAGTGATGTCCTGACATCTCTACCAGGCGATTGCAGAAGTGCTCGCTGATCCCGGTGGTAGTCTAGCGGTGTCTCATGGCGGGGCAGTGAGGGTCCGTTAAATTGTTTACATCGCTGATTGTCGTTTGACGTTGCCATACGCAGGCATACGAAAGTTGACTAATCAATATTACTCGTGAGTGACACCTGCACATACACTGACGAATACCTACCTCGCTTTTCGTTCAGAGTCATTCCCATAGCTTTGGGAGAAATCGGCCGGTCATCATCAGCGACGACACGTTGCTCAAAAAGGTGCGGCCCAACATGCCTTCCGTCTTTGCTGCTCCAGACAGTCCATTCCTGTAGGAACTTGAAATGCTTGATGCCTTGGGCGATATGGTGAGCAGTCTATCTGTCTAACGTGGGTGTGGAATTGATCCCAAGTCATTTGCAGCAAATCGCAACCAAAGTGCTCACGACTAAGGAGGACTCTGATATACATCCCATCGATGCATCACTTGCAAGCCTCAATCTTTCCATCGTCGAGCCATTAGAACATTCATCCAAAGAATTCAAAGCATTGGAGAAGTATGCCCAGGATACGCATGGAGAGACGCACGCCTACTACAAGGTCCAAGTTGAGGAGATTTTCAGGATCCAAAGGAGCACTGACGACAAGGCGGATCTTTCCGTTGAGTCGGGAGAGCGACTGCTGCTTTGGCATGGCTCTCGCAGTACCAACTTCGCAGGTGCGCAGTCAGGATGATCTCTCAACTACTCTGATGCTAATTTATTCTCTTAGGTATACTCAAGCAAGGTCTTCGAATTGCCCCTCCGGAAGCGCCAGTCTCAGGATACGTACGCATCCCGGCCCCGCTCTTCTCCGTCCACCATCTCATTTTCTGTCCAGATGTTTGGAAAAGGCGTTTACTTTGCAGATCATATGTCCAAGTCTGCTGGCTATTGCTATGCATACTTGTCTCAAAGCACCGGGCTACTTCTTTTGGCAGAAGTCATCGCTAAACCCTTCGTTGAATTGATGGACGCCAAATACGATGCAGATACCTTGTGCAAGAACCAGGGAATGCGGTGCGTGTAGCAACAATCGCTTTGGCTACAGTCTATCTCCCTAGAAGACTCATTTGACATTTTCTCAGTGCAACAAAAGGGATTGGCCGTGTCCAGCCAGTTGAATGGGAGGATTGTGCGGAAGTGCTCGGAAATCCCGAGCTGAAAGGCATACAAATGCCCAAGGGTAAAGGCCGAGAGGTTTCCCACCTGGAGCCTACTTACAGTATAATGAGGTAAGACTGAATGCCCTCTAATGGATGTCATTAACAAATATGATACAGTATATTGTGTACGACACATCCCAAAGTGAGTCTTTCATATTTCACAGGCATCCAATATTAAGATCTCGTCTTTACAGTCCGGCTTCGGTACCTCTTACGAATAAAGATGCAATAATCGGATCGCACAGTTGCTGGACAACATCCCACTGTCAGTGTTTGGCGCATGCTATATATGTATGGCCGGGTTTACAGCATTGTTTCCTGTACGATCGTAACTTAGCAACTTGGTTTCCGTAAACTATTGCTACAAAACTTATTCAATGATCCTGGAGACATGACATAACTTACGACAGAACATGTTAGGGTGAACGGAACTGACCACGCCTAGACTCTCGCCAGATATTGGAATGCTTATTTGAGCGCGTCCTCTCTCTCTAATACTGACGGATCTAATTTGATCAGGATAGTTGTCCGTAATGGATGCGCATCTGTTGGTACGGAATGTGCAGTTACCCGTGCGGGCTGCGACGAAATCATCAGAATCATTAAGATGAGGTCACATGGAGCTGGAACATACAAAGCCTAGGCCATCCAGGACAGCCTCAACTATGCCCGCTGTCAACGCTGAGCAGCTGAGCTGACTCATATCCTTTGGAATGGATATGTATCGCGTGATAATAGGATCGTTGTCTACTATCATGTCTAAGGTCAAGAAGTCATTACCCAAAAAGACTTGCGCATCATTGCATAACTCACATTCATCATCTTTCTCCAACCCACGCTCGAGAGCATCCGCGGGCTTCCCAAACACTGCTTTCCATACTTGAGTATGGATGAACATGAGTGCCTGGACCAGTTTGATTTCTCGCTTTGGGTTTTTGGTGGGATCGTTGCGCCAGGCGAGTAATTCAGCAACACGAAGCCCAATTCGGTAGCCCACTGTGCTCAGTCTGGGGAAATTGGCGGGCATTACAATAGTTGTTATCGCACCGATTTAGTTACTAACCGTCTTTCAAGATCACCTATACCGCTTACTCTCTTCTGTGTGTACTGCACAATTTCACTGAACAGGAAAGCGTATGCCGAGAGAGAGACTTGTGACATCCTGCTTTTATTTAGATTCCTGTCGTATATTGCACTACGCGCTTTTGCAGCGGAGGCATTCGTTGCCGTTGTGCTTATGGGATGAGGTACAGCTGGACCAGATGTAGAGGTAGCTACAGAGAATCGAGATGTATTTGCTGAGGCTGGGACGGGAGAGGATGTCCGGGGCGAAGAAGGTGAATTGTACAAAGATAATCTAGCTACATTGGGCGGCTGCGGGCCCATCATCTTGTGGGACGATCGGCAGAAGCACTTGTTTGAACGGTGAGCAGTGCGTGGCGGTGGATTCAGTGATCCCAGTTCCCACGTGCCGGCTCAAGTTCGACGTCCGCTGTTTGTTGTTCTTTGCGCAAATGTTGACAGCTGGCGCAAAGCGAAGCGTCCACTCACTAGGAATTGCTCCATTTGTGAGCTCTGGAAGCCTCAGGATTGCTGCTACGAACGCTCGACGATGTCTTACTCGGTCTGCTCCAAATTTCGCGCCAACACCTGAGCAAGAGGACGCTGCCTTTCGGGCTCGAGTGACCTCTTTGAATGACTTCTTCACGCAGAAACGCTTCTCTGGTATCAGGCGACCCTATACTGTGGCAGACGTTGCCACCAAACAGGGTAGCCTGCCCGTGCACCCCCCGGTGTCAGCTGTTTTGGCGGATAAACTATTCACACTGTTGACCAAGGCTGAAGAAGAAAAGCTCCCCTTACATACCTTGGGGGCAATTGATCCCGTCCAAATGACCCAAATGGCGAAGCATCAGGAAGTGTTGTATGTTAGCGGCTGGGCTAGTTCCAGTGTCCTCACGACCGCCAACAACGAAGTTGGCCCTGACCTAGCGTACGCTCGACATTTGGGATTAGTCTGTTTCGAGTAATGAATGACAGCCTATTTTTATGCCCTGTACCCTTATACTGGACCCGAACCAGTGATTATCCCTACACCACAGTGCCAAACCAGGTGCATCGACTTTTCCGTGCACAGCAGCTACATGATAGGAAGCACTATGATGAAAGGATGTCAGCGACCCCAGAAGCCCGAGAACAATTGGAATATATCGATTACATGCGTCCAATCATTGCGGATGCTGACACTGGACATGGTGGCCTGTCGTCGGTCATGAAATTGGTTAAACTCTTCGTCGAGTCTGGGGCTGCGGCGATTCATCTTGAGGATCAGTTTCACGGTGGAAAGAAAGTATGTTGGCTTTCAACCCGTTCAGTTACCGATCTTCTTTACGAAGGCCCCCAATAGTGTGGCCATCAAGCTGGGAAAATTCTCGTTCCAACGTCCCAACACATCAGTCGACTCATTGCGTCTCGATTCCAAACTGACATGCTTCTCTCGACCTTGCTGCTTATCGCCCGAACCGACTCAGAATCTGCTAAACTGATATCGTCAAATATTGATGCTGCCGATCACCAGTATATCCTAGGTACGACACATAGTGGAAGGCGCTAGCAGAAACTCTCGCCAAAGCCGATGCAAGCGGGAAAACAGGATCAGAAATTGATGCACTCGAGATCGAATGGATGGGACAACACCAGCTGTGCACATTTGGTCAAGGTAAACAACTTGAAATGGGATCAATCAGCGGGCCAACGTAACACTCTTTTAGCCGTCGCTCAAGCAATCGAGCGCTCGTCAATATCGGACAAGACCGGGGCTCTGGATCGGTACACTTCTCTGGCAGATGGGCAGTCTAACTCAGAGGCGCGAGCGATTGCTCGCGACATACTTGGGGAAGATATTCAGTGGAACTGGGACTGTGTGCTTATTTACTCCTGCTTCTTATGCGATCTCACTGATTCACTCCCCGCTAGTACCGCGTACTCGTGAAGGTTATTACCACTTTGAGGGCGGCATGGAGGCTGCTATTGCGCGTGTTCTTGCATATGCTCCCTATTCTGATTTACTATGGCTTGAGACGAAGAAGCCGGATCTGGAGCAGGCTCGTTCGTTTGCACGGCGGATTCGTGCCAAGTATCCTGGGAAGTGCGTGCATTCGAAACTCGGCTGAGAGCTTGATCGCCTAGCTATTCTGATTCTCCCCATTTAGGTGGCTTGTTTATAACTTGAGCCCAAGCTTTAATTGGTCCGCTCATGGGTATAGCAGTTAGTCGTATGTTGCATATCATTGGTGTGAACTGACAGTGCACACGGCATGATTCAGATGTGGATTTGAAGAACTTTGTATGGGAACTCGCCAGAGAAGGGTGAATTTCAATCTCCACGTTTTCTCCAGCTATTGATAACACATCCCAGTTTCGTCCTTCAGCTCATCTCGCTTGCTGGACTGCACAGCACGGCCGTGACGACTGGTGCGAGTTCTCATGGCTGAAACAAATAATGGCGATATTCATTTGCCGAATCCTAGCCGAGCTTGCTCAACAGTACAAAACTGACGGCATGTTAGCCTACGTGGAACTCATTCAAAGGAAAGAGAAGGAGATTGGTTGCGACGTTCTTACGCATCAGAAATGGTCGGTTCCATGCACCTCGCTTCCTTCTTCCACTCACACGTCTAAATCAGGAGCGGCGCCAACTACATTGACAGAATTCTTACAAGTAAGCATTATGTGCGTATCCGACTTGGTCATCACTGAACCGATAACCCTTCACTTCGAAGCCATTTCATCGGGTTCATCTAGCACGTCGGCAGTAGGGAAGGACTCCACGGAGCATACCTTCTGAAAACGCATCCCCTTTCTCCCAGCCACGGGCGACCACCCGTACTCTCCAGTCCAAATTTATATATCTTCGTTTGACCGCCTTGAGCCTTGCTTCGGTTAGGCACAAGTGTCAAATTCTTCATATGACCCATGCATCCAAACCACATCACAACCAAGGTGACCAAAATTGTTGTACAAAAACAATGGACGAAAGACTGGAGTCATCTGTGTATCTGTTTTTCCAAAAACAAATTTCCAGTGTGCAACTTCCGTGGTGTCGTCGTGTGATGCATGGTTTCCCATTCTGACAGTACAAGCCCTACTGACACGAATGAAGTAGTTGAATGATGACAGCCGTTCCCTGAATGCATACTAGTGGCGTGTGTTGCGTTTCCATCTTCGTCAGGGGTTGTGCGTCGCCATCTGAGCTGCGAAAGCACAGTTCAGTCCACTGAAAATCGGGTCACTGTACCCCGCCGCTGCGGTTTGTTTCGCGCTGGCCAATTGGGCTCAGTTAAATCGCCAGCTCGCCCAGAAGCTGTTGCGGTCGTTCGCGCAGAATTATTACAGTCGAGATCATGCTTGAGTTGATAGCTTCGTTGATTTTGTTAATTTCTATTGCAGTAAGTAGTAGCAATCGAATGATCACACGATTAGTTCAGATGTACGACTGCACAGATGACGCGCTGCGGGATGCGGGTGCGCAGGCGGTTATGCGCTACTAACGACACAGCATAGTTACAGCTCTATTTGCATGGCAATTAGCATCGCATAGCTAAGTATAGTCTGCGTGAATGCGCATGCAGGTTGTATGTAGATCGCATTGCAGAAATAGTCAGATATCGATTCCCGAACCTGATGGGTTAGCACGCGTATGCCCAAAATGTCAAACTTGAGGCGCATTAATGGCGTCTGAGGCAGCGGTAACCGCGACAAGGTTGGATCACTCGAACAACCAAAAATCGGATCGGAAGTTGCCTGCGATATAATCCCGCCACTTTGGAAGATGGCCTTGAGGAAGTTCCCGTTGTTACCTCACGTGTATTGGCTAGTATTCATGGTATTCCAGTCTCTTGTGAAGCGTTCATGAGCAAGGCGTCTCATTGTCTTTTGGGGTGTGTTGCCTCGGCGGAGCCAGTACTTGGAGCCAATGTCAACTGCCACTCCACTCCTTGTGGTGTTCGCCAAAGGCACGGCCTGGTTCCGGCATCAGCTAGTTCCATCTGGCATGGATACAGTGCATGACAACGTCCTGGACAACCGGGATCGTATGCAATCTTACATTTGACGAATGGTACCGGACTCACTGTCATTGAGCAAATGTTGTACTTAACTGCGCGTGCTGAATTGCAGCTTATTTCCTGCTCTCTCTCATGAGCTCGTTTGCCTTCCGAGCTATACGAGATCTTGTTAAAACCCAACCGGGCATTCAGGAACAGCTGATCAGAGCCTTCCTTTTCCCATTGGCCATTGCAGACGTGAGCTCTGAGCCTCGCCAGCAAAGTTCATTGTACTGATTAGAGGACTTCCTATAGGTGACCCAGTCAGCATCTGATCACTATCGAAACTCACAGCGTATCTGACTTTGTGATAGTGTTGCACTGACCTTCCTTGTCATGGCCAATGAAACCACCTGCGACCCTTCAAAGTGGAACGCCGTGACCCATGGAAACATCACCTTCACATTGTTTCTCTTCCTCCTGAGGTCCGTTTGAACTACGTTCCGGTTTGAGCACGGAACATCATCTTATTGTTTTCAGACTGGCTTGGATTGCAGGGGTTTCCCGACCAACGTTCGTGCGTCGAAACCATCAGAAGGCACACTGATGCAGCCCGAAACTTGCGCATCAACGCGTCCCGTTTCCAAGTTATTGCAATACGGGCATCCCTTGGCGTTCACTTTGAACCTAACCAACGCCAAAAACGTCTCTTTCAGGCCATGTTACCAACAAAGCAAATCCACGACATCACACTTTTGGTGGGACAGATTGGAGAGGCGCCAAAGTCACTCCTCCACTCGAGTGCAGTCCCCTTAGGGAAATGACAAGAAAGGGTGTTGGTGTCCATTGCATCGGTTTCACACTCACGACATGGATGATCCGTCCACAAGAATTAAATAGGAAAAAAAAAACGCTTCAGCGTGTATCGCTATCCGGTTAAGGTCCCAATGTGAGCTGACAACTGAGATGGCTGTGAGCAGGAAGTACAATCTGAGCTTTCGTGCAAGTTGGGGAACCAGCTACTCAGACACCGTTCAGATCTTTCGGGGTCATGGGTCAAGCAATCACAATTACCCTTCCTCGATAAGTGGCGGAACGAACCAAAATGGCAGGGTTCCCGAACATCGGGATGCTGATTTGCCTTTCCCTCGGAATGCATAGTATAGGCACTAGTGTCAGCAGGAAACTATAGCGGAAGGGGGCTGGACTTTAGAGAAAGGCACTCGGCGAAGAGGTGGGAAACTGTGTCACCTGACACCCAAGCGCTTGGGACTCAGAAAATGCAAGCGCCGCGGAAACCAGCGCCTCGCCAGGCACGACCTGCCCAACGATATTTCCCTGGAAAGGCCCCAAAGGGTGCTCAAGAAGTCTCTGAATCAGAGTCTGATGAAGAACAGAAACTCAGTGAGGCCCAGCTGGAATCTGGCAGTGTTCCCATTGCTGGAGACATCGAGAATCTGGAAGATGGAGGCCGCCTAGGGATATCTGCAAAGGAGAAGCCTTCTGGTCTTGCAAGGGGAATTAATGTTGCCCTGAGGAATGTCAATGTAACTGAAGCTGGTAGAGTCATCGTAGATGGACGGGAAGAGTCTGGAAGGACAAAGATGGAACGTACGGCCATATCTATAGCTTTTCTGCGTTTTTTTCGGGTCTGACGGCTTTGCACCGCAGAATTGTCGGAGGATGAGTCTGGACAGGATGAAGCCGGGGCAGACGACGCAGAGGAGACTGTGCGTACAGATCCAATCGATATCGAGCAAAAAATCTTGTTCTTGCTGAATGTCGTCTCTTCAGTCAAGTAGTGAGGATGAGTCGGAGGAAGAAGAGGAGGAAACTTCACTCGCATTTCGGCCAATGTTTGTGCCGAAGTATGTCGTTCGTTCCTGAATTAGTTTGCATCTTTGCTACTAAAGGTTTTGTTCGTTAGACGGGCGCGAGCTACTCTCCAAGAGAGGGACGCGGCCGTAGAGAACATGGATGAAGCTGAGGCAAGACGCGAGGAAGAGGCGGCGCGGAGGAAGAAAGAGAGTCATGATCTTGTTGCCGAGAGCATTATTCGGGAACTTGCTGATAGTAAAGCACTCACCGATCCACCTACTATCTATACTCACATCCCCTCCCCTTTTTTCAGAGGAATCCAAGGAGACCGTTCCGGATGTGGATGATACCGACGGTCTTGATCCCACATTGGAGTTTGAAGAATGGCGACTCCGGGAGCTCAGCCGGATAAAGCGCGATAAGGAGGCCCAGCTCAGGAGGGAAGAAGAGCGGGAAGGGTCGAAAGACGGCGTGCGTTGCCTGAAGCTCAACGACTAGCTGAAGATGTAGAACGCGCAGAGAAGTCGCGGACGGAGAAACCCAAAGGGAAACAGAAGTTTCTTCAGAAGTACTATCATAAAGGTGCTTTTCACCAGGTACGAAATTCCCAGTGATGATTTAAGTTTTGGGCTTACTCTGGTTAATAGGATGTAGAAATTCTCAAGCGACATGACTTCACCGAAGCCACCGAGTCAACACTTGATATGTCAATATTGCCCAAAGTCATGCAAGTCAAGAATTTCGGCAAGCGTAGCCAAACCAAATATACGCATCTTTTGGACCAAGATACCACCAAGGACACTGGCGGGTTCGGTGGTGTTGGACAGCTTGGGAAACCTGGTTTGACCTGTTTCAATTGTGGCGGGGTCCATTTGCGTCGTGGTGAGTGCGTTATAACGCTCCTTGGACTTGCCGGATTGACTATAATGCAAACGTTAGACTGCCCTCACGCTGACAACGCGCAGTCGGGCCGCCCGGGATTTGGAACCGGAGCCAATGGGGCTCATCCATCAGCTAGACCTGGCAAACAGTGGGGTGTGCGGAAGGAGGATGAATCATTGGCTCCTGCGGGTCCGAGACAGTGGAGAGATCGTCCGGAAGACGATAACTATCGACGGTCAAGAGAGGAGGATGACAGAGATCGGGGTTGGAACCGGAATCGAGATAGTCGTTGGGACGAGCGTGATCGGGATAGAAGGCGAAGACGATCTTATTCGAGATCTGTGTCACCACGGCCGCGATACTCATCGCACCGGGCCCGTGAACGGTCAGGAAGCATCGAACGATCAGATAAACGTAGGAGAAGAGACTAACAGTTGTTGGTCCAACCATACATAATTTATTCCCTAGTATGCTAATGTCAGTCAATGTACTTCTCTGCACCCCAACGATGTCCATTTTTTGTTTGAAGTTGTCTTTGCAAATGGACCCCGTTCTGGTCAACCAGTATTCTTACGCGGTGTTTGACCTCTAAATACATGATATCGCACCATCACAAACCCAGTTACCAATATTCCTTAGAGACATGGAGTTCTCATTAGTAATAATGTGTAGCTAATATACAAACCAATGACGTCCACAAGATAAACAGAGCATCTACACTATGAACGAACTCTCCCTGTGCTCTCCGTATACAGTCGAGCAGCGATATTCATTGCCTGAAGCTCCTGGAATAGCAACTTCGCGGCATATGGGATGTACAATTGGGAAACAGCAACCTTGTTTTTGCAGGCTCGGCACTCGAATTGTTGTTTTTTCTATGCAACAGGCAGTTAACGGCTAAGATGGTGGTGGCTCACTAGTTGGACCTACCAAGTTAGCAATCGCGGTCAAACCACATATATCACAGACATGCAATCTGTAGGCGTCGCTAGCATCGAATAATCGTTCTTTCAAGAAACCTGCAATGCCATGGGAGATCATGCAATCGCGCTGGGACGTTGAGACATAGTGATAAGCAGAATTGCCAGGCGTAAAAGAATCAATCATTTACCTCCATTTCACCGAAACGAAGACCACCATCTCGACTACGACCTTCCACAGGTTGACGGGTAAGAATCTGCACTGGCCCACGCGCTCGTGCGTGTATCTTATCGTCCACCATGTGTTTCAGACGCTGATAATACGTGGGACCTAGATACACCTGGGCTTGAAGTTTCTTTCCTGAATGCCCATGATACATGACTTCCAAGCCTCGAGAGTGGTAACCGTGCTGGCGTAGCAACTGCGAGACAGACTCCACAGTTAATTCGGTGAATGGGGTGGCGTCTCCTTCATTCCCTATCAAAGTTGCGAGTTTGCTGAGCAAACACTCGATCAAGTGGCCGATAGTCATTCGAGACGGGATAGCGTGAGGATTGATGACAAGATCGGGTGTAATGCCTTCAGCAGTGAAGGGCATATCTTCGTGTCGGTAGGTAATGCCGACAGTACCTTTTTGACCATGGCGAGAAGCGAACTTGTCACCAACTTGAGGAACACGAGTGGCTCGGATGCGTATCTTGACGAATTTGAGACCTTCCGCATTTGTGGTAATAAGGACTTGGTCCACAATGCCGTTCTCAGTCGATTTGAGTGGTGTTGATACATCACGTCGGGTATGTGTTCGAAGTCGTTGTCCAAGTTCCTCGCTATCAGGAGGCAGAGGTGCAGTCTTTCCGATGATGATGTCTTCACCAACGACACCAGTCCCTGGGGCGATGAGACCGTCGTCCTCTAATTTCTCATACGTCCCATGCTTCATACGAAGCGTGGTATCGCGCGTTGGCTTTTCGAACTCCTCAAGCGTGAGGAGACCAGCTTTTTTTCGGTGTCAGTATAACTGCGGTAGTACATACTTCGGAAAAGACCGCGATCGATGGAGCTCTGATTCATGATGACCGAATCTTCCTGGTTATATCCACTGTAACACAGAATTGCGACAGTAGCGTTTTGACCAGCCGGTAGCTCCCTGAAGCGGAGGTATTCCATGGATCGGGTGGTAGCAAGGGGCTTTTGAGGGTAGTAAAGGATGTTTGCCATTGTGTCCATGCGGACTTGGAAGTTAGTGAGGTAAATACCCATCGCTTGTTTTCCCATAGCCGATTGATAGGTATTACGCGGCGACTACGGCAGGTTATAAAAACACTGGCTGGACTGAAACATATTCTGTACCTACTTGGTTATGGTCAGGGAAAGGAATGATGCTGGCGCAAATGCCCAGAATCATGCTTGGGTGAATCTCACAATGGGTCCACGTATGCGCAGTCATGGTGCTACGGATTCGAGCTGCGACATCGTGGTCCGATGCGCCGACATTGGAAACGTATCCAGCCGTTGCAGCATTAGTTCGTGAATTCTCCAGATCATCTGGGGTCATGCAAATCATGACTGTCTCTTCCTCCTCTGCATCGAGCAACTCGATGACACCGTCCCTAACCAAGTCGGACCACTTGTATGGTTGTGTCGCATTTCGGTCATTAAGCTTGTTGATGTGCTCTTTCTTCAACATCAACTGCTGGTCCTCGACAATAAATAATGGGCGGCATACTCTGCCAGCGTCTGTATAGAGACGCAACTCACGCTCACGGATATCACGAACGATGCTCACTTCTGAGCTTATATCGTCCTTTCTCCGCAACCGCCGCAGAGTCTTGACAAGGTTGGGAGCGTCACGATGTACACCTAACCAAACACCATTCACGAACACTTTTGTAGCGTTCCCGTGAGCGCTGTTCTCTTCTAGACTCTCGAGCCCCCACTCTTGCAAGAATTCGATGACAGGAGCAGAGATTGAACCAACAGATATGCAAGCCATGAGAGACAGATTCTTTACTAGACCGCATGCCTGACCCTCGGAGTCTCAGCGGGACAGACCATGCCCCAGTGTGTGTTATGCAGTTGACGAGGTTTAGCAATCTTGCCATCGCGACCAAGAGGGGTGTTACAACGTCGCAAGTGCGAAAGCGTGGAGGCGAAGGTGTACCGATTGAGCACTTGTGAGACTCCAGCTTTCGAAGACATGGCTTTCTTCTGGTCGCCCCAATTACCGGTGGCGAGAGAGTACTTGAGGCCGTTAGTGATAGTACTTGGTTTAACAGCCTGGCCAATGGTGAATTCTTTGTGTGTTTCCACGCACTGTAGAAACCGAATTAGGGAGATGAAAGTATTCGAGTGTAATCCGACATCTACCTTCTGCAAATGTCGATAGACATCCTTCGTGAGCTTCCGGAATAGCATTCGGAACAGACTAGCCAGAAGTGGTCCAGCCAGATCCAATCGCTTCTTTCCGAAGTGATCACGATCATCTAGCTCCCGTCGTTCCAAAGCAGCCAGCAATAACCGGTGGATCATGTACCCAAAGAAGAAAGCTTTCTTGCTTTCAGAACCCTCATTCATCGAAATATGAGGTAACATTTCCTTTTGCAGAATTTCTTGCGCGTAACGAAGACGCTTGTCCTTCGTCAGACCCGTCGTTGTCCCACGTTTGCCGATGAGATCAAGGGCAACCTGTCAACTGGTATTAGGTCCAAACAATCCGAAGCCTATAATTAACCTCGCACCTCGCGCTCCTGGATCACGAAACCTTCATCTATACATGGCTTTAACATTTCAACCATTTGTGTGTCGTTAGAATCGTAACAAATGTGTTCCAAGATATCGCGGTCAGATGTGATTCCAAGAGCACGAAAAACAACCCAGATCGGGATATCATCTCGAATGTAAGGTAGTGTAGCCCGGATAACGTTCCCCAACTAGAGAAAAAGCTGAGCATCCCAAAAAAAAAAAACAGGCACGAAAATACTCCAACGCACAGTCTTCTGAGGATTTCGGTGGTACATTTTGACCTGCATCGTACTGATGGTCTTGCCGCCTTTCTCGACGGCACTCCGCACCTCGGCTAGGAAGGAGACCGGTGACGGCTGAGCTTTGGCGAAGACGTACACGTGGTTTGCGGCCATTCGCTCCTGTGCTATAAGTACTTTTTCTGACCCATTGATGATGAAGTAGCCACCCTTCAAATACGTCAGCATCTCTGTCCCCTGTACAAACGGTAAAACCTGTGCTCACCTGGTCGTAGGGGCACTCGTTCAAATCATATAACTCTCTCTCCGACAATCCGTGTAGGATGCAGAACTGAGACCGTAACATGATCGGGACCTTGCATTATAATAATTTTGGTAACACTCTGAGATAGAGGCCCGAAGATCTTACCTTGCCAATCCAAACACTGTTAACTTGCTCCACGGGGTTGCTGGTGTCTGCAGGAATCCACTCTATTTCACCGCTGTTGCCAGAGCTGCTAGGATCCGGGACGAAAACTGCTTTAGTCATATCAACGTAAAGTGGTGCCGAATATCTGATCAAGGCGTCAAACAGCTGCGAATGGCACATCCCCTTTGAGTAATGGGAAGATTTGCTCACGTTAGGTTGCGAAGTCGAGATTCTTGCGGAAACACGGGAACCACGCTTCCATCGCCTTCAATGATGGTCGGCCGTGAAAGGTAAATTTGTCCAAAGTGGATCTCATAGCGGCGCTTTATATGCACAAGGAATGAGCTGCGAGTCCGTACTAGCCCTTGGTCTATACGTACGGCATTGTTGTCATGTTCACCAGAGTACTGAGCACCCTGGTCCAAGACCAGGTCGGCATTCTCGTCAACAAGTTCTTGCATAGTGTTCTGGACAAACTCGTCAAAGGAGTCAAGCTGTTGGCGCACAAGACCCTTCTCATCAAAGAAAGAAGTAATAACGGTCCAGCAGTCCTCTTGAGTAATGCCTCGTATCCATCATCATCGTAATACTGCTCCTCGAAACTCTCAACACCATTGGTGCTGTCCGCCGGAGTGTAGTCTGAAGGAATCATCTCATTGCATGAAGCAACACATCAGAAAGCACAGTTTCTTTGATTCGTCTAACCTGCGCTCATCGCACGCGTCCCTCTCCTCCCAACGCCTTAACTAAAACGCCAAAGGTCAAAAGTTGGTGGGTGAGCTGAGTAAACGTAGTTTGCTTCCGAATCGGGCCTCGTGATCCTTTATTCTGTCCCCGCATCGTCGGGTCAATAGTGGGGCGTAACTAGCCGCCATGGAAAGTGAGATATTCGACAGCGTAACCTGGGACACCCCCAGCGATGGGGGATTTGGCGGCCATGACCTACATGGTGACCATATCCCAGAGACTTCGACCGGCCCAGGATATCTGCAAGCAAGTGATCCTAGGCAGGCTCCTCCAGTGGAGGGCGAGCCCAAATGGGAGGGTTATCTGGATGTAGAGCTTAAGGATCCAGTGAAGGAGCTAGATGGCACCAAAGATGCATATATTTCATATCTAGTCTGTGCTAGTGTACGGCTCCCCTTCTAGCACAATTGCGTATTGTTGACCTATTTGATTTACAGACCAACTTGATAACTTTCTCATCTCCGAAACCTTCTGCGCGAAGGAGATTCCAGGACTTTGTCTTTCTTCATGAAAATCTCGTTAGGGACTTCCCGGCCTGTGTGGTGCCACCACTTCCTGGAAAGCATCGACTAGGTCAGTCGCTGGCCTACGTCGTCATCGTTGTATTCTGACTAGTTGGACTAGAATATATCACCGGAGACCGATTTAGTCCTGAATTTGTTGAACATCGTCGTGTGGAGTAAGATTCTGTCGGGTATCCGGTGACACACTATTAATGGATCAACAGACTGGAACGTTTCCTAGTGCGCATCGCTCGACATCCGATCTTACAGCGGGCGACTCTTGTTCGCTCGTTTTTCGAGTCTACAGACTGGGTGCGTTTCGCGTTTATCAATGGGGTTATTGCGCTTGACAAACTGTCCTGCAGACGGTCAAGATG
This sequence comes from Cantharellus anzutake, assembly GCF_015039405.1. Lineage (NCBI taxonomy): Eukaryota > Fungi > Basidiomycota > Agaricomycetes > Cantharellales > Hydnaceae > Cantharellus > Cantharellus anzutake. Next base: position 93,560 of record NW_024067032.1, read on the forward strand.
CATCAGCATCTTGCACACCCACCAGGTCCCGATCCCGTCCCATCACTTCTTGACAATATCTCCGACACTCTTCTGAATGCATTTTCTCGTGTGCGTAAACCCGATGAACGTTTCCTCGAAGTCCGTGAGGGAATCGATAAGTTTGATGAGGGGTTAAACAGCATTGATCGGTTGTGGAATCGTTCTCGGTCGCGCACAGACGGTAAATATACACTCACGTGAAGGGCTCTCATTGACGTTACATCAACATCAGATTTGTCCAATGACTACCATGATCTAGCACTTTCCATTCAAGGACTCGGTTTCCTTGAGTCAGGTATTACAGAACACCTGAATGCCTTTTCCAACACTCTTCTCGAGTTCTCTGCAATTCTCAAGAATAACGTGCGTGCTTTACGACTATTCGTCCTCCGATGCAAGTTAATAGTCTGTCCCAGACTGTGAATAATACAGATCCATTCTTAACACACCTCCACTCTCTATTGGCCTACTCCCAGGCTCATCGTGGTGTACTCAGGCTGCGCGACCAGAAGCAGCTGGATCTTGAGGAACTTACCCAGTATCTCTCGAATGTTGTCATCGAACGCGATAGATTATCCTCACTGATCGCTGGCCGGCCGGGGACGACATCCCAAGGCATCGGAGCGTACCTCAGGGAACGCGTTGATGCCATACGTGGAGCAGATGACGATAGGAGTCGGGTGGAAAAGATGCGCAAACTGGATACGAAAATAACGGAGGTATGGCTCTTAAATCTCTAATGAGAGTCTTGGATTAAAGTTACTGGATGAGTAGCTTCAGGATGCGGTGACAACAGCTTCTGAGACGTCTGAAGCCTTCAGCAGCGAGACTCTCAAGGAGTACACGGTATTCCAACATGCAAAGCGTGCTGAAATGAAGGATCTTTTTGATGCCGTGGCGGATGGTCAAATCGACACTTACCGAAAGGTACGCAGTCCCCCAATCTGCAGTGGCGATGTAACTATGATCTAATGGACATGCACAGGCCATGGAAGAATGGGAGAAAATCATTCCAGTCATGCAGCGCATTCGGTTGATGTTTAACGTGTTTTTATTCTTTTGTTAATACAAATTAATGACGGACCACACATGTAAATATTCCCATTGCCTTAAGACATAGTTTTGCATGCAACGTTCGAAGCAAAAGCAAAGGGTGAACCCCTGGGTACCGGGTTGCGTTAGGATTGCTCAAGGTGCTCCAACAAGCAAGGAAGCGCACCAGAAAGGCATCATAAAACCACTCAAAGGACGTCATGGCTTTTCTGATGATGCATTCTCACCCATGGCATCAAGGTTATATGATCTTCTGACCCGAAACGTCTTCTGAATCGTCCCATTCGTCCGGTCTCATCCTCTAACTCCTCGCGCCCTTCCTGTCCCGGAGACCAAAGAGGGTTATTGTTCACGTCACGGGTGAGGCGAATGACACTTCGAGGCGACGTCGACCAGCGTGTGTATGTCGATCCGTCGGTGAGAACGACAGTCTGCTGAAATTGGGCGACAACGGGTTGAGGGAGGGCTGGAGCACGCTTCAAGTGGGATCTTCCATACGGGGAGGTTGATTTTGAACGACAGGAGATGAACGAGAGGGGTTTCCGTAAAAATGAAAACATTTTTTGAAAGTGTTCTGCCCCACACAGCCACAGTAAGATCCAGATTCTGGACGTATGGTTGCAATTGGCGCTGGTACACTATCAGTGATCCAGCTTCCCTGTCCCCGAGCCCTTCACGGGCTTCATATCGCTTGTTCTACTCGTTAACTAGCACTTGTCGCCGCGCGTCAATTACATTGACTTTGCAACGCTGCTAATTAATCGTTTGGGAATGGCTCTTTCTACGTATACATAAGGTGGCAAAGTGCGCAACTTCCGATAGAGCCTCGGGCGTTTCTGCGGTATTCGAGTCTCGTGCCCGTCTGATACTCCACAATTAACAATCAACGCTAGCTTTACGTTAACCCAACGGAAGCATTCCATTAAGCGCTTTGTGACTCGCATGCTTGGCGCTGATTCCACTGGGGACCTCGGGGGTGCTGTATCAGGATGAGCCGAGGATGTCAATGCCATGCTGCGTCCAATCTGTTCACTTGATTGGCCATTACTGTAAGTAATCACCATTGATGTATTTTGAGTTTTCTCACTTGCATACCCAGCTCTGGCGTTACATGTTACAATAAGACGAGGAATCTCACCATTTGAGCTTGTTCTTTGCCCCCATAAGCGGTAAATCCCGCATGAGCGCATGGCAACGAACTAGCAGTAAGCACATAGCTGTAAGAATGGTTACCCAACCCCTGATCTGCGAACGCTGGTTTCTTTGATGAGTGTATGATTCCTCACATTGGATCTTTCATTACATTGACGGATTGCCGATGGCATTCTAGGTGTCATTGACTTGAGCGTCAATACCACTGATACAATTGATACAACCAGCCCTGCTTGGATAACGTTTCCTAATTTGCGGCAGCTGTAAAAACACAACAGTTGCATTTTTAGTATCTCCTGTTATATATATCTCGGTCCCAGCGGTCGTTGCACTAAATTTTCATTCAATGGCAGCTAGTCTCTACACGCAACTTGTTTAAGTGGGCTTGTGAGCGCGCCGGATGCTAGGAAAGATCCCCCCCCTCTTTTCGACCACCTGTGCCAGTGGTCTGCTCAGAAAATAGATACTTCAAGACTTGAAGATGATCGTTCCACTCTCCATTACCTTATGGATCGTAACAAGCATCGCGATCCCATTCATTCCACCCTCGCCTATACTTGATCGTGGGGATACAAGTCCTCCTCTTGGACCGTTTAATGCTCTCATCAGCCCGTCTCTACTTCATGCCGAGTCACCCTCCGGCATTAATGGGACCGGTTTTCGTTCCTTGGGGCCGCAGCGGATTGTCCAGGAGGCAGTTGTGAGTCATTCATTCAGGTTATTATTTCTCAAGCTAATCAGTTGGCTTCTTCTCCGTTAAGTCACTTGTTCCGCCATCTCGTGCTGTTATGATGGGGAAATATGCGTATGATCACCTCCTCAGAACCCACTGAAAACATTTTTATTTACTCTTTTAGTGCTCGGATGGTGCTTGCTGTCATCAAGGCAATTACGTGGGTTCGCGGTTTATTCCACTGTGAAAAGAAAACCAACTGATAGAGGTTAATTTCGTGATAGTGCTACGGAACCGGGTGGGTGCTATAGGTTACGGGCACATGGACTAGATATTTATTTGCCCATTATCAGTTGCATTCCCAACGGAGGCACTCCTTGTGGGATCGGGCACTACTGTAAAGCAGGCTATCGCGTGAGTACATAACATTTCATCCGAGCAGATTATCTAAATTCAAGTTAGTGCTACCAAGACCAAAGGTTGGTAGAAACTCGTGCTTCCTCTTCGCTTCGCTACCTTAATTGGCCTTCATAGTTGTATTCCTGAGAATGGATTTCCATGCGGCCCGTTCAATTTCTGCTACAACGGGGAGACGTGCTGCAGTGATTTCGGTTGTACGTGGTCACAAGGAATCAGTTGGACACACACTTCGTTTCTTACAATCATACGTCTGCTCAAGGTTGTATATCAGGACTCACGTGTGGAGGGGATGGTTATTGCTACTTCGGTTCTCGAGTCGTGTCATCTGAGGCTGCAACAAGTGCCTCAGAAAAATTCACGTCTGTCTCCAGTGTCCAGCCTACCTCCCCCACTACTACCCCAGCAATCACAACGCCAAAATTCAGCACTCCCAAGTTCCCCACTTCAACATCTTCCTCTACGACCTCGGCACTCCCCACGATATACTTCGGAATGTACCAGGAATAAACGATGCGGTCAGTCGTGTTGTGAAGTCTACCCTAAATTCAGTTTTTGATCCATGTGTGCTTCCCTTCGTCAAAGGTCACTCAAAATATCTGCAACGGTAAGGATAATCTCTTTCTCCTATACGTATCGCCTTCTCAACCGGATATTTCGCAGGGTTGAGCAAGCGAGGGAAAGGGAATACGGAAGTATTGACATATGCCAAGCGAACCGAGAGCGAGAAAAACAAGATTCGCAACCAAGCTGGATGCGTAACCGGAAAGTGTAATTTTACGACCACAGGTCTCTCCTGCGACGAGGTATGCCAGGTGCTATAAGATGAATTCACATGTGAATGTTTCTCATTGGGCTATTGCAGTACCCCTTCGCATCTACGCAGGAAGGAGGCCCAGGTGCTCAAATTTCATGCGTTCCTGCCTACCAGAATACGCTCCAAGGGACTTATCTCAGTGTTTTCTATTCATACTATCACCTTTCGGACGGTGACAAGTTTGCGGTGCAAGCGAGTTGCTTTCACGCCGCCAAGAGGGCTTCCGTACAAGGATCCGGATCGAATGGTAAGTTGAATAGCGGTCTTTTGGGCCTCTTGTTAAATGAAGTCATCTATGTCCTATCAGGAACGTTACTTCCGCCTTTCGGCTCGAGCATAGACCCTTCCGCTGGGCATGTTGTACTTCCACTTGGTGATCTGCAAGCGGGAACGTAAGTTGAAGAGAGCGAGACGACTCAGTCGAGTTAGGTTGATCGTCACTTTGCCTTCCTTAGTTACACGATCCAGACGTCATCCCAACAGCTCGTCGGTATTGCAGGGAGCGTCATTATTTACGACTCGGATGGGGCGCAATTCTCTCAGTGAGTCCAGTAACGTGGTGAGATCTATATCGATTCTAAGGTCGTAACGAATTATGTTCAGAGCGTCCATTGGTAGCGATGGAAGAAACACTGAGAATTTCACCCTCTTTGAAGATGGAACAGGGTTAGGTGTCGTTATCTCTCCCCAGTCGAAAGTTACCGGTCCGCTCTCAGTTAATTATTCCTACACTGGCACTACCACTAGTATTCATGGTGCCAGTGGCTCTGGTCCGACGCCCAATCGCCCTGACTGGCTTGCCTGCTTCTGGGTTCTCATGATACCAGTCTTCATTCTGGTGTGGCTATGAGTTTATCAATGCCCCTACATTGTGTTCCGCTCTCCGCCTTCTGCCTCATGTCTGCAATTCTGTAACTCAAGCTCGGCATCAAGTATTTTCACGTTAAAATCATTTGTGTAGTTCTTTGTATGCTCTGCCAAGCCTGAGATACCTAAGTCTTGAGATCGATTTTTCCCTTTCCACTTTTGTGAGGACTCATGGTTGGGATGCGGTGCCATTTACCCAGCCACTCACCGATGTATTGCAGGAGATTCATTGTCGCCTCTTATTTTGACCTAGGATCATCGGGGTATGTAACGAGGAGTCTGCCGCGGATCACCTCTATCTCTAGCGGAAATATCATCACCTCTCCCACTGTCGCCCTGGCAATCTCAACGCCAAAATCCCCTCCCACTATATATAACCCCTTCTTCCACTTCTTTCTACGGCCCCGGCACCTGTGATAATCTACCTCGGGAACGTGGGGGATCGAAAGTGGATGCGGAAGGCCCAACGCACGTCCGGGGGAGGGGGAAGAAATTTTTCACAAAAGCGATTCGCATCCAAGTCGGGTGTGTCGCCAGAAAACGTAACTATGGCTCTTATGCAATGCATGAGACGATGGTTTACTTATCCATCAACTGAACTGTTTTTCTCATTCGTAATCCCCTTCACATCCATACACTCGGAGGGAGTAGTGATGCGCTGCAAGGGGTTTCGTGTGCTTGACAACGGGTTCTATCAGAAGCATTCCAGCGAGTCCGGCTGCCTGATTCCGTTAGACGCTTTGTGCATGGGTGATCGGTTCCAATTAGCAGTAGGAGTTCACTGGTCACCATAGGAACGTGTAGAATGGATGCCAGGCCCAACAGATCCTTGGCAAGTTATTCAATTGTCGCATTAAATTTTTATAGACTCAGTTCAGTGGTTCTGTTTATGTAACCCGATTGAGCCCAACCGCGAAACCGGGATTACCCAAAAAGGCTCTGCTTAGGTAAGCGATCACGTTCCTGAACAACCATTCATCTTATCTTCTATCGCATCCAGTGGTCATGCAAAGCCTTGTACACCTACCCTATTTAAGTGGGCGTGTAAGCGTACTCAGATGCTGAGGGAGAGGCCCTCTTTTTCGACCTCACGCCTACGTAAGATATAGGCAGGTCACCAGTTTCTATTGGAATCGTAAAGCTAGATGTTGGCAAACTTTAAGTTAATTGTCCCTGTCTCTATCATTACCGGATGGATCACAAAAAGCGCCGCAGACCCGCTCATTCCACCCTCCCCTGTACCCGGTCGCCGGGATACTCTTGGGCTATTTAATGCTCTCATCAGCCCGTCCCTACTTCTTGTTGAGTCCCCCACTGGTACTAATGAAACTAATTTTCAATCCCTTGTGGCCACTGCGGGATGTCAAGTTGGCACTTGTGAGTCATTCATCCAGGTTCTACTTTTTCGAACATAATCATTTAGCTTCTTCAAGACCCTTGTTCCCCCATTTCCTGCTGCTACGACGGATACACATGCGTATGATTACCTTCTTGAACCCATTGGAAAGATTTTTATATGCTCCGTAGTGCCCAAATGGTAAATGCTGTCCTCAAGGCACTTACGTGGGTTCACCGTTATGATCCACCGTGAAAGAAAACCAACTGATCAAGTTTCCGACAGTGTTATGGATCCTAGTGAGTGCGCAAGGTTAGAAGCACGTAGATTCGACATTTAGTGTGCACATTATCAGCTGCATTCCCAACGGAGGCACTCCTTGCGGGACCGGACACTACTGTAAATCAGGCTATCGTGTGGGTAACATTTCATATGAGCAGGCTTTAGTGATGTCTCAATTCAAGTCAGTGTTACCAAGGCCAAAGGTCGGTGGAAATTTGCGCTTCGTCTTCGCCCAACCACCTTCTATTGGACTTCGTAGTTGTTTCCTAATAATGGATTCCCATGCGGCTCGTCCCACTACTGCTATAACGGGGAAACATGCTGCAACACTGTCGAAGCTTGCTGCAAGTCTGGATATTACGTATGTGCATGTACTTTGATGCGATGTCGTTCTGCTAACGTCATTACAATAGTGTTACGGAAATGGGTTTGTTTGGCCGTATTGTGGAGGCTAGGTCTCTCATTATCAATAATCGACAGATGCATTCCGAATGGTGGGACACCTTGTGGTTTTGGTCATTATTGTGACCCTGGAACAGAATGCTGCGGCAATCAGAGATGTACGTGGCTACAGGCCTCGCCTACAAACACTTCGTTTTCACAACAACAACACATCTGTTTAAGGTTGCCCTTCGGGGAACACCTGTGGAGGGGATGGTTATTGCTATCTAGGTTCTCAGGTCGTCTCGTCTGCAAGTATCTCAGAAGACTCCACGTCTGTCTCCAGTGTCCAGACCTCCCCCACTACTACCCCAGCAATCACAACGCCAAAATTCAGCACTCCCAAGTTCCCCACTACAACATCTTCATCTACGACCTCTGCACTCCCTACGATATACTTCGGGAATGTACCAGGAATAAACGATGCAGTCAGTCGTACTTCTGAAGTCTACCTTAGATTCAGTTTTTGATGCATGTGCCTCCCTTCTTCAAAGGTTACTCAAAATATCTGCAACGGTAAGGACAATTCCTTCTATACATATCACCTTCTTAAAACGGGTATTTCGCAGGTTTGAGGAAGCGGGGGAAAGGGAATATGGAAATTTTGACATGTGCAAGCGAACCGAGAGCGAGAAAAAAATGATTCGCACCCAAGCTGGATGTGTAACCGGAAAGTGTAATTTTATGACCACAGGCCTCTCCTGCGACGAGGTATGCCAGGCGCTGTAATCGTGTACGAGATAGACCCACATGTGGGTATTTCTCATTGATATATGAAAGTACCCCTTCGCATCTACGCAAGAAGGAGGAACAGGTGCACAAATTGCATGCATTCCCGCCTACCAGAATACATTCCAAGGGAATTACCTCAATATTTTCTATTCAAACCATCGCATTATGGACGGTAATAAGTTCGCGGTGCAAGCAAATTGCAATCAACCCGCCAAGAGGGTTTCTGTACAGGGATCCGGATCAAATGGTGAGTTGACCAGAGGTTTTGGGAGCCTCTTATTGAGCGAAAATTTCCCTTGTTATCATGTTCTATTAGGGACGTTGCTTCCACCTTTCGGTTTGGGAATAGACACTTCTGCTGGGCATGTTGTACTCCCACTTGGTGATCTAGAAGCGGGAACGTGAGTTGATGGGTAAAGCCATTCAATCGAGTTGCGTTGATATTCTTGTTGCCTTCAGTTACACGATACAGACCTCGTCCCAACAGCTCATTGGCATTGCAGGGACGTTATTATTTATGACTCAGAGGGTGCACAATTTTCTCAGTAAGTCCAATAACGTGTTATGTTCATATCGATTCTGAGGCCGCTGCAATGAACTATCTCCAGAGCGTCCATTGGAAGTGATGGAAGGAACACTGAAACTTTCACCCTCTCTGAAGATGGAACGGGGTTAGGCGCCGTTATCTCTCCCCAATCGAACGTTACTGGTCTGCTCTCAGTTAACTATTCATACACTGGCACTACCACTAGTACTCACGGTGGCTCTGGTTCTATGCCCAATCGTCCTGATTGGTTTGCCTTCTGGGTTTTCATTGTACAACTTTCACTCTGGCCTGGCTATGAGTTTACTAACGTCCCTTGAACACTATCATTTGTTCTGCTTTGCTCTCCGACTCCCGTCAATGTCTGCGACCCAGTAACCAGATTTGGGATCAGGTGTTTCTCATCTAATCCATTCATTCGTGTCTTTGCGCACTCCAGTCAAGAGATATAAGACTCGGTTATCCTCTTGTCGGCCCCCATGCCCAATGTGCACTCCGAAACTAGTCTTCATATCATTGAATGTTCTGCACTCTATGCTGTGGGTACCGAGCTAAGAATGGACCACGGCAGGCATTGGGGCTCCCAATGCTTCACCTGAGCCGTAATCTTCAGAGGCTCGTCCATAGTCCCTGTGGGTGTGCGTTTCTGTCTATAGGCACACACTCCAATGGGGAATGGAGACACCAGCTCCAGCTATCGAATCATGCCAACAATTTGCCGTCGGATAGGGTTCGAGTTGCTATCACTGGTCTTGAGATATAATGCATTTCTTTCTTCTCACTTCCAGTATGCTTCAACTCGACGTTGATGCAAGGCCCCATTCTCGTCTGTGAGACTGCTCCTGACTTTGTGAGCCGCAGTTGACGTCTTGTTGCGTGCGGTTGAATGCTTCATTGATGCAGTGGCTGGACCCCGTCGGTCCCCGATACAGGGTGTAGTGTCAACTGAGTTTGCGACTAGTAGCCTGGCACAAACACGCCTGCCTCCAGCGACGATGTCACTTCTCCCACAGTCGCTCCAGTCATCTCACGCTAAAATTCTCTCACTCCCACTGCGACCTCTTCATCTGATGCACACGCTTGAGCTATTTCCCAGATCTTCCTCGTAGATTTATTGCCTTCTCAGCATGGTATTGTTTTTATTCAATAAGTGGGACGCCGAAGCCGTGATGTATGTTTGGGAGTGAAGAAAAAAAGGCGATTCACACTACTCAAGCTTCGTGCGTGAACGGAAAGAGTAATGTCTCATGAGATGAGGTGAATCGCTATGGTGATTCTCAATCATACTACCCCGTTGCATCTACTTATGCAAGAGTGGAGGTGCCGATGCACGGGTTTTATGCGTTCACGCCCACCGGCCAAGAAGGCTTCTATAGAGGAATCTCGTTCGGTTCTGATGGGGAGTTGGACAACAATCTTCTGAGCTACAGGCTCTCGTTCGATGGAACTTCCCTATACTAAATTCAAATATGCGTTATTATAAGTGAACGTTGTTTCCATCTTTTGTGCGGTCAGTGCACGTTGTGCTCCCACGTGGTAATTTTCAGGGGCATGAGTGTGCATGTCAACCCCCTAATAAGTGAATGTTGGGGAGTTCAACATCCAAAGGCAGCGTTTGTCCCCTGGACCGTGATATAACTTCAATTCCTATCTTTGGTTTTTTTTTTTTTTTTTTTTTTTTTTTTTTTTTTTTCTATCTTTGGGTTGTGGGGCGTCCATACCATTGATGATTTTTTTTTTTTTTTTTTTTTTTTTTTTTTTTTTTTTTTTTTTTTTTTTTTTTTTTTTTTTTTTTTTTTTTTTTTTTTTTTTTTTTTTTTTTTTTTTTTTTTTTTTTTTTTTTTTTTTTTTTTTTTTTTTTTTTTTTGACGTAATCAATACAATATGCACAAAATGCCGTCCGATGATTGCCCATAATTTCTCTTGACTACTTGTTTAGGTACTTTTTCGCTTATTGTTCGCTAGTTCTCTCGCAGTCGGCTTGTTACCAATGGTCCGGACTCATTTGGCAGACCAACCGCTCACTCCAGAACCCCCGGCGACACCCTGCGCTGACCAGCAAAAACAATTCCGCCGGTGGCGGGACCACCAAGTGAGGAGTCTCTAATAGATGGGTCACAGGTGACTATATCCATTGCCAAAGCGAAGGTGCAGTCTGTATCGTCCCCTGCAGCCATTGAGCTTGGGCCCGACCTGCATAGGGAGGCTGCTTAAGTGAAAGAAAGCGCAGCTTTTTTTGGTGGCCTCCCCGCTCAAGCAATAATGGAAGCGCCGTCGATCAGGAACCCTCAAGATCCAGTCCCACTTTGATTGACCAATCTTACCTGACTGCTGACTCTTCACCTTCCTTGCTGTGCTGGTCGTGGTATACAGGAATCTTCATGGTTACGTTACTCCGCGATGGGACCTTGCTTGGGCAGACACCCCTCAAATGAAGGGCATGTCGACGAAATATTTACATAGTAAATATCATGTTTTTCAACGAAGCCTGTCGGTGACCAACTTGGCGAAAGTAAAATGTACTCTTGATACAGAGGATAACGTTTTCACCCCAGATCCACAAAGACACGCCTCGATCCACACTCCGACTGTATTGAAGGCATACTTCTAGGGACGCGGGTCTTGAATCATCACGGAAAGTCCGCAACTACAACTTCCCCTTGTCTCGGATTGCCGTCATCACTGGTCATTCGCAACGCCGCTGCCCCTGGATCACCAGGAAGCTCTACGAGCCCCCGGCCCCCAACTCGATATCGCGCTGTGGGAATGGGCATCAGGGTGCCGATCACGTTGGTCAAACTCTCCTAATGAATTCACCGACAGATAGGTCCAAGGATCGAGGACAGGGGATATATTTGTGGATGTGAACAATATTGGACCTATGGTAAGCAAGAGATTGGAGGGACTTCTCAACACCGGGGGAGACTGACTTTCAGAAGGACCCAGACCCACGATTGGGGCGTTGCATCTTTCAGCTGGGTCATGTTAAGATCAAGTTTGCGGCTGTAGGTCCGTGCGCCCATGAACTACGGGACGTCGATATAATCTCTAACACCGACGTGGTGTAAATGGAGAAGGTGGAGACAGCCTAGCGTTGAATGTTCCAGAGTAGCTTTGAGTGTTCGAGTATCGTTGAGTGTGCAGGGGAGATTGTGGAAACTGGGATCGCAATAAATGCTGCTGCAATGAGGGCAAAACATGTCGTGTGTTCGCACCAACAGGGATGCACGATCGCGAGGGAACTTCATGTCTCATATGGATGCGTCACCTGCAAGCGGGAATTGGGAGTACCGGCACGGATCCAACGTCAGCCGGAGTCAACACACCAAGGCGGGCAGATAAAGGATGGAACCATGTACATAGCCTGCCTAACGTTTCGCTCTTCTCGGCCATCCTCCCGGGTCACATCGCCACACGGGTGTACGACGGGCACACAAGCGCCAGCGACCAAGCGCAAAAACAGCGATCAAGAACTCTTGAATGAATATGAGGTCGGGATTTCATTTGAGTCATAATAGCGGTATTTACAAATTCTTGATCTTGTGATGCCGATCTCTGGAGAGCAAGTACTCACAATGGAAGACTCGGGTGTTCTCGTACCGCAGACACAGATAAGACATGACCCATTTAAGTGCGTTGAGTGCTTTTGCCAGCAGTGAGACGCTCCTCTTTCGCTATCGCTGTTCGACAGGCAGACCTGATGAGAAAAATGTGTCAATTTCTTTTTGGCAGATTGCTCATGTTTTCATCGTCGCGTTGTTCATTGCAGCAAGCGCCGTCGCCGGTCCTTGCACTCCCCGCTTACCTATTTCCAACCGCGATTATACAAACCCAGCGCTTGGACCAATTGACGCGCTCAACAACCCTGTGCTCTTCGCTTTCCGCAACAGAACCAACTTCCAAGCACTTGTAGCGGCGGCTGGCTCATGTAACCCAGGCAATTGTAAGTCCCGTTTCTCGGACCAGCCGGCGCTTAGCTCCTTTTTTGCCGTCAAGTCTTCTGTGCTCCCAATTGGTGTTGTGCCGATGGGAATGTTTGCGTACGGCTATCTTCCTTGAAACACTTTACAGGTGTTCTTATCCGCTCCTTCAGTGCACAGATGGAAGCGGGTGTTGTCAGCATGGTTCTTACGTGAGTTTCCCATTTCGCTCAGGTTGTTTAGTGCGGTTAACTGAGTGTTTCTTCACCAATGCTGCTCGGAATAGTGTTATCAAAATGGGTCTGTTGATTATATGAATCCTAGTTCACTGTCTCATGGTAAACCCATTCTCCAGTTGCATTCCGAACGGTGGGACCCCCTGTGGTACCGGTCACTATTGCCAACCAGGAAAATCATGCTGTCAGAATGTCGGTTGTATGTAAAACCTTGCGCCGCTCATAGTCTCGCCGATCACCCACGATGACTATGTCGATTATTATAGGCTGCGACCCAGGGTATTCATGCGGACCTGACACCTCTTGTTATCCATCTGCGACGAGGACTATTACGAGGACTACTACGTCGACCACTACGTCTACGACTACTACTTCACACCCAGGAGTACCTTGCGGAACTGGATATTGCAATCCAGGCTATTATGTGAGTGCTCCTTATGAAAGCGAACCTTCGTCTCCGTATCGTCCTTATGCTGCTCGAAATAGTGTGCTGACAATGGGTCCGTCGACTATATGAATGCTAGTTCGCTATCTCATGGTAAACCCATTCTCCAGTTGCATTCCGAACGGTGGGACCCCCTGTGGTTACGGTCATTATTGCCAACCAGGAAAATCATGCTGCCAGAATGTCGGTTGTATGTAAAAACTTGTGCCACTCATAGTCTCCCCGATCACCCACGATGATCACAGGTTGTGACTCAGGGTATTCATGCGGACCTGACACCTCTTGTTATCCATCTACGACTACGACGACTACGACGAGTACTACGACGACTACTTCGTCTACGACTACTACTACAAACCCAGGAGTACCTTGTGGAACTGGATATTGCAATCCAGGCTATTATGTGAGTGCTTCTTATGAAAGCGAACCTTCGTCTCCGTATCGTCCCGCTTATGCTGCTCGGGATAGTGTGCTGACAATGGGTCCGTCGACTATATGAATGCTACTTCACTATCTCATGGTAAACCTGTTCACCAGTTGCATTCCGAACGGTGGAACCCCCTGTGGTACTGGCCATTACTGCGAACAGGGATTAACATGTTGCCAACCCGGTGTCAGCTGTATGTAACAACACAAGAACTTGTAGTGTCCACAATGACTGTGTCGATTACAGGCTGCAATCGAGGATACTCATGCGGATCGGATGGTACTTGTTATGCAAGCACTTCAACTATTACGACCACGACTACTACCACGACTACTACCACCCCTACCTCTACCTCCACCACCTCCACCACTTCTTCTACTACTACCACCTCTACGACAGCTACTACCACTTCCATCATTCAGACCTCTACGACCACTGCCCCTACTTCATCGACAACTCCGGCACTACCAACGATCTACTTTGGGAATGTGCACGGAATAAACGATGCGGTCAGTTATGCCTCCGAAGTCATCGCCTTTCGTGTTCAGCCCTTGACATAGCTATGTTTCTTCATCGAAGGTCACTCGGAATATATGCGATGGTGAACAATCTCTTCTTCATAGCACATTTGTCGCATTCTGAAACTGGTATTACCGCTTTTGGAGGTTTGAAAAAGCGAGGCAAAGGGAGCTCAGAAGTTTTAACATATGCCCGGCGAACTGAGAGTCAAAAGAAAACGATTCGCGATCAAGCTGGATGCGTTGTTAGCAAGTGCAATTCGACTGTCACAGGCCTCTCGTGCAATGAGGTGCGACTGGAAATTTACGACATCCAAAATGAAGTCCCGATGCATTTTACGATAGTACCCTTTCGTGTCCACACAAGAAGGAGTTGCCGGTACACAAATTGCATGCATCCCTGCCTTCCAGAACACGTACCAGGGAACCTATCTCAATTATTTCGTTTCCCAATATCATATTTCGGACGGCACGAAGTTCCTTGTTCAAGCAAATTGTGATCAATTGACCAAGCGTGTTTCGGTTACGGGATCCGGCTCAAGTGGTGTGTTGTACAGCCCAACCAGTCATGCCCGGCACACTTTTTCGTCCAACTAATACTTGGGAGGTCCGCAGGAACACTACTACCACCTTTCGGCTTAACCTCGGATAACTCTTCCGGGCATGTTGTACTTCCACTTGGTGATGTGCAAGCGGGGGAGTAAGTATGGAGAAACTGCTTATTCAAGCCGCAATATTAATTCTGTCCTTTTCCCTTGCGTTCAGTTACACGACACACACAGCATCTGACAAACTTGCCGGCGTCGCAGGGAATATTGCCATTTACGATTCGGATGGCGCAAACTTTTCTCAGTGAGTTTGATAGTATGATGAATGACAAGGAGGATTTCTGTTCTGACGACGTTGTGATGGACTGTCCCAGAGCGTCCATTGGCCAGAATGGAGATAACTCCTTGACTTTCACCCTCCACCAAGATGGGACAGGATTAGGTGCTGTAGTCTCACCCCAATCGCCCATTAGTGGGAACATATCAGTCAACTTCAACTTCACTGGTAACCTCTTTTCGCGAATCAATGGTTCTAGTCCTGCACCCAACCATCCAAATTTGGTGCTCTTTTTCGGAGCGTTCATTGGACCGGTCCTTCCTCTGGTTTGGCTATGAGATCGCATACACCTCTTGATTACATCATGCTCCAACTTATGGCAAGGCATTTTATCTGTTGTGTTGATTCTCTTTCTCGGAAATGGCATTCACGTTAGTGAATGCTCCTGTAGCTACAACAGTTCATGAAAAGTTCTTGAGCCCCGGACCCGGACCTAAAATAAAGTCTCACAATTCTATGTTGGTGACAGGATCCTTTCCTCACCCAGCTGTTTTGCCACCCTTCCACCTTGCCAAGAGTGGATGCTGCCCATGGTACATGGAGAGGATGGAGGCACCTAGCATTGAGTGCTGTGGAATCTGGAGTAGACAAATAGAGATTGTGCAACTGGGGTCGTGATAAGTAGTACTCATGATGCTGCAATGATGTCAGGGGACGATCCCTGGGTCCCCATGACCCCTCTCTATGGCCCACAGCCTATCCTGTAAGCAGCCCTATCCAGGGCATAGTCCTACTGTGGGTAAGAAAGTGAGAAGAAGGTTAACTTCTCACTTTCCCACAGTGGCCCCAATATGGCGAAAACTTCCAGGGATACCCGGAAGTCACATGAGGGCAGGATCCGGGGCCGGATCATGCGGCACACGGCATGGGAAGTCAAGTGTAGTGGGTCCGGGTCTGGGCTAGTCAGGGTGTGTACCCTGACAAATGAGGACACAGCAGGGGCTTAGTGGGGAGTGAGTTGTGAAGATGGGTGAGTTTTCCTATCCCTGCTAAGCTACTATAAAAGGAAGTGGACTGTGTGTCAGGATCCGGACCCCTGCTGGGAGTGGCCAGAGAATGAGGCCGGGTGTGGAAGCTGGGGTACTCTCCCCAGCTGCTAACTCAAAGTCCCTGAGGGGACTGGCCTCAGCCTTCACAGGGAATGAGCTGAGAAGAAGGGTAAGCTTCTCAGCCCCCTGTGGGGCTGACACAAAAGGACCCTAGGAACTACAGTTGAAACTGTGATAACCCATACCCTTGCATTCCCAGACTTTAGTATGGGTAATGACAGGTTATGCGGTACCTCAAATATTGGCAAGGTCTAAACATTAAGATTATGTATCTACATAAAGCCCTTCTACACAACCTTTTTGAAGTATGAATCGAGTGTACTGCTGTGGAGTGATGACTGAACTTGGTGATGGGTCTCGCATCCAAACTGACCTAAAATGACTTCCATCTTCCATGCAAACGAGGAATGTATTTGTTTGGTGTAAGTCATTAGCAAAAGCGCTGCCTGAAGAGCCTCCTGATGTGAGACAACTGGTGTATCATCACCGGAATCATCAGCATCGTGGGCCCCTGCCAAATCCTTGTCCCCATGTTCCCATGCCTCGGACATGGCATCAAAGATGTCATTGTCAGAGACATCATTAATGTGAGTGGTCTCCAGTGGATTGTTTACCAGTTCCGCTATACTCATTCTATTTCTCTTGTGGAGGGCCCCAGCTGACTCGAGAGCATCCAAACCTTCCTCCACACAAGCACTGGCAGTGGCAATTGGGTCTGCGGTGCCCAAGTTATCCCTCTCACCCAACCCTGGCCTGCTTCCTGCTCTGCTGCTGCCAGGCAATGAAGGTCTCTCTGAATTAAGAAGCATTGACAGAGGCATGGCCACTCTTTCAGCCTGCTTGAACAATGGCAGGATTCTGGCCTTTGCCCAACAGTGGTGAATTGTGTCTGAGGTGACCTTCATCCAAGCTGTCTGTGCTAAGTGCATTGCCTCGAGCTGGTCGATGTCATAGATCTTGCTGGGTGTTACTCCGGAGTCATAATGGTCAATTGCATGACTAATGAACTGGCTCCGATAATGTGCTTTGAAGCAGTGGATGATCCCAGCATCCATTGGTTGCACATGTGCAGTCAGATTTGGCGCAAAGAATTCACATTGTATGTTAGTCAAGCTGTCTTGGATGGTGTGGCCTGAAAAGTTATCATGTAGATAGAGAACATGCTGCCCTTGAGCACGGAGTTCGGCATCCCACTGTCTGAGGTATGCAGAGTAAATTGTCGAGGTCATCCAGGCCTTAGCATTGTTCTTGTAGTCAAATCCAAGCTCATATCCAGTCCTTTTCTTGAAGCATCGAGGCTTGAATGCTTTGCCAATGATGAGGGGATCATGTTGATCAGAACCAGTGGCATTAGTGACAAAAAAATATGTCAAGCATGCTTTATTTCCTCTCAATCCTGGGGTTGGGCCCTTACTTAAGCCTTTGTCTGGTGGCATTCTAGGAGATCTATTGGGGACTGCTTGAGGAAGGGCTAGTTTAGCACTCACGAGTAATAGAGTCCTGTCTCATCACCATTGAAAATATTTTTGAGGGGATATCCAGACAAGAGCTCCTGCAGATGGATCTGCTCAGCAGCAACATCTTCAGGGCTAGCTGAGCCTGCTTCATCATGACACTTGCACAGGTGGAGGCCAAGCCTATTCTTGATGGATTCCAGCCAACCATTGCTCATCTTGAGTTGATCCTCCAGTGTGATACCAGCGTGGTCAGAAAACTGCTTGAATTTGGCTCGGAGTACATCTCCAGTGAGGACAACCCCCTTTTCCTCTGCAGCAACAGTCCATAGCTCCAACATTTCTGTGACCATTGGAAATGTTGTATGCTGGATGCGCTTGAACCTCCTGGCATTGTCTGACCTTTGAAATTTTTCATGAAGCTTGGCCTCATCCTTCACCCAAACAGAGACAAGAGGCTGCTTGATTTTGAGATTGGGATAAATGGGGTTGAAATGCTTGGCAGTCTTGGTTTGGTTCTTTCCATTCTTGTGATGCCAATCGAGAATCTCAATACGTTGCCCAAGTGTAGCAATCTCTTTATGAGTGAAGCCCGACCCCTTCTTTGCTGGTGGTTCTTCATTTGTATCTGGAATAGCTTTCTGAATGCAAGTTTCCAAGTTGTCAACCTGTTCAACACACCTTTTGAGTTGAATTTGCGTCCAGTCTCTGGCATGGCATCTGCAACTGCCTCCGAGTTGTGATTTTTGGCACTGCTTGCAGCTTGCATGCACCGAGCAGTTGCCTTCCGGTTATCTGAAAGGGACTCAAAGGCAATCTGGAAGTTTTTTGCATGTTGAAGCTCAGCAATGAGCAATGTCTCATTGGTGAAGTTTGCAGCATGTCAGGAACGTGCCAGAAGCGTATCCGGGTGACCTGCGAGGCGCGTGAGGTCGTCCGGGCTCGTAAGGTCGGAGGGGCGGGACTTTAGCTTCAGCGACTCGGGTGGAGCGCTGCGCTTCGTTCTTATGTTGGTGTCCCAATTTCAGACAGAAGCCTTATGATGAGGATAAGAGTTTAGAGGGGGAATCCAAGTCGATATACGAACTGAGGTACATCCGGTGTAACCTACACGCATTATAAACACAAGTACCTAAATGAGACCGGCCCGGAAGGAGTGGCGGATCAAGCGCGATATTAATGAATGAAGAAAGGAACAAATAGTTAATATCGGCAAACTTGATCAACAAAAGGCAAGCAAGGAACAAAAGGAAAGAACAATAGTCCGTAAGCGGACAAAAGAGAAAAGGCCATCCGGCCATCTAGCAAGCCGTCCGGCTGGGGGCAGACAACAAGAAGCGGGCAACCTAGGTTGGTAGGTACGCGCGCGAGGGAGGAAGTGCGGATGAGGGTGACGGGTGGACGGATGGGTGGACGGATGATGATGATAGCGGGAGGGACGGACCAAGTGGCACTAGGGCGCATGGAGGGAAGTGACGGATATGTCGGGTCGTGACAGTATCCCCTTCTTAGGGCCGACGCCCCTGGAGGCCCAATTGGTGCACGTGGGAATCGTTCGGCCAATTCCGAATTTGAATCCGCGTGTGAAATCAAACATTCGCTCCATCAATTTGACTAAGTCCAGTCATTACTCAACAGTTCTACTCAATACCCTGCCTTCCATGTCCAAACATCTTGACCTCCTCAACATCGCATCCTGGGAGGAAGAGGATATCCAAGAGGCGACGGATGACGAGGAGGATGATTGGGACGAGGATGGGGGTGATGTGGAGAAGTGGGGTGAGGCGATCGTTGATGCCCTCAGGGAGCTGACCGACGCTGTGAAGCAGTTGCCCAGCGAGGTCGCCAAGATTATGTGGGAGGAGAGGTCGAGGAAGAAGAAGGAGAAATCGGACGGTGGGGGAGCGGGTGACCCGCTCACATATACTTCCCGTGGTGTGGGCGCGTCGCCCTGATTTTTTCATCATTTTTTTTGTTTTTTTGTATATACCTCCATTTGTGCCATACCCTAGTCAAACATGGCCAGTTGACGTGTGAGCACTCTAAGAAAAGTGAGGGCCCGGCTTGTCAGGATACAGCGCGTGGAAGTCAGAAACCAAGTCAGAGGCATGGCCAAGCTCTGTGGCCGGCAACCAAGAAGTCTCCTCGTCCATCCCATCATACCCGAGCCAACGTACCAGGTACAGTAACTTACAGTTACGACGCCTACGATCCAGCTTTGAATCCAGTATTTCAGCAATCTCATACTCAGGTTCACCGTCGATCTCAACGGGCAGGGGCGGAGGTTGTACGCGGTTGGGAATGGTGTTGGGGACGGCCGGTTCGAGTTGGGACACATGAAAGACCGGGTGCACAGCTCTCATAGTCTCAGGGAGGTGGATGGTGCGGGAGTGGGTTCCTGGCGCAGCAATGATCTCAAAGGGCCCGAGGTTCTTTTCTGAGAGTTTCTTCGAGGGTCGGGTGGATCTAAAATACTTAGCCTTAACAAAGACCATAGTACCAACCTCAAAGTTGGGTGCGGGTGAACGTCTAGCGTCCGCAGGGCCCTGATAACGCCGTTGCGCTGAGGACATTTCCTCACGTAGGAACTGATGTAAGGAATCGAGATCAACCGAGTACTCTTGGGTGCGTACTGAAGTCAGATCTTGTTCCGGATGGACGGAGAGGGTCGGGTGGTATCCCTTGTTGGCAAAGAACGGAGAGACGCCAGTAGTAGCATTGGGGGCATTGTTGTACGTGAACTCAGCCAAGGGCAATAACTCAGCCCAATTGTCCTGCTGGTAGTTGCAATACACCCGAAGATACTGTTCTAACGTCTGGTTCATCCACTCGGTCTTGTCATATCCATTCCCGGCCATCGACTTCCGGTCCCTCCGATCCCTCCGTTCCAACTCCGCTCCTCCCTCACTAACCTCGGAGCCCCCGTTATTCCGCAATCCTCTCGGTACCCCTCGATGGTCACCACCCCCTCATTTCAATTTATTACCTACGCCTCCCTAAGTACGGAGCCCCGAAGACTTCCGGACAGCTCCGACGTCCGCTAGCACACCCCCGCCTCCGCTGGGCAATACACTCGCCTGCCCTGCAGAGTCCACCTTCGGGATTATCCCTCCTTTCCGTTTCTGGGTTATTGCCTGCCTTTCCGCTAACCCCGCGACCCGACTTGTCGGTAATATTCAGTCGGCTAATGGTTAAACCCCGTTAGCTCCGCTCCGTTCGGCTCCGCCAATTGCGGAACCGTCTCCGCTGTAACCATATATATATCCCACTTGTACATAGGTTACGCCCCAGTAGAAAAATCAACTAGAGTTACCCCCCTAGGTTCTAATTGCCAGTCAGTAAGTTAGGGCACGGACGTGTCACTAGGCACAGCGCTCTTGGCAGAAGTCGCTGAGGCCGAAGCCCTCCGTTACGGAGACATTCCTTCGTCTCGACCCTGGTCTCTGACAGGTCTGACCATCCCCTTCTGGGTGATAACCCGAAGTAAAGTGAAGGCGGATGTCAAGAGCCTTACCTAGAGAGCAGAAGAAATGGGATACAAACTCGGATCCTCAATCCGAAGTGATGTGGGAGGGTACGCCGTGTTTCGAGAATACATGGAGGAGGAACAACTTGGCGAGACCGGGCGCATCAATGGTATCGTGCGTAGGAATAAAGATGCATTGCTTTGAAAGACGATCAACGACTACCAAGATGGCCGTGAAGCCAGAGGACGGGGGAAGCTGTTCAATGAAATCCATGGATATTGAGTTCCATGGGCGACCGGGGACGGGGAGTTGTTTTAGCAAGCCATAGGGCTTGTGACGAGGGACCTTGGCACGGGCACAGGCAGTACAGGACGAAACATAGTCCTTGACGAATGAGCGGATACCCGGCCAAGTATACTCTCGACGGACCAGATCCAATGTGCGGTTCTGACCAAAGTGTCCGGAGAGTGGATGGTCGTGCTTGTATCTCAAGATCCTGAGACGAAGATCGTTTGTGTCCGGTACGTAGATACGCTTATCGAGCCTTAACAGGCCGTCCATGTCTAGGGACCAACGAGAGTCTGCAGGGATAGGATCAGAGAGATATTCGGCAATGGAGGGGTCAGATGGCAGGGCGGTGAGAATGTCCTTGTGGATAGCTTCGACGTCAACCATAGAGCTGGCCCGGAGGACCGGGGTGGCTAAACAGGTGGCTCGTAGGGAGGCCGAGAGCTGTTCTGTGGTAAAGACAGGGCGAAAATTCTGCGGATTGACGTGGGCGTAGTCCCTATCCCCTTCTTTGGGGTAGACGTCCCAGCGTCTAGTCAACGCATCAGGCTTCGCACCAAGTCTTCCCGGACGAAAATGGACAACCATGTTAAACTGCGAGAGAAACTCTGACCAGCGCGCCTGCCTGCAGGTCAAGAGTTTGGTAGTGGTGAAATATTCCAAGTTCTTGTGATCCGTGACAACGTCAATAGGAGTGCCAGAGCCTTCAAGATAGTGTCGCCAAGAGTGGAAAGCTTCAAAGATAGCCAGGAGCTCCTTATCATGGGTATCGTAGTTGAGTTCGGGCGCTGTCAGCGTTCTCGAGCGAAAAGCAACCGGGCAAATCTCATCATCCTCACAGCGGATGGAGAGAATACCTGAGATTGCATAGTCGGACGCGTCAGTTTCAACTATTAGCGGATGATCGGGTACCCAGTGAGTAAGGATGGGGGCGGATGTGAAAGCTTCTTTGAGACGAAGGAAGGCGGAACGACACTCATCAGAGAAGGACCAAGCCACATTTTTACGGGTGAGTCTGGTCAGCGGAAGAACTATACTGGAATAATCATGGATGAAACGGCGATAGAAGTTTGCAAATCCCAAGAAGGACTGGATGTCCTTGACCTTATGGGGCTTGGGCCAATCCTGAATGGATTGAATCTTTTCGGGCGACATGGACAAACCGGTCGGCGAAAGGATGTAGCCCAAATACTCCGTAGTGTCAGTTGAGAATTCGCACTTCTGCAGATTGGCAAATAACCCATGCTTGCATAGCCTACTCAGGACTTCCCGGACGTGATCCTCATGCTGAGTCTCATCTTCCGAATAGACCAGGATGTCGTCCAAGTAGACTACCACGCGAGTGTCGAGAAGATCAGCAAAGATGGTATTAACGAAGCGCTGAAAGGCTGCAGGTGCGTTGGTCAAACCGAATGGCATGACGAGCCACTTGTAGGATCCGTAGCGCGTGTGGAAGGAAGTCTTCCACTCATCGCCTGCTGCTATCCGCACCAAATGGTACGCATGGCGGAGGTCGAGCTTGGTGTAGATCTTCGCACGGCTAGGAACGTCTAGGAGATCAGAGATACGCGGCAGCAGATACCTATCTTTCTTTGTGATCTTGTTGAGGCCCCTGAAGTCCACACAAAGACGTAGAGAACCGTCTTTCTTGTGGACGAAGAGCACTGGCGCAGTGTGGGTTGAAGACGAAGGACGGATGAAACCGGATGCCAAATGCTCATCAAGGAATGTACGGAGAGCCTCAAGTTCAGACTGGGAAAGGGAATATAGGGTGCCAAGGGGAGGATGGGAGCCTTCCTCCAACTCGATCTTCAGGTCATATTCACGGTGCGGCGCGAGAGTATTGGCTTTACTCTTACTGAAAACATCCGCAAACTCGTGATACGCCTTAGGAACAGTTGAGAGGTTGACGGGGTCAGAAGAGGTGGATGTCGAGCGCAACTCTGCTAAAGTGGACAGATTCTCCAGGCAGAAAGTGACGGACCCATCGAGTCGGGCAGTCCGGGCGAACACAGCTGGACTGACGATCTCGATGGTGATTGCCTGACGGACGGATGCACACTGTGGGTCGGAGGTCGGATTCCCTTGCGTTGGGACTGGGTCCACAACTACGGGAGGAGAGCTCAGGGTGGTTGGACTGGATTGCACAGACGTCCGGAAAGTTATACTGCTCGAGACCCAGTCAATCAATGGATTGTGTCGGGTGAGCCAGTCATGTCCTAGGACGATAGCGCAAGAGCCATCCAACGATGTGACATAGCATGTCGTCGGAGTAACCTCACCAGTGGCGAATCGGATGGGCAGATTGACGGCTTGGGTGATCATGGAGTTCATGGAGCCATCAAATAGTCGGAGTTGCAGAGGCGCGACAGGGTATGTGGAGATGTGATGTTTATTGACGAAGGATGTATCTACAAATGTGTCAGAAGATCCTGAGTCAATAAGAGCGGAAAAGTTTCCAGATGGAAGAGAAGAAGGAAAAGACATGTTTTTACGGGGTTCAGACCCCCCGGAAGAAGAAGACAGAGCAGAGCCGGGAGCATTCTCCCTTGAAGTGGAAAATAGATCAGAGCCGGGAGCACACTCCCTTGAAGTTGGAAATCGACCATCATCAGAACAAGGAGAAAAAGAGATCGGAACAGAAAGAGAATGGAGAGCGGATAGCCCAGACGCGTTCAAGCGCAGGACTCTAGACATACGAGGAGGGTCAGCGTGACCAACCGGTCGTACGGGGCCCGGAGGGTCACTATCTAGTTTTTTTCCTCGTCCGAATCCACCACAGAATCCGCGACATCCTCAGCCTGGGCTGCCCTAGCTTTGGCCGCACGGGAGGAGGACTTGGGACACTCTTTGGCCACATGCCCAGAGCGCCCACAGAAGAGGCAGAGGTTGTTCTCGAAGCGACGCTGGCGTTCTTCTTTGGTGAGCTTGCCACTCTTGTCAAGCTTCGAGGACAGGTCAGAGTCGGGTTGCTTTCCCTTAGACTTTTTAGGGTCCTTGGTAGAGCGATCAGCGGAAGTGGAGGGGTCGGACGTGGTGTCAGGAGGGTTGGAGGACTTAGAGTACTTCGGGTTCTTGCCCGATTTCGCGTTCTGCTTGGAGGAGTCGGGTGAGGTAGCTCGATCTCTCGGACGGTGTGACAACTCGCCCTTGCGCTCCCAATATCGTCCATCGATATCTTGGGCAAGAGAGCGCATGTCATGCAACGAGCGTGGCTTACCGTAATGAGTGATCTCATCCTTGATCCTATCTGGCAACCCATTGTAGAAATGGTGCCTCAAGGCAACCTCACCGTATCCGGGTAACTGTGAAGCATTGCGATTAAACTCGACGACGTACTTGGCGATCCTGTGATTATCCGACATAGTCAGAGTACTCAGACGACGCTCAGCATCACCAAAGGGGTCGTGCGGGCCGAAGTTCTCTTCGAGTTCTTGGACAAAGAGTTCATAGTCGTCCATCCAACGTGGACGGCGACGCGGGTTACCGTGAAGAAGTTCAGGCTCAAACCAACTCAGAGCGATCCCCTTGAGGAAGGACGTAGCGTAGATGACTTTCGTACGCTCGTTAACAAATGCTTGGGGGCGGTTCTGGAAGTTGAGTTCGCACTGAACAAGGAAAGTGCGGAGTTTCTGAGGGTCAGTACCGTCAAACTGGTCAGGCTCACGAAGCTTCGTCCTACGGCTGGGGTCTGGAGGTTGACGAGCGGCAGTGGTTGAGCGGGCCAGGGCGGCAATAGTGTCCATCAACTGGGCCAACACACGGCTACCTGGGTCATCTGGCAGCTGATCCTCAGGCGGATCATCACCACCATCATCACCACCACCACCATCACCGTCACCGTCACCGTTACCATGGTTGGGTGGGGCGTCTGGCGGGTCCAGAGGATTAGCGGGATCAGGACGTGGAGTAGGGTTACGAGAGGCTTCGGGGTCATAGTCATCAGCTTGGCTGTCCGGATCGACATCTCTCTCAACAGCAGCCGCCTCATCATGGTCTTGGAATATGGAACGACGGAATCGACGGGAGGGTGCAGGAGTGGAGGAGGAAGTAGGGTCGTCACGGTCAGCCGTAAAGCTTTGGAATGGCGGACGTTCAGAAGGGTCCAGGTCATGTCTGCGCAAAAGTTCTTCAAGCGTCCCGAGACCTGGAAGCCTAGAAGAACCAGGTTCGGTGCACGTCTGTGAACGGGTTTGATAAGCTCTAGACATAGTTCAGTGAAACAATGATAGAGCAAGGGAAAAACGTAAGAGCAATTTGAGTTCGTATATACTGTCAGGAACGTGCCAGAAGCGTATCCGGGTGACCCGCGAGGCGCGCGAGGTCGTCCGGGCTCGTAAGGTCGGAGGGGCGGGACTTTAGCTTCAGCGACTCGGGTGGAGCGCTGCGCTTCGTTCTTACGTTGGTGTCCCAATTTCAGACAGAAGCCTTATGATGAGGATAAGAGTTTAGAGGGGGAATCCAAGTCGATATACGAACTGAGGTACATCCGGTGTAACCTACACGCGTTATAAACACAAGTACCTAAATGAGACCGGCCTGGAAGGAGTGGTGGATCAAGCGCGATATTAATGAATGAAGAAAGGAACAAATAGTTAATATCGGCAAACTTGATCAACAAAAGGCAAGCAAGGAACAAAAGGAAAGAACAATAGTCCATAAGCAGACAAAAGAGAAAAGGCCATCCGGCCGTCTAGCAAGCCGTCCAGCTGGGGGCGGACAACAATGAAGCGGGCAACCTAGGTTGGTAGGTACGCGTGCGAGGGAGGAAGTGTGGATGAGGGTGACGGGTGGACGGATGGGTGGACGGATGATGATGATAGCGGGAGGGACAGACCAAGTGGCACTAGGGCGCATGGAGGGAAGTGACGGATATGTCGGGTTGTGACACAGCACCATCCAACCATGTCTCCTCATTGGTAATTGATATTCTGGATGCGAGTTTAACCTTTAGCTTGTCTATCAGAGGTTGAGCATCACTTTTAAGAGCAGTAAGGCCATGCTCAAGAGAAGACAGGGTGATTGGAGGGAGGATTGGCATGGTGTGTTGCCTGACAGTACTCTGTGCTCACAACACTATGTAGTCTCATCATTCTCATTAATAACTGTTAATAACCTTTCAATATTTACATGTCAATCTCACTCATACTTATGGGTTACGGATCAAATTTCGCGAGATTGCAATAAAAAAATTTCCCAACACATTATGCGTTATGGGGGATGGTGGGTTTATGGGTTAGACAATAGGAACCATACTGGTTCCCAGAAATTGCTATGGGTAATGGCAGGTTATGTGTTATCTCAGGTATGGCCTACCATGGTTTCAACTGTATACAGTTCCCACTTGCTGCCAACTTCCCATAACTGGGGAATGCCACCTGAAGCAGCAGATCCTGCTACTCTTCCCCTGCATGCATGTTGTCAGGGCACACCTGCCCAACCTGGCTCCACCCACCCTCACCTGGTATCCCACTCACCTCTACTCCCCACCCTGCATCATGGTTCCTCATCTCTTGTTCTTCTTTCTGTCCTTTTGTTCTTTTGTTCCTTTGTCCTTTGTTCTATCTTTATCTACATGGACGACCTTTCCCCATATCTATGTATTATTGACCCACCTGTGACGCATGCACGACACACCCAGCCCCAGATGACCTGGACAGCCTTGCAGTGCAACCCAGCATGCACGCATGCAGCACATGCCCTTGGGATCCCCCATGGGGACACCTGGATGACTGCGGCTGTATGCGGGGTGATGTGGCAAACCTCATGTGACCCAAGCCGCATGTACATAAAGGTACCTGGGGTGGGAACCGAAGAAGTAACCTTCTTCTCACAGTTCCCACTTCAGGTAAGTAGCATAGCTTCCCTTTTTAATAACAACTCACAGTTCCCACTTCAGTCTGAGTGGCCAGGGACCATCGTCCCCAACTGGGCCTGTCAGTATGCATGCCTGCTCCACACCCCACGATGGCCTCAGTGCCAGGCATTACACCTGGGCCCCCTTGACCCCAGATGCATCCCTGACAGCAGAAGAAGGTTTTAACCTTATCTCCCCCGCCTCCCCCATCTCCCCAGCCATGGTGTCAGAAGAACAGTATGACGACCTGCTGGCCTGCTTCCAGGAGCTCCAAGCCATTGTGGAGAGCCAAGCCTGCAACCACCCCCCACCTGCACCTGCACCCACACCTGCGCCCACACCCATGCCTGTACCCACACTCGCACCTAGGCCCAAACCACTGAAGGTCGCTCCCCCCACTCCCTTCTCGGGAGCCAGCAAAGACCTTGACCATTTCAAAGCCAAGTGCAGGATCTACTTCCATGTCTGCGCAGCTGAGTTCCCTACCGAGCTATCCCAGATCCTCTTTGTCCTCTCCTACATGAAGGGAGGACCTGCAGGGGTGTGGGTGACACAACGGACAATCACCCTGTTAACAGCTGGCTCCCCCACCATTACCATGGACGAGTTTAACACAGAACTTGATGCCATGTTCCAGGACCCGAACTGGGAGGCCACAGCCTGGCAGAAGTTGGCAGTCATCTGCCAAGGGACTGACTCCATGGATAAGGTCATCCAGGAGTTCGAGATATTGGGACCTGCCTCGAGGCTAGGCGATGTCGGACTGGTCGACCGATTCGAGCAAGCGATTAACTCCCAGCTCAGGGAGAGCATATACTGCCTCTGCCCCATGCCCACCACTTGGGCTGAGTGGAAGCGTGAAGCCACGCTTCTGGACAACCAGTGGTGACGTTTCCAAGCCACCCAACCACGTGCACCCCCACCCAGACCCCCATTTCCACCAGCTCGACCTCTGCTGACCACAACCCCATCTCAGACGTGACCTGCACAGACCCCCCATGACCTGCTCCCACACCTCTGCCCCCCACTCCAGCAGCCCATCCTACGTCAGGGACAGGCCCCCAGCCGATGGATCTCAACAGGTCGAGGACTGACTGTCAGGGGACGACTCCCAGGTCCCCATGACCCTCCCCTATGGTCCACAGCCTACTGGTGTAACCAGCCCTATCCAGGGCTGTCAGGGCACACCCACCTGACCCACCTCCACCCGGACCCACCTCACCCGGTACCCCTTCTCCCACCCTGCACCCTTCCTTCATATCCCTTCCCCCTCTATCCCTCTCCCACTTCTATTTCTATTCCTATTTCTATTTCTATTTCACATGGATGACCTTTCCCTTATATCTATGTATTATTGACCCGCCTGCGACACGCACACAACATGCCTAGCCCTGGACGACCCCGGACGGCTCTAGGGCGCAACCTAGTGCGCGCGCGTGCAGCATACGCCCTCGGGATCCCCCACGGGGACACCCGGGTGACTGCTGAAGGAGAGAACAAAGGAAGGTCAGTTGGGAGGTTCAAACGAGACCACCACCAAGCTGTTCCCTGGTTCTTTAGTTAGGATGGGGAAGTGTACTAGTGTTATTTATTGTAAATATAGTACCAATCCGAGTGTTTTGGCTAATTCTATTTTTATGGGTTAGTTTTAAAGTTCCTGGGAATTGACTTACAGATAAACCAAGCCCTGTGGAGCTGTTTCTTTATTGAAATTTCTTAATTTGTCTAGGTGTAATTCTGTGTAGCGTTGTTTAATTTGGATTTAAACTTGAATTTAATCTTCTACTTGGTGAAGTTTCAAAGATTCTATTCAGTTAATGAATTCTCTAAGGGGGGCAAAAAGTTGCAGAAAGGGTCTCCCTTTTATACTCCTTGGGTCGCCTTCCTTTTTCACGCTCTACCTTCTATTTACAGGATTTATTTACAGTGTATTTTTCTCAAACTGAATAAAAAATGAAAATTTCACGCTATAGTTCTACTGCGCTTTTGCTGCACTGAACTGCGGTTCTACTGCAGTCAGACTGCGCCTAGAATCCTTATTGTCCTCCCTCACCTAAGCTATTTTAATGGTTAATTAGAACTTGGCTGCGCTGCATTTGCCGCAGTTACCTATTTCAAATTCCCTATATATACCATTAAATTTGCTATGACTCGATGATTCTAAATTCAAACTTCGCATTACTATGTGTGCGGCTGTGCTGAGACCTTCAGCTGATTTATTCCATTTTATTTAGTGACATTTAGTTAAAATGAGACTGAAATGGTAAATGAGTGAATTATTCAGGTTTAAAACTGAAAGAAAAAGTTGCTAGTAGTCAAGAATTACTCAAACAAATGTGTTATAGCTCTCCACCTCATTAGAATATCGTTCCCTAAAATTCCCGCCATGGTCCGTCATAGTTTAGTGGTTTTCGTGAATTTCGTTCATATTCCCTGATTCCCCTTTGTATTATCACATCCTAATCCTCCATATGTATTGTTCGTTGTTATAGTAGGTCGTCCTTGAAGATATCATATTTTTATGTATTTTATTTAGGACTCTGGACCTCTTGAAGGTGTTTCCCGCGCGTTTTCAGGTTTCTAACTTCATGTCCCTATATCTCATTCATTTCTGGATGTTTTCTCACGTTCTTGGTATCATAAATTTTCATTTATTCCCACCTTTCCAATGGTACTAAGGTTGTGTCCTATTTCCTGGTATTCATTGAGTTAGCAAAAGTTCGCGCGCACATTCGGTAATCACGTGCATCATTCCCATAGTCGTTCGTATGCGGGTGCCGTTTCCATTTAATTGTTCGGGATTTATGATATGCATGGGTTTTTATTTCTTTCATATGGGCTTCTGTGATTTATTTCAGATTTTTCCCTCATGATCTAAGGTTGTTTTGCACTTTCTGTGCTTTGTTTTGACCGGGCTCTTCCTTATTTGGATGGAAATTGGTCTTTGCGATCTGCCGAAGTGCGGATCTCGGTTCCGACGGCGGTTCCCTGCGCATTGCCACCCTCACGTGTCATTACACATGATGCGGATTTCTGTATTCCTGTCATGGGTATAACTTCACAATGGCCAGGACCGTTTGGGCTGAAAATTTGCATAACTATAGTTCCCCATTTTCAATAATTTCCGTGTAAATTTCGTTGTATGTTTTAATTATGGATCCTACGCAAACATCGTCTTTTCCCTGAGCTCGGACCTTTGATGTCGCTATTCCCGTTATTGGATATCTCATTAATGCATGATCCTTTTATTATGAAAATTTGGGAGGATTAAGATTAGATTCCTTCCTTTCTAATGGCCTATCAAGCTTGTCTCGGTCATTACTGGTTAATTTTCGCGCTTGCCTTTTAGATATTGTCCTCGTTTTGCAGGAGTTTTAGTCATATCTCCATCGTTTATGGGTAGTTTCCTTGTAATTACTCTCATTGGTCCGTTTGGGGACATCTACATTTCCTATTATAAACACGACTTTGAATTTTGCATTAGTTCCTGAGGAATCCTTGTTCCGTGGTACTTCCATCCTTGGCTACGTGTGCGGACGTGGGAAAGTAGTTTCCGTGGAGGTTCTCTGATTGTTTTTATAGTCAAATCTTGGTCGATTGTCCTAATTCTTGTTTTAATATTTGCTATAAATTCCCCGGGAATTCCGTCTCGTTGATGGTAAGCTTGAAGTATTTTTGCTATTTTTCTTTCTTTCGATTTATCGTGTATAGTCATAATAATTCGTAAAAATTTGTGTCCTTCTGTTTTCTTATATCTACTTGTCATATGAGGTTTTGTGATTCATCTGGCATATTTCCATAATGGGTTTCCATAGTGTGACCGTTATTTCTCCTACAACGCGCACAGCCGTGTCTGCCTGGGCATCTCCGTAAGAGGTCTCAGGGGCATCCGGTGTGTAGGGCGTCACCTGGTGTGTCCGGGTCCGGGTGTGTTGCGCAGTCTGGTTAATGGTACATCGAGCAAGGAAGTCGTCCATGTAATAGAAAAGGAAAGAAGGAGAAAGAAAGGAAAGAAGAAGAAGGAAGAAGGAAGAAGGGGAAAGGAGAGGGAGAGAAGGGAGGAGAGAGGATGGGGGTAGCGGGTGAGGGTAGTGGAATTGGGTGGGGTCAGACCGGATGGAGTGGGGTCAGGCGGGTGTGCCCTGATGTCACCCCCCCCTTAAGCCGCTTCGCCTCGAAGCGGGCAGGCGGTTCTCCCTCTCTCTTCCTGGAGCCTGGGGGTGTGTCCTGTGGAACTCCTCGATCCGGTTGGGGGCATGGGTTAAGCGGTCTTGTTGGAGCCATTGGTTTTCTGAGCTTGGCCAGCCCGTGAACTTTACCAGATACCAGAGTTTCTGGCGTAGCCATTTAGAGTCCAATACTTTCTCAACTTTGTACTCCTCTTCTCCATCTACGAGTTCCGGGCCCAGGCGGGGGTCAGGGGGTCGTTCTGCGATCTCGTCCAGGCGGTGGGGTCTTATGTTCGTCACGGACATGACTGGGTGTACTCCCTTCTGCCATGCAGTGAGCTGGAGCTTGACAGCAGCCAGGGAGATGACTTTGATGACTTTGAAGGGACCCAGCCACTTATGGTCCAGCTTCTTGGTCGGACGGACGGTCGTATAGTTTTGGGCGCTGAGCCAGACTTGGTCACCTTCCTGGTACTTGGGGGCTGCCTCCCGGCCTCGGTTGTAGTAGTGGGCCATTTCGTCTGCTGCATGCTCCAGAGCTGCCTTCGCCTCCTCCTGCATCTTCATCATCCTGGATGAGAAAGCGTCAGCGGCTTCTACCTCGGACGTATGTGTGGGTTCTGTCCCCATCCTGGGGTGCTGCCCGGTGTCAAGCTCGAAGGGGGTTTGACGGGTGGAGGAGTGGATGCGGTTGTTGTAGGCAAACTCTGCCAGTGGGAGCCAGTCCGCCCAATCGTCCTGGCGGTGGTTGACAAACACCCGGAGATAGGCTTCAATCTCCTGGTTGACCCATTCCGTTTGTCCGTCAGTCTGGGGGTGGTAGGGTGTTGAAGGGGTCAGTTTGACCCCTAGGAGGTCCGCAAGTTCCCTTGAGAAGCGTGAGATGAAGGCGCTTCCCCTATCACTGAGGATCTCTTCAGGGAGTCCATGGTGCTTCCAGACATGCTCCAGGAAGAGCCGGGCGATACCAGCCGAATCCACGGATGTCATAGTGGGGATCGTGTGGATACGTTTGGACAGGCGGTCCACTACAACTAGGATGGCATTATATCCCTTCGACTCTGGGAGCTCTCCCACCATGTCTACTGAGATCACCTGCCAGCGGTGGGTGGGGACTTTATTTGGGGTGAGCTTCCCGACCTTTCGTGTGGGGAAGGTTTTGACACGGTTACAGGTGTCGCATCCATGTACGTATTGTCCGACATACTCTGCCATCCAGGGCCACCAGTAGTCGCGGGAGATGAGCTCCAAGGTTTTCCATCGCCCTGGGTGCCCCGTCGCCCGTGCGTCATGGTGTAGCTGTACCAGATCGTGGCAGAGTTGTGGGTCTTTCGGGACATAGACCCTACCCCGATAGAGGACCAGCTCTCCCTGTTTCTCCCACTCGTCCGACCTCAGCGTCCCTTCTCCCAATTCCCTCATGGCCTTCACCACCCATTCGTCATGATCCTTCACTTCTCGTATCCTCTCCAGAATACCTGCTTCCTCGCCCTCTACTGAGACTGCCTCTGTTGTGCGGGCCTCAAACCAGCCCGGCTGGAGGAGTGTCAGTCCCTCATTGTCATCTCTCCCCTTCAGGTGGTCAGCACGTCGTGAGAGCGCGTCTGGTTTCCCCATGAGTTTCCCTGGGTGGTGGACGAGGGTGAAGTAGAAGCGGGAGAGGAAGAGGGACCACCATGCTTGACGTCGGTTCAGCCTCTGGGCCGTGTGGAAGTACCCCAGGTTGTGGTGGTCCGTGTAAACCTCGACCTTCTCCTTGGCACCTTCCAGGAAGTGCCGCCACTCTTCGAGGGCTTGGACGATTGCGAGCATCTCCTTGTCGTATACCTTGTAGTTGCGTTCCACATCCGTGAAGCTTTTGGACATGAACGCTACCAGGTGGAACTCCCTGTCCAACTGGAGCTGGGAGAGAACTGCACTGGTTGCGAAGTTGGAGGCGTCACACTCAAGCCTGAAGCGGCCGGAATCAGTGGGGAAGGAGAAGCCCTCCGCCATGGAGACACTCCTTCATCTCGACCAGGTCTCTGACATGACCTTGGACTTTGACCCCACCTCCGCTTATACCCATTGTATTGGTTAGCTCATTCCATTTAATTACCTTTGCCAATATTCCGGAGTTTAACCTCCGAGTTCGGACTTTCCAGACTTACTCCGGACCTTGCAACTATTGCATTGTTCCATTTCAATTCCGCTATTCTCCCTCATTCCTATTTGGGCTGCTGCTTCCTTTCTATTCAGTCAGCTAGCCATTCCTGACTCCCAACCTCCTTCCTTCCTCCTTGGGCCTTGGCCCTTCACTCCTCCTTTGAGAAACACCATTGAGTCAAACCCTTGACCCTCGGTGTTGTTCCTCTTTCCAGCCCCCTTTGTCTGCTTATGGAGTACCCTTGCTCCTTTTGATTCCGGACCCCTCCTTATATACAATGTACATAGTAACTTGTAACCTCAGTCCAAAATCGACTTGATTTCCCCCCAAGAGACTTCCCCTCTGCTAGATCCAAAATTAGGGACCCCTAGGACAACCAGCAATGGCACAGCACTCCACCTGAGTCACTGAGGCCAAGGTCCTTCCACGCTAAGTCTCCAATTCCACTCCGGAGTCATCCGAATCTGCCCGATCTAACACAAATTATGGATTACCTTCAAGTTGATCTTTTCTTCCTTCACATTGGGTGTGGCAATTCTTATATCGGTGACTTGGTGCACCTGATTTGTTGCCCCTTTCTGGCCCTCAGGCAGAGGATCCTCATGTTGCGTTTATGGCCCCTTGGTGGCATGTGTGATCAGGTTTGTGATAGGGATGAGGGATAAGATGAGGACAGAACTGAAGGACAACTGTATTGGACATGGAACTGTACAGTAGCACTATCAGCTGATGGAGTTTACAAAAATGATAAGTCTGAGTTTAGAGGCCAGTCTTGAGGTGGATCTAGGATCAGTTTAGACCAGTTGGGGCATGTGAGCCCCAAGAGCTAAACTGGCTAAACTGGTCAGTTTTGCCAATACTTTTCAGTTTTGATCTCAGTTTAGGATTTCAGTTTAGACTTCAGTTTAGAGTACCATGAAACCCCCCTATTGTCTTGTCTGCCTCATACAACTCGTGGATCATCCAGCAAAGGGGAATACCTCGGTCGTCTTCATCACTCCAGGGTATGTCATCCAGTTCATTTCCTCCACCAACATCTAGGATTGGGAAATGTCAGGGCACACACCCTGACCTAGCCCAGACCTGCATCTGGACCTGGCTGCTGCACTTCCTGTGTGTGCTCTGCACTGCATGCTCCATGTGCCACTTGCCCTGGGCCCCAGGTCTCTTCCTTCATGTGACTTCCAGATGTTCCTGGAAGTTTTCCTGATATTGTGGCCACTGTGGGAAGATGAGAAGTTAGCTTCCTTCTCATCTCCTTACCTACAGTAGGCAAGTTGTACATACTTGCCCTTCATTTATATTCATCTCCTTACCCACAGTAGTAGATTGTGCCCTGGACAGGGCTGTTCACATGAGAGGCTGTGAGCCATAGGGGAGGGTCATGGGGAGCTGGGAGTTGTCCCCTGACAGGAAATGAGATGGGGATGTTTGTGAGACAAAGGCACCATACCACAGTGTCCACCTGCAAACCAGACCTCTTTCACATCCAGTGGAGATGCTCTTCTGGCATCAGCCTATTACCACTGTGGCATGCAAGGCTGTCCATTGTGTGGGATGACCACCATTTGATGAACCAAGAGAAGAAAATGTTGATAATAAGATCTCTGAATGTAACTATCCATGTGACCATGGCGTTGGTGGCCTCAGTGTTTGAAGCACACCCATTCACTATGCCTGAAAGTCCCCAAGGTAAAGGTGTGAACCTGATAATGAGCGAAACACTGAGAGTCAGTGGCCATGCATGACAATGGACCTAGGCTAAGTGATTACCTAGCTTGTCTCTCATCCAGAGCCATTGCATGCCTAAACACTATCATGGAAGAGTTGCCTTGGGAATAGGGAAGCATGCGAGAAACAAGGATGCCAGCAGATGAAACAGTATCCCAGGCTCCAAGAAAATCAATCTTAATGGCATGACAGAGATCTTGTCTATAGTTCCTGCTGAAGAGGGAGGATTCCGAAGTTAAACATGGCTCGTTATGTGAAGAACTGGCTTACCTGAGTTTGGGTACCATACCCTTTGCATCTCTATTTGGTCCTTGTAATGCTTGAAGGCAAACACAACTTCGTCAGGCATCAAGGCCAGCAATAGCCCAATCTATCATGCAGGATTATTCCAACACACCACCAACTTTGAAAATCAAAATCAAATGTGTCTGTACCATATGTAGCATCCCGGCTAAAGCCCTGGCAATGTATGCACCTCTGGAGAAGCCGAAAAAGCAGATTTTGTCCCCTTCTTTCCAGTTAGACTGTACAAAATGGTATCCCTCACAGATCTGCATCAATCAAACTGAGAAGCCTTACTGTATATGCATGCCAATGACTTACATGGTCTTCTATGTGCAACCCTGTAGCTTGAGCCAGTTTCCATAAGCTTCAATGTGTTGAGGAGTAGTACTTGTTGGAATGCTGGTCTAACAAATTGTTAGTACTTGAAATCAAGGGTACATCCATCTAGATTTTGGACCTTATAGTACACCAATTGTGTTGGGTGGAATTTCTGCAGACAGGACAACTGAATGACATTCTGCAAAGCCATCACCATCAGAATTTGGTTTGAGGCGATACACCTCTGTGGATACTATTCTTACAGTATTTTTTTCATCATACCTCTCATCTGTCCCATCCAGCAGAGGATGAGTGTGCAACATGGCTAACCAGTGGTATGTCTGAAGGTTGTTCAAACTCAAATTCTGATGCTGGGGGGTGTCTACTCGATGGGATGGAGTTGTTTAGGGGGGGGGTGGGGCTGCACTCATATGGAGGGTACCTTGTCAGAGGACTGGATTTCACCTCCTAGTTTAATTTGGGGCCTCAGGTCCATACATGGTTGTGCCTTCAGTTCTCTCAGGACTTTGTCATCCACAAGGTGCAGCATGATACCTAGTTGAATTGTCATGCCATTAATTGAGTAGTTTGTGCAAATCTCGGGCTTATTGGTCAACATGGTCTAGCCATTTGGTTTCAATGAGGCTCAGTTGTTCAGTCTGATTCCCATATTCATGTGGTTCCAGACAAGCCTCCCACTTCCCCCTGCTGTAGGTACTGCTGCAGTGAAACCATGGAACCGACCCTTCTTGGTCCATCTATCACCTGGCTGTACTATCATAGGAAGCATGGTGTTTCGATGAATAAGATGCACCACATTTTAAACTTGTTATATATTTGATCGGATTTCAAAGTAGGTGGTGCTCAACATTTTGGTAGAGCATGTGATATAGCTACCAAATTGATTCACCCTTGTCTTCATGTGGGTCATGTTGAGCCAAGCTTACTCTAGATGTATCTGATCTATTGACAATCTGTGTGGCTAGAATGTTATTGACCCTTCAACTTCCATGCACCCACATCAGCAAACCTGGATGCGGAGGCCTGAGAGCTCATAGAGCTCTCAGAGCTTCAGTACTTTGAAATTGCAGGTCCCCTTCTCTGAGAGCTCTGAAAAGTAATGAAAGCTCTGAGAGCTCATAGAGCTATCTTTGCACACAGGGGACTATTATCTATATGAGCTCCCTGAGTGTTTAATTTACCTGATATTAAAATTTAAATTTAAAAGCATTGACTATGGCATCATGTGACTAGCCATAGCCAATGTTGGAAAATCCTGTATATCGTTTAAATGCCTGGGAAATGTTTCATGGTGTTTATTTACAACAACTACCCAACAGCTGATGAGAATACATTGGTGAGATGTGGTGGTACTTTATGTGTTATATGAGATGGATTTTTGACGATTTTGATGCTGTAGGAAGCATTTATGACACATTTATTAAGTTATTAAAAACATATTCAGAGCGTTTGAGGGGTATAAGAATGCATTCAATAATATCAAAAAATGCCATAAACAATTTATCACAACGTTTAGATGCCAAAATTCACATTTAAACATCAAATTTTGGCATTTTAAATGTCAAGTCTCATGCTTTTGATCAATCTCACAATTTTCCAACAAAGTCCCTACCATACAAGGGACTGAACAAACTCAGCTTAACTTTCAGCACCAATGCAGCACTTGCACACCAAGGGTATGTAGCCCAATCAATATAGACCAAATTAGGGATATAATGCAGTTAATCTGAAATTACTTAGGGAAAATGAGTGGGGAAATGGGGGGGAAAATGAGGGGAAAATTGAGGGGGGAATGGGGGGGAATTGGGGGGGGATGAGGGAGAAAATGAGGGGGAGATTGGGAGGGAAAAATTGAAGGGGGGAATGAGGGGGAAATGGAGGGGGGGAATGGGGTGACATTTGGAGGGGGCAATGAGGGGAAAATTGAAGGGGGAATGAGGGGGGAAATGAGGGGGGAAATGAGGGGGGAAATGAGGGGGGAAATGAGGGGGGGAAATGAGGAGAAAATTAAGGAGGAATTGGGGGGGGGAAATGAGGGGAAAATTGAAGGGGGGATGGGGGGGAAATTGCGGAGGGAATTGGGGAGGGGGGGGATGAAGGGGAAAATGGGAGAGGGAACTGGGGGGTTTCTAAAAAGTTGAAAAAAAGTCATGGAAAATTAAGGAAAATTCAGAAAATGGGGGACTTTCTAAAAAAGGAGAATGTCCAAAAAATCTGGGGAAATTAGGGGGAAATCAGAAATTTTGGGATAAGTTAGGGTGAGATATTTCAGGAAATTAGGAATAATTGGAAAAAAAATTAAATCACTTTTTTGGTAATTCAATGTGCATTGGAAAGTGCCAAAGTGGGGCAATGTAGCGATGTATGTTTCAGTGTTAGAAAAGTCTCCCACCATGTTTTTGTGAGCCAAATAACCATGGCTTTTTGACCATGGGAAATTTGGTGTCAAAGGCTTGGATGATATCTGAAGACATCAGCTTTTTGTTTGCTTTATTGGGTGGTATTGTTAAGTTACTTCATTTGGAACATTTTTTTTAAATGATTTATACCCTACATAACATGCATGGTTACATTGCCACACTTTGGTGCTTTCCAATTCACATAGAATCATCAAAATTGGTTGAGTTTTGAGCAAGAAATGAGATGAAAGATAAAGTGCAAATTTTGAATTTCAGAGTTTTCCTCAAATTTTGTAAATAGCAATAAACCAATAAGGTGCTGATTTTAGTAAACACAAAAGGTATATGAGCTCTATGAGCCCACTGAGCTCATAGAGCTTTCAGAGCAATGACAATGGCCATTTTACACACACATATATCCATATTATCTTTGCACTACTGGTGCCAAAATAACTAAGCAGATTTCATGGAGATATGAAGACCATCCATTATTTAAAAACAAAAAGCTCTATGAGCTCATAGAGCTTTTCAAGTAATGATGCTGGCCATTTAATATGCATTTCCAAAAATGTATATACATATTATCTTTGCACTTAGGAGAACAAAATCATTCAACATTTAATTTTCTCCACCCAATGTGTAGAGGGTGCACAGCAAAAAGACTCAATTTGCTCACAGAGCTCTGTGAGCTCTGAGAGCTCCCTACCAAGTTTGCTGATGCAGTGGATCAGAATAATTTTCCATCATTACCATCACCATCTCTTCACTCTTGAGCCTGCCTGAAACACTCCACACATGTACAGTACCCATTCTGATTTGGCAGACTTATTTTGGCAAGCCAATTAACCCCCCAACCCCAATGTTCACATTGTGAGTTAATGTGCTCCTTGTCATATCCATCCCTGGCCATCGACTTCCGATCCCTCCGATTCCTCTGGTCTACTTCCGCTCCTTCCTCACTAACCTCAGAGCTCCCGTATTCCGCAATCCCCTCGGTACCCCTCGATGGTCACCACCCCCTCCTTTCAATTTATTACCTACGCCTCCCTAAGTATGGAGCCCCGAAGGCTTCCGGACAGCTCCGACATCCGCTAGCACACTCCTGCCTCCGCTGGACAATACACTCACTTGCCCTGCAAAGCCCACCTTCGGGCCTATCCCTCCTTTCCATTTCT
Source organism: Cantharellus anzutake (assembly GCF_015039405.1). Taxonomy (NCBI): domain Eukaryota; kingdom Fungi; phylum Basidiomycota; class Agaricomycetes; order Cantharellales; family Hydnaceae; genus Cantharellus; species Cantharellus anzutake. The sequence continues at coordinate 132,685 of NW_024067032.1, forward strand.
GGGTTATCGCCTGCCTTTCCACTAACCCCATAACCCGACTCGTCGGTAATATTCAATCGGCTAATGTCTAAACCCCGTTAGCTCCGCTCCACTCAGCTCCACCATTTGCGGACCTGCCCTCACTATACTTAACTTGTACATAGGTTACACTCCAGTAATAAAATCGACTAGAGTTTACCCTCTTCAGTTCTGGTGGCCAGTTAGTAAGTTAGGGCATGGACGTGTTTACTTGGCACAGCGCTCCTGGCATAAGTCGCTGAGGCCGAAGCCCTCTGTCACGGAGACACTCCTTTGTCTCAACCCGGTCTCTGACACTCCTGAACTCTTTAAACCTGAGGCTTATCAAGCAAAAGCATACTTTGAACATTGCATTCAATGAGATAATGAGCAGCTGTGTTTGTGTCAGGGCATACCCTGCCTGACCCCACGCTGCACCCTGTGCTGCCTGCCCTACTCTGCTTCCCCCTGTCATTGCTCCCTGTCTTTCCTTCTTCCCTCTTTCTTCTTTCCTCTTTCCCTCTATTTCTGTTCTATGGTCGACCTCCCCTTTCTCTATGTACCACTACACCCCAATCGTCACATCTGCTGCACACATCCCCACCCACACAGTGGCCACCTCCAGGATCTCCCATGGAGACACCCAGAGTGGTGTGGCCGCATGCAGGGATGATGTGGCCCCATCCACGTGGCCTTAACCACATGTATATAATAGTGCCTGGGGTGGGAACAGCAGAAGCAGCCTTCTTCTCAATTTCCCACTTCAGACTAAGTGGTTGGGGACACTCACCCCACGATGGGACCACCACTATGCATAGCTGACACCTGTCCCATCGAGTCCCTCATGCCAGGACTTCACCACTTCCGGAGCTGTCCCTGACAGTTTGCTGATGTCTATATCTGCACAATAGATGGCAGGAAAGCCACTTTCCAAGGGTGGTAATTGTCAGTGCCAAGTTGTTGTTGTTGATATCATATTTGTTACCCCGTGGTCGCATTGGCACGTGACAGAGCGGCATATCTGTCATATCCCAGGATCCCGACCCTGCGTACTCCCACCACATCACACCTTCCTAACAACTTCACCATCCCCTACACCATGCCTCCCCACTCCTCAAGTCACCTTCCCTCCTGACTGTCTCAGCTCCGGTCTGGTTGCGGCACACTGAACCTTGGCCACTCCCATCCTGGAAGCTCGGTCCTGAGTCGGAACATTCGGAGACTCCGGATTTGCTCCGATACCCCAACGGACCTCTGACATCCCGTGACACACCCTTAAACCATTTCTCCACCCATTTCATTTATTTGAGTCACCCAACATCCTTCGGATATGCAACTCCGCTTTCGGAGTTACCCACATCCTTCGGTGATCTCACTCACGTCATCACTTATTAGTCACCCTCCATTCTTAGCATGACTATCTTCTTCTTACCATTCAGTCGGCTAACCCCCCCTTACCCATTTCTTGTTCCCATTCATTTTCCGGCCTCTTACTCTGCCCTCTATGGTCCGACACCTCGGTTCCCCGTTAAAGATATCGTTCGGGACCTTTCGGTACTCTCGGTATCATTCGGCACCTTTCGGTGTCGTCCCATTGTTATTTGGACTTTGACTAAGTCCTTTACACTCCCCTTTATAAAATACCCGTAGGTTAGAACCTGTAGTTCCTCAGTTCTAATCTCGACTAAAATGCTACCCAAAGTCCCTCTGAGTGAATCCCGTTCCCATTCTACAAGATACCTCAGACATAAGAAATACAAGGACTAACTGAGACGTAACGGAGGCACAGTGCTCCCTCCAAGTCACTGAGGCCGCATCCTTCTTAGAGCCTCTTGTACCATCCAGCAGACCCAGGCTTCCTGGAGAAGCTTTGGACCACCACCGGAGTTCTCGGATCCCCCCCGCTAGATGAGCCCCGCCTGCATTCGGACTCACACATTTACCCCTACAATCCGGGTTTTTGACAATATCCCACTACATTACATCTGTACATGAGGGGACTTTTAGTAGGGTTGGGGTGACAGTGTCCTCTGGGGTCTGGTTTCGGGTTGATTTGGTTCGTCTGTGGATGGGGTTACTCCCCGGGTTCAGTGCTGTCACGATGGGTGGTTTTCTTGAAAGTTTCAGTCGATGGGAACTGAGGTACGATCGGGGGTAAGTCTGGGTCTCTCGTGCAACTTCTTTAGGTATTTTGCCAGCCTGAGGATTCCTTTCGGTCTCCCCATCAGCACCATGGGTCTGGTCTGCCGTCTGCTACCCAGCAGGTGTCGAAACTTCCTGAGTTGCGGGCAGTTTTGTAGGACGTGGGTTCATGTCTGGACCACTGCACCGCACTGGCATTCTTGGCTCTCTGTATGAATGCCGAAGCGCTGGTAGTATTCCCCAATGTGTGCGTGTCCGGTGCGAAACTGGATTAGTCTGCTGAATGTTTTCCAGTCTAGTGACTTAAACCTCAGGGTGGGTCTGAGTGTCAGGGCGATATGGTTCGCCAGGTGGAATCCGGAGCTGGGGGGGTTGGGTGCAGTTGACCATCATGCCTTCCAGCTTGTGTGGCCGCATTGGAACGGTTCACGTTTATGCTACAAACTGTAAGGGCAGTTGGTAGTTTGGGCTTATAGGTCATTGAGGTGGGATTGGGGGGAGGGTGTCTCTTCAATATCCATCTGTTCCTCCTCTGACGTTGACGGTGTGGAGGGGCGGACATAGCAGGTGGGCTTTGGATTTGAGTTCACCAGTCTCGCTGTGGATGCCCTTTGGGCTTCCTGTGACTGGTTCTGGCTTAGGATGCGGCTCACATCATCGCCCGTTAGGCCGATGTTAACTGAGGCTTCACCCTCTCGTTCAGTCAGGTTTGGGTGCTTCTCCTTACCTTTTCTCTTATTTTTCTGCCTGGGTTGCAGTGGTTGCAGGGTTGATGTGGCAGGCATAGGCATGGGCATGAGGTTCTTCGGGATGGGTTTGAGGCCCATCCTGTTCCTCCTGGCATTGCATTCCTTGTGATCACATGCATGTGCTTCTTTGCAGTTGATGCATCATAGTCACGCATCAGGTGGGTGTTCCCCTGTGGTGTGGTCTTTCGAACCGCATTTGAAACATCGTGATTGTCTGCAGTTTTGCGTGCAATGCGAGAACATGCTGCATTTACTGCAAGCGTGGACTTGGATGCGTTCCTCATATGGGGTGATAGTGCATCTGTAGTTAAATAAAAAGACAGCTTGGAGCGCTAGGATAGCGTCTCTGTCTTTCTTGTTAGCTAGGTCTAGTACAATTGAAGCAAAATTCTTAGCATATATGATTTCATCTGACCCGAGCCATTTGAGCGGGCCCCATTGTTTTAGCTCCCTGTATTGGGGGATGTAGGTCATTATCTCTTCGTGGATCACACTGATTGGAATCAGGATGTTGTCGCAATGCGTGGGGATCTTGTTTATCTTGACCCGGAAGTGCTCCATGTCCGGTAGGGCAGACAGCACTTTGTTGTCGGTGATGGTCGCTGCGATTTCTTTGCCATATTTTTCCAAGTCCGCAGCACAGCAAGTGGGGGCCATCGTAATTTTGACCTTGCCTGCTAGGGAGTATCCGACTGCCATGACTCTCAGGTAGTGTGGAAGGTTCTTCGCATCAAGCATGTCGTTGATTTTCTTGCGGGTCGCTAGGCCATTTGGTCATTGGTCTGGTGGGATTGGTGGATTGACGCATATGATAAGGACGTGAGGGTTTGTGGTGGGTGCCTGCGTGTCCGTGGTTGTCGTCTGGGGACCAGGTCATGCTGTGTGTGTTGGCACAGCCGGGGGTGGGCTTGCTGCTACGCTCGCCCAGGATGTCTTGACCTGGTTGGTTTTGGCCAGGGGCGGGTTTGCCATTGGTGCCGCCATCGTGTTCGGGTCGCGTGTGTTGCGGTTACAGGGGAGGGCAGCCATGGTGGGTATCTCTGTAGTTAGTAACCTATCTGTCAAATATGCATTAGCTTCAGTCAGGCAGCTTATGTTAGATTCGACTGTTTTCAGTCGTTCTTCCAGTTCACTGTCGCATGAAGGGGTGGGGAAGGTATCCAGGGTTGCCAGCCTTGGTAGGTTACTATACCATAGCATGTACTCATCCTGGAAGTTCTCCCACAAGCCTGTGAGTCTAATGCCATTAAATCTGTCAGTTAGGTCGTGCATTGCCTCGAACGTGTCGTAGACAGTCCTATGTGTCTGGTCTCCTTTCTCTGCTTCAGGGCTTTCATTGGCATACCTCATGTCATCGTCCTCTATCCCAAGTTGCATCTGGGGTGTGGGTGCGAGGTGATGATGTTTGGCTGGTGGGGGTGTGTCGACTTCCCATTGGTCTGCTGGTGAGTCCAAGTCCGGGGTTGTTGGTCTGCCAGTCTGGATACTTTCAACCACCAGATGGCTGCTTGAGGTGGTCAGGCTGGGGAGGGGGCTGGTGTACCTATTGTCGAATCTGGTTTTGGTCGCGCGGGTCTTTTTCGCTGCAGTGTCCCAGGGATCTTGTTGATCCGGTTTGGACTGGCCCCTAATCGAGTTTGCGCTGTTGCCATGTGAGTTAAACTGGTGGTGTTGGTGAGGAGTGCCTGATCATGTATCGTATAATGCTCGTTGGTTGATGGCATGTCGTGTGTTGTTTGAGCTAGTAGTCTTTTGGTGCCATCCGTCCCACTGGGGTCGGGCTTTTTGTGATCGTCCATTGATAGGAGATCGGGTGAGTGGGTGAGGGTGGGGATAGGGTTTTTTATGGGGGTTTGTGGTGTGTTTTGATCTCTCTAGACGTTAGCCCTCTCTTTTCGAGGTGGTGTCACATGGAGTTGTGTCAGTGCCAAGTGTCAATGATGCTGCAGAGAATAACCAGGCTACAATTGTTATGAGGATCCACAGATTGAAATGTGCATTCAGTGTCAGGGATCACTTGTCAGTCCAAGTCAAGTATTGCCCAAAAACCTAGTCATAGACAAAGCTGAGGTTCCAACCCTCAGCAACACATAGGGCTATATACATGAGAGATATGAACCAATTGGAAGAAAAAGGATCAACAGAACTAAATGATGAGGTAGGCAACAAAGTAATAAAAACAGGGAGATACTCAGATCAAGGGGTGGAGTCAGATCAGGGAAAGGGGTGAGAGAGTTATGGGCTGATGCAGCTACATGTGGTGATATATGTAGTCATATGCTATGTCCCCAACATTCAGATTGGCCCACAAAGATATGCCAATATGGGTCTGATCTGCTAGGAGCCCTAGATGTCAGGTAGAGGGAGGGTGCATGGACACTCCTCCACAGCTATGTGGGTTAAAGTCTTGGCAGGTGACTGAAAAAAATGGGAGCAGAATTGCATATATACATGCTACCCAGGGAAATCAATGTTATTAAGTTGCCATCATAGTGTACCTGATATTAATCAGAGACAGCTAGCCATGTGTTCTGCACTTGCTCCCTGTCCTTACTCCACATTGGTCACTGCAGGGGCTGTCCTGCTCTGCTCCATGTAGCATTATTAAAGAGATACATTCCCACCACACCACAGCCCTATACCCAACTTCCCAACCCCCATGGGCAATTACTTTCCAGGCATGCATACACACACTCACTCACACAGCACACACCACACAGCACACACAACACAGCACACAGCACACTCAGCACTCAGCACTCAACACTCAGCACTCACACACACAGCACACACCACACAGCACACTGCACTCACACACACCACACTCACACACTGCACTCACACCCCACACAGCACTTGCACACAGCACTCACACACTGCACACACACTCAGCACACTCAGCACTTGCACACACACAGCCCTTACCTGTCAGGGATGCATCCGGGGTGGAGGGGGCCCGGATGTAGCACCTGGCAGAGGGACCCTCTCGGGGTGCGAAGCGAGCGTGCGTGCTGGCGGGCCCAATGTGGGACAGCAGTCCCTGGCCACTTATACTGAAGTGGAAAAGGTGAATTATTATTGAAAGGGAAAACTATACTAACTTACCTGAAGTGGAAAAGGTGAGAAGGTTACTTCTTCAGGTACATTTATGTACATGCAGCTTGAGTCACATGACGGGTGCCACGTCATCCTCGGAGACAGCCACAGCCATCCAGGTGTCCCCGTGGGGGATCCCAAGGGCATCCGGTGCAGGCACGCATGCTGGGCACAGTGGGGAGCCGTCTGGGGTGTCTGGGCCAGATGGGTCAATAGTACATTGATGCAAGGGAAAGTGGTCCATGTAAATAGAAGGAATAAACAGGAAGAGAATGGTGGGAAGAGTAAAATAAAGAGAAGAGAAGAAAGAGAGAAAGAAAGGGAGAGGGAAAGAGGGGGAAGGAGGGAGGAGAAGGATGGGCAGCGGGGTAGCGGGTGAGGTGTGGCCGGTGGACCGGGTGGACCCGGGTCAGGTGGGTGTGCCCTGACATTACCCAAACAAATGCATGCCTTGCAAGCTCAGCCAACAAACCACTGTCTCAACCCATGGCAATTACTCTCTGGGCATACTGTGCTGCTGGATGTGACTGCATGTATAATGTATAGATGTCAGAGGAAGAGGACCCAATCAATCAATCATCATCTAAAAATACATATTCAGATACATCATGTCAGGGCACAGCCCTCAACCCCACTCACCCTCAGACACCCTCTCCCTTTCCCTAACCACCCTCTCCCCACATCTCCTCATTCCCCCTGTCCTTCCCCCCACTGTTTCACACAATGATGCATGTGTTCAAACCCGTGGGAATGTTCTGGGCAAGCGACTCACCCAGAAATGCACAGCCACAGCCACGGGAACTTTCTGGGAGAGTAACTCGCCCAGGACACGTGACTGTGGGAACATTCTGGGCGAGCAGCTCGCCCAGAACTTTCCCACAGGTCACACCCATTATGGAAAGTCGGCAGCAAGCAGGAACTGTATAGTTCCTAGGGTCCTTTTGTGTCGGCCTCACAGGGGGCTGAGAAGCTTACCCTTCTTCTCAGCTCATTCCCTGTGAAGGCTGAGGCTAGTCCCCTCAGTGACTTTGAGGAGTTAGCAGCTGGGGAGAGTACCCCAGCTTCCACACCCGGTCTCACCCTCCGGCCACTCCCAGCTGAGGTCCAGATCCTGACACATCAACATCATATGGGTTTTCATGAAAATCATCAAGTTGTTCACATCTAACATTATCTTGGAGCAACATTCCCCAAATCCCACCTTCTGGATTATTGACTTTTTGGAGACAGGTCAGGTCAAATGATGTTCTGAATGCAATTTGCTTGATTGACTTGACCTGTGAGATTGCAACATATGATAATCCAACTGCAAAGTCACTTGGTCCCAAATCAATCACTGCCCTTTCAAGTGTTAGACCTTGACTCTTGTGGACGGATATACCCCATGCAAGTGTAAGTGGAAATTGGGTATGGGAAAGTGAGTGTCTATCCTGAGTCTCTGAAAGGGATCTTACTTGTTTTGGGGACGGTATGTTCCGTTCCCCCGTTCGCCTCAGGCCTCAGTTGGTCCGTCTAAGTATACCCTTTGATGGGCTGTATATTAATGGGGTAGAAGTAAAGGCTGATCCACCTTTTACAGCTACCCTGAGGGTTTATATACATTCTTTTACATTCTCAGCACAAATAAATAGAGAAGCTTCCGCAATGCTAAATTAGCATCGCAACATATATATCAGACAACACAACATCAATTGATGTTGTGGGTGGAATATAGATATGGGCCAGGGCCTCACAGTCTCCCAGCATGTAGTGAAGGGGATAATGGGCACAACTGGGCAATCTGGATTGTTTTGAGATAGCCACTTTGCATCCACTGGGCCAGTGTATGTTGGGAAGCATACAAAAACAACCAGAGGGATGTCTTTAGTAGGATCAGCATCTGGTGCATATCCAATATGGTCCAATGTCCCATGAGCACCATTCACAAGACCTGCATTTATATCAATACCTTGTGTCTCACCTTTATCTGTCCAAATATTTTGAGTGAGCATGACAGAAGCACCTTCTGCTAGCAAGATCTCACTGTCCAAACCTTCTGCCTCATCTTTTGATGCAGCTGCTGCTGCTGCCCCATGATTTATTGCCTTGATACAAACAACAGGCTTATTCAATGAGGCTAATCGATGAAGGTTAAAGGTATCAACAAGCTCATTCTGTGGGAGAAGATGAATTTCTGTTGAGAAATCCTCTCTGTTAGAGACCAGATCGAGATGAAGGAATTGTCTCCATGGCGGAGGGCTTTGGCCTCAGCGACTCAAGCCAGGAGCACTGTGCCAAGTTACACATCCATGCCCTAATTTACTTACTGGCAACGAGAACTAAAGGGGGATCAACTCTAGTCGATTTTATCACTGAGGTGTAACCTATGTACAAGTTAAGTATATATAGTTACAGCAAGAGTGGGCCCATGAATGGCAGGGCCAAGCGGAGTGGAGCTAACAGAGTTAAACATTAGCCGACTGAATATTACCGACAAGTCAGGTTACAGGGTTAGTGGAATGGCAGGCAATAACCCAGAAACGGAAAGGAGGGATAGACCTGAAGGTGGGCTTGCAGGGCAAGCAAGTGAATTGCCCAGTGGAGGTGGGAGTGCACTAGCAGACATCAGAGCTGTCTGGAAGCCTTTGGGGCTCCATACATAGGTAATATATTGAAAAGAGGGGGTGGTGACCATCGAGGGAGGCAGAGGTGATTGCAGAATACGGGAGCTCTGAGGTTAGTGAAGAAGGAGTGGAGGTAGTCCAGAAGGATCAGGGGCAGTGGAGGTCGATGGCTGTGGATGGATATGACACTCTCTTTCATGCTGGGGGAGGTTAGTCCACATGCATGGAACCAGAAGCTGGTTGAAATCTTCCAAAGTGACCTCATTGGTTCAAAGACATTGAACAAAATCACGGAAATTTGTCTGCTCTCTATCTGCACCCTCTTGGCAGAAGATTTGTTTTAGGGTTATTGACTCAGGGATAGAATGGTAGAGATGATTTCCAATGCGACTGAGGTCATGCTTCAGATTGGCTGTGGTAAATATAACGGAATAACTGCTTGCTCTAGTAGTAAAGCTCAGTCTCACTATATGCGCGAGAACTATAATATTACCTAATGCTAAAGCTATAAGGTAATATACAATGAGTTACAATGTATAAGAAATCAGAGTAAAAGAATGTTGTAACTAACCTCAGTCTCAAGCTAATGCGCGAGAACTGAGGGAAAAAGGAAACTAATCCAAATGAATGAATATAGTTTGTGGACTTCGCGGATGAGTCCAAAGTGACTAAAATAGATAAGAAGAAAAAAGGTGTTGTGACCAAGTAGTCACGCTACTGCGGGAATGTGGCTGTCTGGGCGAGTTCCTCGCTCAGATGTGGGAATGTGGCTGTACGGAAACTCGTCCGGCCTCCCATAGCACACGGTTCCTCCAACAAAATAAAGGGGCTTCACCAACTGGTGGAAGTTGACAAAAGTCTCCAAAGAGGAGCAGGGACATGCCAGCCAGTTGGTTATCTGCTGCTTCAGGAAAGATATCTTTGAAGCAACTGACAATCTATCCAACCATTGACTTTTCATCAAGAATGATCAACTTGATGTCCTTCCACCTGTCTTGGAGGCATGCTTTCCCAGAATTTGTCAACCCTACCCACTGCTTGGCACCAATTCCCAAAGCATAATGGATTGTCCAACCCCTGATCCCAAATGCTGCCACCCCAGTCAGTGCAAGATGCACAACAGGGGATCCTGGAATTCCATATTCAGTAGCTATTTCATTAAGGGATGTGCAAATGGCCCCAATGAGGAAGGATTTTCCAGTCCCAGCACTGCAATCAATGTTAATGTGGAGAGGGTCAGGCTTAGGATTTATATGGTCCTGAAGGTGCATAAATAGTGCCATAACCCAAATGAAGACAATTCTCTGGTTGCCTTTCAGTTTCTGGTATTCAACAGGGGCAAATTCCAATTCTGAACTGCCTCCTTTGATGGCTTTGGTGTCCTTCAGGAAGTTTTCTGCATCCCTCAGTATGTCAATGGGTAGTGAAGACTGGCACCAGTTGTGCTGACAATCCACAGGTCTGCTCCCCAATGCCTCAATTATAACACCTGGCTGTCAATGGGGCCCAAGTAATGCTTCAAGCTGCCAACCCTCCATTGGGTTAAAACCCTCCTCCTGAGTGAGCTCCTCTAATTCATCTTCATCATCCTGACCATCCTGATCCTCAGTCCTACTCTGCTCCAAAGAAGGTAGTCCATCATGTAGAAGTTCATGATGGTTTTCAGACCATTCAGACCACTTCTCCACCCAGCAATCCTCATCCTCCAGCCAAGCATCACCTAATTTCCATGGACAATGAAGAAGCAACTTTGCAAAACAAAAGAAGGGATATGTTTCTTCATTTTCAGGGTGTGGGTGTGTCAGGGTTCAGCACCCTGCCTTAGGGTGCCCCGGACTCCCCACCTACTTTACTCCCTTCTGTTCTTTGATTGTTGCCTTGTTGTTGTCTTTGTGTGTTGTGTACATGCATGCACAGGATAGCGTGGGAACTTTCTGAGCAAGCAGCTCACCCAGAATGTTCCCACAGGTCACAGCCACAATTCTGGGCAAGCAACTCACCCAGAATGTTCCCACACTTACTGGGCACTGCCACCTGATGTTCCCTCCAGGTCACACTACACAACTCTAGGAGCTGTATAGTTGTGGGCATGTGACCCATTCCTTTATATAGCAACCATGTGGGGAGATGAGACCTTTACCCTTCTTCTCATCTCATGCCCCACATAGTGTGAGGACAGGTTAGATGGGGGTTGAGGTCAGGGAGCCTCCAAGTCCGAGGCTGGGCCCTGACAGGGTGTGGGATGGGATACTGTGAGGCCCCGGCCCATGTCTATATTCTGCCCACAACATCAGTTGATGTTGTGTTGTCTAATAATTATGTTGCGACGCTAATTTAGCGTCTCGGAAGCTTCTCTATTTATTTGTGCTAAGAATGCATTAGATTGTATATAAACCCTCAGGGTAGCTGTAAAAGGCGAATCAGCCTTTACTTCTACCCCATTAATATACAGCAAATCAAAGCGTATACTTAGACGGACAACTGAGGCCTGAGGCAAACGGGGGAACGGAATGTTACCGTCCCCAAAATAGTAAGATACCTTTCACTTTTTTATGCTCTATTCTCTTTTCCATTCTCGGCACCGCATTACCAGCGCCGAAACCCCATTTGGCAACACGCGCATCATCGGCCCCTGACAATGCGTGACTTCGATCAAGTCCTCACGCAAACTTGTTGAACGACTCGACACATCTTCTGGATGTCGTGGAGATACAACACCAGGAGTACGTCCAACGCTCCCGCCAACACGGCCGGCCCCTCCACTGGCTGTAGGGCAGAAGATGACACCACCTCAAGTGATGGTGGTGATCTGGGCCTGCAAGGGCCCAGGGACGCATCTCACCTATATGAGAGATGTTGATGAAGTCACAACGTCTGAAGCCCTCGCAGCTGAGACTCTCACGGCATACGTCCCAATGTGCACGTCGCGTCCTCCATCCCCAACCCACTCCCTCGTGTCTGAAACGGCATGAGTACTAAGAAATCACATCAACCAAGTTGACGATGACATCACCAACTTGAGGGGCGATGTCCATAACATGAATACCCAAATCTCTGGGAATAGCGATAACATCGCTCGTTTAGATCGTAACATCATTAAGGTGGAAGAAAGACTTAATGAGAAATTAAACGAAATTCTCCTCACGCTCTCTCGACGCGACGAGCCAAAGCCACCTGCAGCAATGGTGGATAACCCTCCTGCAAACCCTCCTGTGAACCCATCAACTGGTGGGGATCCTATCGTCGTCTCTGAGTCACAGAGGCGACAAGTTCATGCCTGTCCGTCGAGGTACAAGAACCTGACAGACGATTTGTTCCCATCTTTAGTGGAACTAAGCCACCTACCCCGTCGATGGTGCCAGTAACCACTGACGCCAAGGGGAAAGGTAGGGAGATCGACCCAGGACAACTGGCTGGATCATCGACTGCAGGGGAGAGTGGAGCTTCTCCACTCCAATTCAGGCCAGGCTTCGTGCCCGTTGCAAGAGGGCTCACGGCTCTCTATCCCGACTAAGCTCATGGGGCCAAACTCTCCAAAATCCTACTTTCTTTACTAAACTCGCTATGCTCTCAATCCTAAAACTCCATGGTGGGTTCTCCGGGATTCCGCAAGGTCCGGGCTCAGCGTCCACTACTCACTCGTTGTGAGCTAGATCACTGCCCTTATTCCTACTGTTGGAATTCCACACACTCACACCCTCTCTAGCGCATCCTAGCACCTTAGAGAAAATTGGGGGAGGGGAGAACTTCTTTTCAAAAATCCAGTATGTACAGGATTATAAGAAATAATTATTTTTAGAATAATTGATGGGAATATTGGTACCATATGGCACCTGGGTACCTTATTAGGCGAAATAATAAAAAAGGGTAACAGTATCAATAAAAGAATATTGATCAATAACTGAAATGATGCAAAAATATAAAAATATAAGAAAATAAGCGATCTCTCAACGGATTTACGGAATTAAAGGCCAAAATTGGAAATGAAGCCGGAGATAACTCTCACGCAGCCAATGAGCATTTTTACCAATTTATTAGACGCCATGGGAACGAGTGAGGCTGGAATTCTGGGTTGCCGCTTGAGATTCCCACGCCCGCACATGCCCGTGCCTAACTTGCCCAACATAGAACTCCGTCAATTCTCCACCGATTGGGACGTTCTTGATATCGTCAGAATCGTACGAATTAGGACTATTTTTAGATACCGAATCCGTATCGAGTTGTCGCATGAATGGAAGGGTTTTTCTAATCATGGAAACGGGTATCCGAGCCGGCTCTGCGTGTGGGCGATTATCCTGCCTACACCGTGCCGTTCATTCTGTCGTCGCAACCCACGAACAGTGGGGTGAAAATACCACGCATTGACACTACTCAAACGTGTAATTTCCCTCCCGACCACGGAAGAAAGAAAACAGTGCCAATGAAGGCCACTGTGGAGACGATACTGGAGGAGGACGGTGACGCAGAAGTCACCAGTGTTCCGTACGATTATTACACACGGAAAAAATGCCCGATCTACATCCAGGATCGTGTAGATGACATTGGCGGACAGCCTGCCAAGGTCGACCTATCTTCGCTAAGCGTAGTCTCAGCAAATCTACTTTCGACTTTAATGCCCATCTGGATGCAGACACGGCATTCGTATACAACGTGGGTCGTGGGGCAAACGGTGAAGACCCCGAAAGACTGTCCCACGGCACAGCACTCAGACAGGTGCTGGATAACTACCACCGATTCTCACAACTGCCTGTGGCTCCAGAAGGGAGCAAGAGGTGTGTAGACCAAGTTAGGTCTAACTCAGGAAGAAGGCCCTGCGATCCAAATGGGGATGGTGATGACAAGGTTGGTGGCAAGGGTGGCTCGTCCTGGCCCAACCCACCATTCCTTGACCCATTTGGCACTGAGATAAAATGGGAGCCTTCATCCAACTTTCCAAACCGCTCGTCTGTACAACCCAGTTTGTTTGACTCAACCATGCGTTCATACGCAGCACCTGCAGCACGAGCAGTGCCTGATCCATCTGAGTTCATGACTCAGCTTCTTGAATCTGTATGCCGAAGTGTAGAGGTTCTAATCCTGCAGCCACTGCCTGCAGATGTACGCCCAGAACTGCTCAAGAAGATGCAGGGACTAACTCCGACCATCAAATGGTCTGGAGAAAATAACTCAAAGATATTCCACAACTGGCTGCACTCCTGGCTAGCCTATATGTTGTCGTGTGGGTGGAAGGGTGATGTCATATCCATCCCTGGCCATCGACTTCCGATCCCTCCAATCCCTCCGTTCCACTTCCGCTCCTTCCTCACTAACCTCGGAGCTCCCATATTCCGCAATCCCCTCGGTACCCCTCGATGGTCACCACCCCCTCCTTTCAATTTATTACCTACGCCTCCCTAAGTACGGAGCCCCGAAGGCTTCTGGACAGCTCCGACATCCACTAGCGCACTCCCGCCTCCGCTGGGCAATACACTTGCTTGCCCTACAAGCCCACCTTCGGGCCTATCCCTCCTTTCCGTTTCTGGGTTATCGCCTGCCTTTCCGCTAACCCCATAACCCGACTCGTCGGTAATATTCAATCGGCTAATGTCTAAACCCCATTAGCTCCACTCCGCCATTTGCGGACCCACCCTCGCTGTCAGAGACGGGATTTATTGTCAGAGACTGGAATGCTTGTCAGAGACTGGGATATTGTCGGAGTCGGACAAACTGTCAGAAGATGGATGGAAGACGGATTGGGTTCTGTCTGAGTTGAGGTCGGAGGTGATGCAGAGGTCTGTTGGAGCGTGCATGCGGATATGCGGGCGGAAATATGCGGCGCATCCGGAAGTGCTGTTCAAGGTTAGCAGAGTGGGATCGCAGCCTCAGCGACTCAGGTGGAGCGCTGTGCCCTGAGCTTGACGTTTGGGGGAGATCCCATATTTATGGATTGACACTCACAGCGGACTTCAAACAAGACTTGCAGGTGAAGCGGACCTGTAGGAGGAGTGCGGACTCCGCAAGCATGGACTCAGAGGGGGGGAAGCCCCCTTTGCAGAAGGAGGGACTCAGACCAGACAGGGGGGTACTCTAGTTGATTTCAGACTAAGGTCCCCGAAAGTATTTACAGGATATAAATAGGCAGGAGGGAAACACAGAAGGACCGGTCAGTCTGGTGCGGAAATAAGCGGGGATTGTCAAACTGAATGAAGGACAAGAGCCTGGGAAATGGGAGGCAATGAACTAAACAAAAGCGGATCAAGTGCCAATATTGGCAAGTTAAGCGAATGAATGGATGAACAATATAGGCACTCGGCAAGGAATGAATGGTATGCTGCCGAGTGACAAGATGGCCAGAGAAAAGCGGAGGTCAGCACGTGGTGTAGGTGGGATAATCGCCCACACGCAGAGCCGGCTCGGATACCCGATTTCACGACTATAAAACCACTTCCATTCACACAACAACCCGATACAAATTCGACATCTAAAAATAGTCCTAATTCTTACGATTCCGACGGTACCAAGAACATCCCAAACGGTGGAGAATTGATGGAGTTCTATGTTGGGCAAGTTAGTCACGGGCATGTGCAGGCATGGGAATCTCAAGCAGCAACCCAGCCTCACTCGTTCCCACGGCGTCTAATAAATTGGTAAAAATGCTCATTGGCTGCGTGAGAGTTATCTCCGGCTACATTTCCAATTTAGGCTCTTAATTCCATAAATCCGCTGAGAAATCGCTTATTTCCTTATATTTTCATATTTTGCCATCATTTCAGATATTGATTGATATTCTTTTATTGTTACTGTTACCTTTTTTTATTATTTCGCCTAATAAGGTATGCAGGTGCCATATGGTACCAATATTTCCCATCAATTATTCTAAAAATAATTATTTCTTATAATCCTGTACATACCGGATTTTTGAAAAGAAGTTCTCCCCTCCCCCATTTTCTCTAAGGTGCTAGGACGCGCTAGAGAGGGTGTGAGTGTGTGGAATTCCAACAGTAGGAATAAGGGCAGTGATCTAGCTCACAACGAGTGAGTAGTGGACACTGAGCCCGGACCTTGCGGAATCCCGGAGAACCCACACGGAGTTTAAGGATCGAGAGCGTAGCGAAGTTTAGTCAAGAAGCAGGAGTTTTGGAGAGTTTGGCCCCACGAGCTTAGTCAGCATAGAGAGCCGCTAGCCCTCTTTCATTTCCGCCGATACAAGTCCGCAAATAAGCGGGGTCGGTGCGGTGCCGACACATGTCATATCCATACAATCCCGACCTCCGCTCCAGGCTCCCAGAACTCCGAACTCCGACTTCCGGAGCCCTACTCCCCCTCCATCACCTTCTCCTTGCCGACTCCCAAGAGGTTATCCCACCTCCGGCTCGGACACCACCTTCAGTCTGACTCCGGAACATTCCGGGTCCAACCCCAACCTCGACACCTTCCAGACGAGCATGCAACACCTATGTTCCTGACTCCGGACCTCTGCTCTGGAATCCTGTTTGCGTCTCTGTCTCCAGAACCTCCGGTCTCAGCTCCGACCTCGGACTTTGACCCCACCTCCGCTTATACCCATTGTATTGGTTAGCTCATTCCATTTAATTACGTTTGCCAATATTCCGGAGTTTAACTTCCGAGTTCGGACTTTCCGGACTTACTCCGGACCTTGCAACTATTGCATTGTCCATTTCAATTCCGCTATTCTCCCTCATTCCTATTTGGGCTGCTGCTTCCTTCTATTCAGTCAGCTAGCCATTCCCGACTCCCATCCTCCTTCCTTCCTCCTTGGGCCTTGGCCCTCCATTCCTCCTTTGGGAAACACCATTGAGTCAAACACTTGACCCTCGGTGTTGTTCCTCTTTCCATCTCCCTTTGTCTCCTTTTGTCCTACCCTTGTTCCTTTTGATTCCGGACCCCTCCTTATATACAATGTACCTAGTAACTTGTAACCTCAGTCCAAAATCAACATGAATTCCCCCCAAGAGACTTTCCCTCTGCTAGATCCGAAATTAGGGACCCCTAGGACAACCAGCAATGGCACAGTGCTCCGCCTGAGTCGCTGAGGCCGAGGTCCTTCCACGCTAAGTCTCCGATTCCACTCCGGAGTCGTCCGAATCCGCAAGTTCTAACAACACAGGTCCGTGAAGGGACATGGAAATCAGCGCGGTGCTGACAAGTCCACAACAGAGGGTGGTCTGTCAGTGCCGTCACAAACAAGGGCAGCATGATGGCCAGCAAGGTCAGAGGGGAGTGTTGGCCTGACCACAGGGTGTGGAGGGCAACCAGGAGTGGCAGAGGTCCAGAGGGTGTGGAGGTGGGCAGAGGTACAGATGCGGGTGGAGGTCCGGATGTGGGCAGAAGTCCAGATGCAGGTGGAGGTCTGGATGCAGTGCATGGTTGATAGGGCAGGGGGCCAGACATCGGATTGGGGGCTGGTTAGATTGGGTTTCGGGTCGGCAGATTCGCCTATCGGCATTGATTCGCCGCTGACGGAGCCCCAGGATTTGTCGGTCATGACACTCACTGTAACTATATATACTTAACTTGTACATAGGTTACACTCCAGGAATAAAATCGACTAGAGTTTACCCTCTTCAGTTCTGGTGGCCAGTTAGTAAGTTAGGGCATGGATGTGTTTACTAGGCACAGCACTCCTGGCATAAGTCGCTGAGGCCGAAGCCCTCCGTCACAGAGACACTCCTTCGTCTCGACCCAGTCTCTGACAGGTGAAGCTTATAACGAGTTTCACGTCCACACTTTGACAACCATCGTTGAAGGCAAGGCGCAAGACCTCCTAATGCACTATATACGCATTGGAGTGCAGAACAGGGTAACTCCCCCATTCTGGGATCTACTGGAGATCCTTATCTGCACCTTCATCAAGAAGTCTGCAGCAGTAGCATCCACGAAAGCGTTCAAAACACTTTCATACGATTCCACGAAGGGAATCAAACACTTCTATAATCAGCTGTATCATGCAGCTGAGGAGATGATCACGCCTCCTGACCAGGCAACGTTCAATGAACGTTTCCTGAATGCCATCCCTGGCGAAATGCGTCAGGAGATGGTTATGCGCCACAAAATTTCCATGGACTACACAACGAAAGACAAGTTGTGGACTGCCGTGCTCTGCCTGGACCATGCATACGATTCAATTAAGGCGATCTCTGCATATCGTAACGACTCGCAAGTGCCAACCGCATTGAAAACGACGCAAAAACAAGCCAATACTGCAGCAGCACCCAAAAAAGCTGCTGATTCCTCGTCTGCCAAGAAAGTGTACAAAAACACCTTTGGGGGAACACATCAACTCAGAAGAGCAGGCAACACTCGACCTCCCATGCGAGCTATTTGCCGGCTCCAAAAACAGAAAGTCATCACCATCTACAACGACGAAATCGATGCCATCCTTGGATAAGGATGGGAAACCACATTGTTATAAATGCGGGAAAGTAGGGTATCAACGTGATTGCCCAAATCACGACAAGCCCAAACCACACATGTACAACATAGCTGTCGAGTCTGACGAGCAAGACCTACAGGACTCGGAGCCTGTAGAAGAACCGGAAGGTGTTGAAGATCCTGCAGAGGTGCAGGACTATATGGCCGATGATGAGGCGTTCGACGATAAACTCGTGGACGACCCGTATGACCCCAACCTCCTCGCTGAGGTGGAGGAGGAGTACATAGAGGTGGACGCCGACATGTTCGTCGGTGCTATGACGTTCGTGGATCCCACGGACGAAAACTTCTCCATTAAATTAGCGTCTGCTCAGCAAGCGGACAAACTGCCATCTGATGAGCAGATAGTGGCTGAGCTTGTCGACGACGCAGTTAAATCTTACAAAAGGGATGGCGTAATACCGGTCCCTAAATCTTCATCCACCAAACCGTCAACGCAAAGTGTGACAAGTTCTTCAGTGCCTAACAAACTTCTAAAGAAAATCCTGCCAATATTCGATGCAAAGTTTAGAATCTCATGAGAAGCAGGTAAATACCCTGAAAACTGCCGCGCCAACTTAAGGCAGACGCTCACCAGCAAGGTTAACATCGCCAGGGTAAACGCTTTTGTTCTATTTGATAGTGGCGCTGAAACAGATGCCCTATCTCCAGATTTTGTCCCAGCGGTGCACATTCCACTGCTCGAGTTGCCAAACCCCTTGGTTCTCCAGATGGGGACCAAAAACAGTCGTTCATGCATAATGTATGGCACGAATACTCCCGTAACCATTCATGGGGTTATGACTACTCACTACTTTGACGTCGTCAACATTGATCACTGTAGGAATATAAAAGTTACAACACTAAAACAACCAGAAACAATTAGATAAAAATCATACAACCTCCGCGGACCAGAAATAAAAATAGTAATAAAATCATAACTCATCGAAATGAATTGAAATAAATTATCGGAAAAATACTGAAGAACAGAGTCAATGGGATGAGTATCTACGCGAACTTTCAGGTCTAGGGATTAAAAGATGGTTCAGAAAATGAAGAAAAACAGCAAATAAACCCACATGAAAACAAAAACAAGGTTTCCTGTATCAAATAAAATATTAGAAATTCACGATAACGTGGGAAAATAGTTTTACGAACGTACGAAACGAATGACGAAGAGAAACCGGAAGAAAATCAAGTAATTCACATAATGAAAAATGGTCGGGTACGAGGAAAAGATGAAAGAATTGGGAATATTTATACGAGGAAAATAGGAAAAAATATGAATCTTTGACAGTCTTAAAGAGTTGAAGTATAGGTCTGTGTGCGAAAAGATTTCATGTTAAAATCTGAAGAATTGAGAGAGAAACGGATTTAACAAGATTAAAACACACTTGCAGAGAAGACTGGCTCAAACATCCTGAGTTTGTGGAAGAAACGGATGAGCTAGAAATGCGAAACTAAAGAGTTCGAGTCCAGGGACGAGGCATAATTTATCCAGAATTAATTGCAAGAAAATGGATGAGCTAATGCCAAAGCAATCTGGAGAACCTCGAAATTAAATCTTGAAAAATTCATATCTTCATAAATAATCTTCATAGTTTACTGTTGTTTATACCGACGGAAAGCTACACTCTTAAGCTAACAAATAACCCCATGACATGTGACTTAGAATAAAGTGAGTAAACAAGGGTAAACAAGGTCATGATGGGTGTTAGACAGTGCAATTGGTTGATTCCCACACCAAAACTTCCAGAAAGTTCTAGAAGCAGAATGGGATGCTGATTGCTTACATAAGAGGATTACTAAGCCTCAGCAATGTAAATAGTAAAGTGACATGTGAAAACAGAGCCCTTAGGAAAGGTATAAAAGACCACATTTTCTGGTCTGACCCCTCTTCCTTCTTTACTCCTCTCCCCTACATGCTCTGGCTCATAGGTCATAAGGTGTCCTAATAAAAATGAAGTTTTATTAGTATAAGTGTGCAGTTCAGATCACATCTGAGTAAAAGTGATCAACCCTCAGTAAAAAGTTAAGAAGAAGTTAAGAAATAGTGACGTTGAGTCAAGTCAGTTGGAGTCGCTCCGAGTTAAAAAGTGACAAGACAGAGGTGAAACGACTAAAAATAGTAGGTCTATAGCGCGATTTTCATGTGGAACAATCAGGTAGACAAGTGAATTGAACCCTGAGAGTTTCATACACACACAAATAATTAGTAACACATACAAATATCAATACACAAAGCAACCAAAATGCTACAGTGGTTGAGTTAAAGTACCAATACTAACATATAAGTATCAGAAGAAAGAACAGCCTTTTATAGGATTTCTGTTCTCCTCCTTCACCGCTACGACACCATTCTCAGAGCTCCTTGGCTGAATGCCAATGGAGCGTCCCTCAATTTCGAATCCCACACCGTCCACATAAAGATGGGCAACATCAAAACGTTTGATGTTCTGATGGAACGGGGTAAAACTTCCGTGGGGGCTGCTGCACATGGTCGCCCCAAACTTCCCCATGCACTGAGGACTGAACTGTCATCTAAACAAATGGCATGACGCAATATGGCGAAGGCTGTTAACCCTTCGCCATGTGTACTTGCCATATCCACTCAAAAAGACGCGGACACCCCCCAGTGGCCCAATCACTGGCCAAGCCCGAGGTTGAAAGACCTCAGGCTTCCTGACTGTTCCCATTTAGAAGGGCTGCCAATGACAGACCCTGAATTCGTGCCACTCAGGAATTGGTGGCATGAACGTTTCAAGGACGTCATGGCACCAGCCCCTGAGGTCCTACCCCCATTCAGGGAGGTTAACCACCGGATCAACTTGATTGATCTGAGTAAAAAATATATAGAAAGAAGGGCTACGTGCCCTCAAGCCCTCGAACCGCAGCTTCAAGAAAAGATCGCTCGTTATGAGCAAGCCAAGTGGTGGGAACGCAAGGCAGTCACGACGGCTGCCCCACTTCTTTGTCTTGCAAAGAAGGACAGTTCTTTACGGACTGTAATTGATGCGAGAAATCGCAATGCGAACTCTATTCTCGATGTCATGCCCATGCCTGACATGCGTTTCATCATGGATAGTATGGCTCAGGTAACTTATCGATCAAAAATCGATATGACAGACACATACGAACAGATTCATATCAAACTAGACTGCGTACAATACACAGGGATGAGTACCCCATATGGTACCTCCATATTGAACGTGCTGCAACAAGGGGACTGTAACGGCCCTTCCACGTTCCAGCGTGTTTTGACTTGGATCCTAAGGGACCAAATCGGTCGAGCCGTCCATGTATGGTTCGACAACATCTTCACTGGAACTACGACAGTGAAGCAACACAACGAGAAATTCTTGTGGATATATACTCGTCTAAAGGACGAGAAGCTCTATGTGAGCCCAAGAAAATTTGAGCCATTCGCCCCCGTACTCGACATACTGGGGTGTAAAGTGGACTCAAATGGAATCCACGCAGATTCCAACAAACTAGACAAAATAAGAAACTGGCGGACGCCAGAGAACCACTCCGAGGTTCTTCGATTCCTAGGTCTCATTGAGTACCTAGCAAAATTCCTGCCCAATGTCAGTGCATACACTGGGCTGTTGCAATCCATATGTACCAACCATATGCCGTTCCGCTGGAGTGCCCTACACGAAAAATGTTTTGCACAAATCAAAGTAATCGCGTGCAAGACGCCGATTCTAAAGCCCATAATCTGGGATATACCAGATTCAATTGGTTCAGAAGACCAAGAGAAGTACCATGTCTGGGTGATCACTGACACCTGCCCTGCTGGCATTGGGGCCGTGCTCGCACAGGGTGAGGAATGGCAAACCTCTAACCCTGCTGCGTTTATGTCAAAGAAATTCACCCCGACTCAACAGGCGTATTTTGCCTATGAGCTGGAAGCTCTAGGCGTTCTGGAAGCACTCACCAAATGGCTTGATGAGCTGACTGGTGGGCGAAAATTCACTGTGGTCACTGACCACAAGGGGCTTACCTACTTCAAAGAGAAGAATCACACTGCGCCGTGTCACATTTGTTGGCAGAATTTCTTTCACGGTTTCAATTGTGACATCGTGTATGTACAGGGCCACACAAACAAGGTGGCTGACGCCCTGTCGCGATACTATGAATCCTCGTCAGACGAGGATGTCCACTATGACGATTACGTATCCGCAGATATACGGATTGATAAAGAGGGCGATGACCTGCCCTTGGCGCATGCTGAAGAAGCACGAGAATTATTACACCTGCACAGGTTAAAACTGCAGTGCATATGCCTGGGTGCATCTCACTCTATCGGAGACGCTCAGGAGCCATGAGATCTTGAGGCATCCGAACTCGATCCCCCTGACGATTGTCAAGGGAGGAGGGAGCTTTCCCTCGAAGATGTACTGCCACCATTGGCAGAACTGCGTCCTCATGTAGAGGACAAGGCTTTCATTGCGAGTGTGAAAGATGGCTACTCCAAGCACACTGCTTGGAAAGGGATCCTCGCAAAACCTGAGGATTTCCCTAAGTTCTCAATCGTCGATGGCCTAATTTTTCGTCTGAATGATTCAGGCGAACCACAACTTGTCCTCCCTGAATCTATTCATAAAGGGGAGAGGATTACGGGCATCGCGATCGAGCACACACACACCAAATCCTTGGTCACCTCGGCGTCAAGAAGACGCTCGAGTACATATGCAAACACTACTGGTGGTCTTTGATATCAAAGACATCGAGAAATTCTGCACGTCCTGTGGGACATGCCAGACGGCCAAGAAAAGCAAACTCAGATATCCGGGACTGCTTCACCAGCTCCCAGTCCCTGAGAAACCTTGGGAGTCAATCGCCATGGATTTCGTCGGACCATTCCCGATGAGCCTGAGTTATAACTACCTTTGGGTAGTTCTGTGCCGTCTAATGTGCCAGGTTCACCTAGTGCCTGTGACAACCCAGGTCAAGACAATTGAGCTGGCGCATCTGTTCCTGCAACATGTCATGTGCTTGCATGGCATGCCAACATCCATCATGTCAGACTGCGACATGAAGTTTACATCTCAATTTTGGACTGAGTTACACCGACTAATGGGTGTTAAACTCAAGTTAACTACTGCGTTCCATCCTCAAGGGGATGGCCAAGCAGAACGAGCTATCCAGACAGTGGTCCAGATCCTTCGGTCATTCGTCCGACCTGATCAGTGAGATTGGGCCGTGCATATACCCATGGTAGAATTCGCATTGAACTCAAGTGCAAATAAATCAACGGGATTCGCCCCGTTTGAGTTGGTATATGGATACCTCCCACAGATGACCATGTCTCTGCCATCATCCGAATTGCCGGGGGCAAAATCCTTTGCCCAGCAGGCCCTGGACAACATCCAGGCCGCTCACAACGCTATTATTAAGAGTCATGTAGAACAGGCTATCCAGGTGAACCGACATCGGCGCCCTGATCCCCCCAAACTGAAGAAAGGGGACTACACATATCTTTCAACGAAAGATCTAAACCTCCCCAAGGGGAGGGCGCATAAGCTGTTGCCAACTTATATTGGCCCCTACAAAATACTGGAGGTATTCGAGGACTCATTAAACTATGTCCTCAGGCTTCCCCCAGTGTTGATGCAAAGAAATATCTTTGCGAAGTTCCACATCTCACAGCTCGCACCTCATGAGCCGAATGATTCTGTGCTGTTCCCTGGGCATGCCGTAGAAGTATTTTATGACTTTGGCGATGACCCAGAATGGGAATACCAGGTTAAGGAAATCGTCAACCATCGGTGGGACGACGATAAGTCTTTATGGTTCCGTGTCCGATGGGGACTTGGTGACCTTACTTGGGAACCCTTGGCCAACGTAAACGATCTAATTGCGTTGGATGACTACCTAACGGTACAAGGGGTAGAGAACGTCAAGGAACTGAACCATCAACGACAGGATCAGATGCCGGACAATAGGTCCAGCGGACCATCACGACCACGGCGTGAACGTCGCCTACCGGTCCGATACCAGCAGATATCAATGCCTTATCAGGGCCAACTATGGCGTTGAAGCCATGAGTTGCCTAAACTGGCAAGTCCGGGGATATCCGGATAAATGCGATGAAAGCGGGATCAAATCCTGCTTCCTACCATCAAATTTGAAATCGCTCAAATGAATGCAACTGAATCCCCCCTCGCTGATTCTCCCCTCAACCTTTCCCCCATCAAGGAGGCCCTTGTAGACTCCAGTCCAAACTCCCCACCTGTAAGTCCCACCACAGATGCTGCCATGTCGTCAATGGACGACAACTCCACAGTCACTCAGACTGTCACCCCTGAAGTGCCCAGCACGGGCATTTTAGCCCCAAAACAGGACCATTTGGTCCTGCCCACTTGCGTAAGCGCGAGTGAGAAATACCCCACCTGCCGCATTCCACGCAGACAGGGCTCGATCAACTCGAAATGATTACGGAAGTCGTGTGGGCCCATATCGAGAAGAAACTCGAGAAACGTAAAGAGACTATGTTCAAAGATGAACATAGGAATGATGAGCTCAATGAGCTCAGGAATAAGTATGAGATGCTGCAGAACGAGGCCAACGACCTGCATTCTGAAAACAACCGTCTTCATCGACAGGTCGAATCCCTCCGAAATGTCAGGGACCTGGTTGAGACAAAGGAGTGTCTCCATGGCAGAGGGCTTTGGCCTCAGCGACTTGTGCCAGGAGCGCTGTGCCAAGTAACACGTTGTAGGAGAAATAACGGTCACACTATGGAAACCCATTATGGAAATATGCCAGATAAATCACAAAACCTCATATGACAAGTAGATATAAGAAAACAGAAGGACACAAATTTTTACGAATTATTATGACTATACGCGATAAATCGAAAGAAAGAAAAATAGCAAAAATACTTCAAGCTTACCATCAACGAGACGGAATTCCCGGGGGAATTTATAGCAAATATTAAAACAAGAATTAGGACAATCGACCAAGATTTGACTATAAAAACAATCAGAGAACCTCCACAGAAACTACTTTCCCATGTCCGCACACGTAGCCAAGGATGGAAGTACCACGGAACAAGGATTCCTCAGGAACTAATGCAAAATTCAAAGTCGTGTTTATAATAGGAAATGTAGATGTCCCCCAAACGGACCCAATGAGAGTAATTACAGGGGAAACTACCCATAAACGACGGAGATATGACTAAAACTCCTGCAAAACGAGGACAATATCTAAAAGGCAAGCGCGAAAATTAACCAGTAACGACCGAGACAAGCTTGATAAGCCATTAGAAAGGAAGGAATCTAATCTTAATCCTCCCAAATTTTCATAATAAAAGGATCATGCATTAATGAGATATCCAATAACGGGAATAGCAACATCAAAAGTCCGAGCTCAGGGAAAAGACGATGTTTGCGTGGGATCCATAATTAAAACATACAACGAAATTCACACGGAAATTATTGAAAATGGGGAACTATAGTTATGCAAATTTTCAGCCCAAACGGTCCAGCCATTGTGAAGTTATACCCATGACAGGAATATAGAAATCCGCATCATGTGTAATGACACGTGAGGGTGGCGATGCGCAGGGAACCGGCTGTCGGAACCGAGATCCGCACTTCGGCAGATCGCGAAGACCAATTTCCGTCCAAATAAGGAAGAGCCCAGTCAAAACAAAACACAGAAAGTGCAAAACAACCTTAGATCATGAGGGAAAAATCTGAAATAAATCACAGAAGCCCATATGAAAGAAATAAAAACCCATGCATATCATAAATCCCGAACAATTAAACGGAAACGGCGCCCGCATACGAATGACACACGTGATTACCAAATGTGCGTGCAAACTTTTGCTAACTCAACGAATACCAAGAAATAGGACACAACCTTAGTACCATTGGAAAGGTGGGAATAAATGAAAATTTATGATACCAAGAACGTGAGAAAACATCCAGAAATGAATGAGATATAGGGACATGAAGTTAGAAACCTGAAAACGCGTGGGAAAACAGCTTCAAGAGGTCCAGAGTCCTAAATAAAATACATAAAAAATATGATATCTTCAAGGACGACCTACTATAACAACGAACAATACATATGGAGGATTAGGATGTGATAATACAAAGGGGAATCAGGGAATATGAACGAAATTCACGAAAACCACTAAACTACGACGGACCATGGCAGGAATTTTAGGGAACGATATTCTAATGAGGTGGAGAGCTATAACACATTCGTTTGAGTAATTCTTGACTACTAGCAACTTCTTCTTTCAGTTTTAAACCTGAATAATTCACTCATTTACCATTTCAGTCTCATTTTAACTAAATGTCACTAAATAAAAATGGAATAAATCAGCTGAAGGTCTCAGCACAGCCGTACACATAGTAATGCGAAGTTTGAATTCAGAATCATCGAGTCATAGCAAATTTAATGGTATATATAGGGAATTTGAAATAGGTAACTGCGACAAATGCAGCGCAGCCAAGTTCTAATTAACCATTAAAATAGCTTAGGCGAGGGAGGACAATAAGGATTCTAGGCGCAGTCTGACTGCAGTAGAACTGCAGTTCAGTGCAGCAAAAGCGCAGTAGAACTATAGCGTGAAAATTTCATTTTTTATTCAGTTTGAGAAAAATACACTGTAAATAAATCCTGTAAATAGAAGGTAGAGCATGAAAAAGGAAGGCGACCCAAGGAGTATAAAAGGGAGACCCTTTCTGCGACTTTTCGCCCCCCTTAGAGAAGTAAGAAAATAGAGTATTATTTTTCTCAAGCATTTCTGGTTGTCACTCCAGTGCGAAAAAGTGATATACAGTTAAGATTGCCACTGTAGTAAAAGGCAGCAATTAAGGAGAGAAATATTAAGTAGATATTTCAACAGGAGAGCTGGTTAACACTCCAGATTTCAAAGTGTAAACACAAAACAGTTATCTTGCTACTGTTAAAACAAGCAATAAAATAAGACAAAAATAAAACAAACCCAAGGGACACTCCAGACACAATCCAAATTCATTAACTGAATAGAATCTTTGAAACTTCACCAAGTAGAAGATTAAATTCAAGTTTAAATCCAAATTAAACAACGCTACACAGAATTACACCTAGAAAAATTAAGAAATTTCAATAAAGAAACAGCTCCGCAGGGCTCGGTTTATCTGTAAGTCAATTCCCAGGAACTTTAAAACTAACCCATAAAAATAGAATTAGCCAAAACACTCGGATTGGTACTATATTTACAATAAATAATACTAGTACACTTCCCCATCCTAACTAAAGAACCAGGGAACAGCTTGGTGGTGGTCTCGTTTGAACCTCCCAACTGACCTTCCTTTGTTCTCTCCTTCAACGTCCGTGCCCTAACTTACTAAACTGGCAACCAGAACTGAAGGGGGTAAACTCTAGTCAATTTTATTACTGAAGTGTAACCTATGTACAAGTTGAGTATATATAGTTACAGTGAGGGCGGGTCCACAAATGGCAGAGCCAAGCTGAGTGGAGCTAACGGGGTTAGACATTAGCTGATTGAATATTACCGACGAGTCAGGTTACAGGGTTAACGGAAAGGAGGGATAGGCCTGAAGGTGGGCTTTGCAGGGCAAGCAAGTGTATTGTCCAGCGGAGGTGGGAGTGCGCTAGCGGACATCGGAGCTGTCTGGAAGCCTTCGGGGCTCTGTACTTAGGGAGGCGTAGGTAATAAATTGAAAGGAGGGGGTGGTGACCATCAAGGGGTACCGAGGGGATTGCGGAATACGGGAGCTCCGAGGTTAGTGAAGAAGGAGCAGAAGTAGACTGGAGGGATCGGAGGGATCAGAAGTCGATGGCTGGGGATGGATATGACAGATGTAGAGAGAGGGGTCATGGGGACCTAGAGGTCGTCCCCTGACAATGTGTCAGGGCCCAGCCTCCGTCTGGGGGCGGCCCTACCTCAGAGCTGGACACTTGCGGTGTCCCAGGTGGCCAGGTGCTGGATCCTATCCCAAGCTCCTCAAACTCACTAAGCGGGGATTGAGTTGTCATGTATTATGGAAGGTAGCTACAACTTGCCTAAGCGGGGATTGAGTTGAGAAGAAGGGTAAGTTTCCCTATTCCCTGCTTGGCTGCTATAAAAGGAAATGTACTGTACAGTTCGTAACGTGACTATGGGTAAAAGCCAAGCATGTTCCCGCGATGTGGAAAAGGTGTCACATGGGTTAAGGCAAGTTGCTCGCCTTGACCCACGTGATTTTTCCCACGGGTTCGCATGCGGGCTGTAGTTGTGAAAGATGGGAGGATGAGGGAAGTGGGGGAGGTTAGGGAAGGTGGTTCTGGGGTTGTATGGTCAGGTGTGGTTGCCCTGACACAATGCTCGATTAGGAGGGATACTATTTCCATCATTCATTTTATTGTTTCTGATATTGTTTTCATTGCTTTATTTGTATTTCCTTTCCATCACTTTCTTTGCTATTCTGTGTTTCCATAGAGGCATATTTTTATTCTTCCCCTTGCCTTGCAATTTCTCACTTATAGCACACATTTTCATGTATGGTACAGAGGACTCCCCTGATGAGAAGGGACACCCCCACCAAGTAACAAGTTGTGTGATAAGTTTAGTAATGCCAGAGGGTGACATATGAGTTTATACAGTAGCTCTGACTCCTGATGATAATCCAGAGTGCCCAGGAGTGAGTACTTATTTTGTGAGATTTTATTGATTGTTTTCTAGCACCTGGACCATGGCACAGTATCAGTGTCATATCCCAGAATCCTGACCCCGCGCTCTCCCACCTCATCACACTTTCCTAACAACTTCATCATCCCCTACACCATAACTCCCCACTCCCCAAGTCACCTTCCCCCCCAACTGTCTCAGCTCTGGCCTGGTTGGCGGCACACCTCACCTAGGCCACTCCCATTCTGGAAGCTTGGTCCTGAGTCGGAACATTTGGAGACTCCAGATTTGCTCCAACCTCCCAACAGACCTCCGACATCCCGTGACATACCTCTAAACCATTCCCCCTTCCATTTCATTTATTGGAGTCACCCAACATCATTCAGATACGTAACTCCACCTTCAGAACTACCCGCATCCCGCATCCTCTGGTGACCCCCCTCATGTCATCACAAATTAGTCACCTTCCATTTATAGTACGACTGTCATCTTCCTTCCATTCAGTCAGCTAACCTCTTCTTACCCATTTCTCGTTTCCATTCATCCTCCAGCCTTTTACTCCACCCTTCTTGACCCAACACCTCAGTTCCCTGTTAAAGATATTGTTCGGGACCTTTTGGTGTTTCCCATTATCTCGGACTTTGACTAAAGTCCTCCTCCCCATCCCCCTATATATACATGTAGATTAGAACCCGTTGTAAGCCAGTTCTAATCTTGACTAAAATGTTACCCCAAGTCCCTCTGAGTGAATCCCGACCCCTTCCTAAAAGATACCTCAGACACATGAAATACAAGGACTAACTGAGACGTAATGGAGGCACAGTGCTCCCTCTGAGTCACTGAGGCCACATCCTTCTTAGAGCCTCTTGTACCACCCAGCAGACCCGGGCTTCCTGGGGAAGCTTCAGTCCACTACCAGAGCTCTCGGATCCCCTCTAGTTGAGCCCCGCCTGCATTTGGACTCACACTGTAAGGTCAGTTGAGGTTCTGACCTTGGTGTTGACTCTTGCTATCCTCAAGCTGTCAGAAGTTAGGCAGTATAGAGCTTTATTTCGACAGGGGAGGAGAAGAGTGAAAACCTGTTTCACCCTTCCCCGCAATTTATATACATTGTTTACATCGAGAAATAAAGAGTAATAAACAATGAATAAAGAAAGCGTGCACAGCATGCATCACCACACCTCCATTCCCTACACATGCATTTTCCCCTATGTTCGGGGTTTTTGACAATCAGCACTGTTGCCATTACCCTTCTTCCAACCTGACTCAGACACTACCCCCAGCCTTCTTGCCTGGTTACAACAGATCACAAACTACTATCGCCTAGCTGAAGATGAGATATCATGGACTGTGGAGGGGGTTACTTCATAGAATCGAGAACTTGATCATTGAGCATGATCTTGTGTGCTATTTTGACTATTCCTAGATCAATAAAACTAACTTTCCCTAGGCCTTTGACCTCATTGATTTTTGACCTCATTGATTCAGACTCATTTCATGATTTAATGAAATATCAAGCCTGTGCAGGCCTTGATAGTTCCCCACACTACAAGGATGTGAGGTCTCAGTGGGGGTTGCTCAGCACACGAGGCCATAAGTGATATGATGATGTGTATTTTACAGTGTGTGTAAGTGGTTAACCAGAAGTTCCCACTTACCCATGTGACTATATGTACATTGTAATTACATATGGCTCAGGGTTCAGGGCTATTGCCCTGACAAAGGAGAAGGACCTTCCTCACCAGACAAAACTTACCAAACTTATTATGGAGTGGTCAGAAACTGTCACAGCAGACTTAAAAAAGCAGCTCATGGCATGTTTCCGCCCCTCTCATCGTAGCTGCTGATGTGGATTGACTCTTTGATACAGGAGGTTCCAGGTCTGGTTCATTTTGTTTGATGCATGGACATCTGTGACTATGAGGGGTATCATATCCATCCACATTCACCACCTCTGGCCATCCTGGATTGCCTCCACTCCTTTGACTCCAACCTCGGAGCCTCTGGATTCCGCAATCCCCTCCAACTCCCCCAATGGTCACCACCCCCTCATTTCAATATATTACCTACACCTCCCCAAGTACAGAACCCTGAAGGTCTCCAGGCAGCTCCAACATCCACAAGCACACCCCCACCTCCACTGGGTAATTTAGCTGCCTGCCCTGCAAGCCTACCTTCAGACTGATCCCTCCATTCCACTTCTGGGTTATAACCCATCAATCTGTTAAACCCCGTAACCCAAGTCATCAGTAATATTCAGTCAGCTAACCTGTAACTCCATTAGGTCCGCTCTGCTCAGCCCCTGCCATTTATGGGCCTGCCGTCTAGACTCCACCCATAACTATATATACATAACTTGTAGATACATTACACCTTAGCAAAAAGATCAACTAGAGTTTCCCCCCCTCCTAGAGTTCTCTCTCAGTCTGTAAATTAGGGCACCAATGTGTTACTGGGCACAGTGCTCCTGGCATAAGTCGCTGAGGCCGTAGCCCTCCATTCACAGGGACATTGTTGTGGGGACAAGTCCATGCAGGCTAAAACAAGCCCCATTACACACTTCACCCTTTACTACATCAGGGATTAGGATTGGTGAGTCAGGGTAATGATAGGAGTTGTGGAGGTTGTGGAGGTGGTTCTGATGAGTCCAAGATCGTTGGATTTGGTGGAGTTGTTGAGGAGATATGACATTTTCTTTATTATCTTTACTATTTTCATTCATTGATGCATGTGACTTTCCTTTTCTTATTGTATCGGACTCTTCCATGACACTGTATAGTTGTTAGAGAGTTATCAGCACTGTACCCAAGGACCCCACTACATCTGTCTGACACTAGAGAGAGACCTACCCCCCCCCCCCCAGACCTGAGTTGCAAGTCTAGAGTGATAGACCCATTACAATGTCATTGTTCGTCCTGAACCTGGTCTCTGACAGTATCTTTTTGCTCCCTGACAGTCTTGTATGGCACCCAAAGTCCTCTGCACTCATTCACAACTACTGTCAGGGCACACACACCCTGACCTAGCCTGGACCTGGCTGCTAACTTCCTGCACATGCTCTGCACTGTGTGCTCCATGCACCACTTGCCCTGGGCCCTGGGTCTCTTCCTTCATGTGACTTCCAGATATTCCCGGAAGTTTTCCTGATACAGTGGCCACTGTGGGAAGATGAGAAGTTAGCTTCTGTAAGGCCGGTTGGGGTGCCGGCCTTGGTGACTCCTCAATCCTCAGGCTGTCAAGAACATAGACTGTATGGAGCTAGTATTCAACAGGGGGGGGAGGTGTCAGGGGACGCCTGGTTATCCGGCCCCCCTTTACTCTAAGCGATATCAATGAGGTAATTGTTAGCCGAGATTGCGTGAGATAATTACGTAGTTAGAACGCAGATATAACTCATTGTGCTATATTTGCTATCGCGTTGTAACAGGGAATTTATCCCAATGTCACACAGGCTCACAGGGGGGACAGTAATCTTCTGCCTCTCTCAATCTCACCAAAGGTCCTTGTAGTACGGTGTTGTATAGTTGTGGCTGTGCAGTCACGGGAATGTATGTACATGAAAGAATGAAAGAGCATGTCAGAAACTATGTTCGAGGGGATCGCGGGAAGCGGGGCGGAGTACGGCGGCGTAAGTGGTCACTTAGCTAATGAGCTACTCCGTTGCAAGGCGTCGAGGGGGTTGGGACTTCGGCTTCAACGACTTTGCCAGAGCGTTGCGCCACGCGTTCTAGGCTGTCCCGTATTTCACGTTAGCGGGAAGGACCTTGCGGCGACGTTGACTTAAGCGGGATGAAGCTGAGGGGCGAACTTAAGATGAAAGTACTTGGGGGAAATTCTAGTCGATATTCAAACTCAGGTACATCGACAGTAAACTACAAGTATAAATAGGAAAGGAGAACAGAGAAGGGACCGGTCGGTCCGGCGCGAGACGGGAACGAGATGATAAGTACGACAGAACTAAAGAGCGATGAGGACCAGGGTAATGGAACAGAAGAGATGAATGGGACAGAGAACGGCGAAGTTGGGAGGCAGAAAGGATAAGCCGACAATCTAGGCGCGCGGGTCAGAATGTCAATATACGTATAAATCAAATATCAATAAAGGAATAATCAATTGTCAATAAGGAATGTCCATAAGGAGCGGATCAACGGCGACCATAACAACCGCTAGTTAGTTAAGCGAGTGAATAGAATAAAACGATACCGGCCGAATGCTTGAGGAACCCAAGTGGTGGCGGGAAAACGAAGGAGGCGCTGCTACGGGGCCGTAGAACGGGAACCACTATCGGCGCCGCTAAGTGATGGGCAATGGCGAGATTAACGGCGCGAGTAACGGCGTAAGAATGGGGGTGCAGAAAGTGGTAGAGGGGCGGGGACTTTGCGGGGCCGTGACAGAGCACTGTTTTGTAGTGCAAGGGTTTATCCCTGCAACAGCGTCACCCCTTACCCAATATTCCCTCATTTCCTGCATCTTCTATCTTCCTATTTGATGTCGTGTTTCTATTAGTTACCATCTTCCCAATGTAACTGCGCTCTCGTGAGTTAGCAGAACTCATGTACATAAGGCTACTATGCCAGCTGGGCTAGCCCCCCAGCTTTGATATCGACTAGTTTCCTGGGGATACTCTTACACTGCGAATAGACACGCAGACTCTGACAGGAGGAGAAGAGCTAAGCTCCTTTTCCCAACCCCAGATGCTATATATGTACATACAGGTGTTTTACATTGTTTAGTTTGAAGTTTATTATAGAATAATGAATAGAGGAAATGCACGCAAAGCGCACATCATCCATTCCTTACAGCTTCCTTCTCATCTCCTTACCCACAGTAGGTTGTGCCTCAGGGTAGGCTGTTTACACATGTGGACCATAGGGGAGGGTCATGGGGACCTGGGAGTCATCCCCTGACAACTATGCAGATTAGTCCCTAACTCATCCTCCCCATCACCCAAACCCTCACAGCCTGGTCCTAGTCATCTAGTGAGGAATCCAGTTGAGTTTCATAGCTTCTCTAACTTAGAAAATCCCCTCCTGTCGACTCCAATCATGTGCCCTGCTAGGAACCAATCACCTGTTGTAGATTCCGATTTCAGAGACAGCACTGAGCAACCCATAGATCCAGTCCACTTCGACAGATTTGACCCCAAGGTCCCCGATTTTGTCGACCCTCCTCCAGATGATCCTCCTATCCCTATTGTCCCAGACACTGATGATGCTGAGCCTATTCCAAATGTACTATTCACTTGGCAGTCCTGCCACCGGCAGAAATTTTTTGGTCGGTCAGCATGGAGGGTTGCTGGGGGGTTCTGGAGAGAGCAGATGGTCTGCCGAATGAGTCCGGACTATTGGTAACAAGCCGACGTGGTGCAAATGGAGCGGGTGAAGACAACATTGAATGCGCAGGGGAGATTGTGCAACTGGGATCGTAACAAATAGTACCCGGGTTGCTGCAATGAGGGAAAAGCGTGCCGTGTGTTCGCACCAATAGGGATGCACGATCGCGAGGAAAATCCATGTCTAATAATATGGATGGGTCACTTGCAAGTGGTACTTAGTGTGACAGCCTGAGATCAGTTTGTGAATTGAGAGTACCGACATCCAACGCCAGCCGGAGTCAAGAGAGAATAGTGACCAAGGCGGCACCGGCAGATAGGGCCTTGAACAGACCGACAGGCGAGTACCTGGTAGAAAGTAAAAGTACAACTTGCCGTGAGCTAATACAGGATGGAAAATCAAACCATCTACAGACTTGTCAGTAGCCTGTCTAATGTTTCGCTCTTCTCGGCCATCCCCGCACGACGGGCACACAAGCGCCGGCGACCAAGCGCAAAAATGAACTGTTGAATGAATGAGGCTGGGATTTCAATTGAGTCGTAATATCGGTATTTGCAAATTCTTGATCTTTAATCTTTGGAGAGCAAGTACTCACAATGGAAGACTCGGGTGTTCTCGTACCGCAGACACAGATAAGCCATGACCCATTTAAGTGCGTTGGGTGCCTTTGCTAGTGGTGAGATGCTCCTCTTTCGCTATCGCCGTTCGACAGGCGGACCTGATGAGAAAGATGTTGTCAAATTTTTGGCAGATTGCTCATGTCTTTATCGTTGCCTTGTTCATTGCAGCAAGTGCCGTCGCTGGTCCTTGCACTTCCCGTTCACCTATTCTCAACCGCGGTTATACAAACCCAGCACTTGGACCAATTGACGCGCTCAACAACCCTGTGCTCTTCGCCAGTGCTTTCCGCAACAGAACCAACTTCCAAGCAGCTGTAGCGGCGGCGGCTGGCGAATGTAACCCAGGCTATCGTAAGTCCCCCGTCTAACTCATTTCTCGAACCAGCCGGCGCTTAGCTCCTTTTTGCCGTCAAGACTCATGTACTCCCACCTCGTGTTGTATGAATGGGTATATATGCGTACGGTTATCTTCTTGAAACACTTTACGAGTGTCCTTATCCGCTCCTTCAGTGCCCAAATCGTTCTTTTTGTTGTCCACAGGGCTATTCCGTGAGTTTTCCACTTCACTCAGGCTGTTTGATGTGTTTAACTGGGTGTTTCTTCACCCCAGTGTGGGGCAACGATGTAAGCCACAATGTTGTGAATGATTGGACGGTTGTTCATCGACGCATGGTATGTCAGCTGCATCCCGTACGGCGCAGTACCTTGTGGGGCCGGTTATTGCAACCCAGGCTATTATGTGAGTGCTCCTTATGAAAGTGACCCTTCGTCTCAGTGCCGTTCCTCTAATACTGCTCGGAATAGTGTTATCAAAATGGGTCTGTCGATTATATGAATTCTAGTTCACTATCTCATGGTAAACTTATTCTCCAGTTGCATTCCGAACGGTGGGACCCCCTGTGGTACCGGTCATTATTGCCAACCAGGGAAATCATGCTGTCAGAATGTCGGTTGTATGTAAAAACTTGCGCCACTGATAGTCTCCCCGATCACCCACGATGATCATAGGCTGCGACCCAGGGTATTCATGCAGACCTAACACCTCTTGTTATCTATCTACGACTACGACGACTACGACGACTACGTCTACGACTACTACTACAAACCCAGGAGTCCCTTGTGGAACTGTACATTGCAATCCAGGCTATTATGTGAGTGCTCCTTGTGAAAGCGAACCTTCGTCTCCGTATCGTCCCTCTCATGCTGCTCGGACCAGTGTGCTGACAATGAGTCCGTCGACTATATGAATGCTACCTCACTGTCTCATGGTAAACCTGTTCACCAGTTGCATTCCGAACGGTGGAACCCCCTGTGGTACTGGCCATTACTGCGAACAGGGAACAACATGTTGCCAACCCGGTGTCAGTTGTATGTAATAACACAAGAACTTATAATGTCCCCGATCTCCCACAATGACTGCGTCGATTACAGGCTGCAATCCAGGTTACTCATGCGGATCGGATAATACCTGTTATGCAAACACTACCACGACAACCACGACGACCACGACGACTACCACCCCTACCCTACCTCTACCACCTCTCCCACTTCTACTACTACCACGACGACTACCACCCCTACCCCTACCTCCACCACCTCCACCACTTCTACTACAACAACTACTACCATTCCATCATTCAGACCTCTACGACCACCGCCCCTACTTCATCGACAACTCCGGCACTACCAACTATCTACTTCGGGAATGTACACGGAATAAACGATGCGGTCAGTTATTCCTCCGAAGTCATCGCCTTTCGTGTTCAGCCCTTGACATAGTTATGTTTCTTCATCGAAGGTCACTCGGAATATATGCGATGGTGAACAATCTCTTCTTCATAGCACATTTGTCGCATTCTGAAACTGGTATTACCACTTTTGGAGGTTTGAAAAAGCGAGGCAAAGGGGGCTCAGAAGTTTTAACATATGCCCAGCGAACCGAGAGTCAAAAGGAAACGATTCGCGATCAAGCTGGATGCGTTGTTAGCAAGTGCAATTCGACTGCCACAGGCCTCTCGTGCAATGAGGTGCGACAGGAGATTTATGACACCAAAATGAAGTCTCAATGCATTTTGCGATAGTACCCTTTCGTGTCCACACAAGAAGGAGTTACCGGTACACAAATTGCATGCATCCCTGCCTTCCAGAACACGTACCAGGGAACCTATCTCAATTATTTCGTTTCCCAATATCATATTTCGGACGGCACGAAGTTCCTTGTTCAAGCAAATTGCGATCAATTGACCAAGCGTGTTTCGGTTGAGGGATCCGGTTCAAGTGGTGTGTTGTACAGCCCAACCAGTCATGCCCGGCACACTTTTTCGTCCAACTAATACTTGGGATGTCTGCAGGAACGCTACTACCACCTTTCGGCTTAAACTCGGATAACTCTTCCGGGCATGTTGTACTTCCACTTGGTGATGTGCAAGCGGGGGAGTAAGCATGGAGAAACTGCTTATTCAAGCCGCAATATTAATTCTGTCCTTTTCCCTTGCGTTCAGTTACACGACACAGACAGCATCTGACAAACTTGCTGGCGTCGCAGGGAACATCGCCATTTACGATTCGGATGGCGCAAACTTTTCTCAGTGAGTTTGATAGTATGATGAACGACGAGGATTTCTGTTCTGACGACGTTGTGATGGACTGTCCCAGAGCGTCCATTGGCCGGAATGGAGATAACTCCTTGACTTTCACCCTCCACCAAGATGGGACAGGATTAGGTGCCGTAGTCTCACCCCAATCGCCCATTAGTGGGAACATATCAGTCAACTTCAACTTCACTGGTAACCTCTTTTCGCGAATCAATGGTTCTAGTCCTGCACCCAACCATCCAAATTTGGTGCTCTTTTTCGGAGCGTTCATTGGACCGGTCCTTCCTCTGGTTTGGCTATGAGATCGCCTGCACCTCTTGATTACATCATTCTCCGACTTGTGGCAAGGCATTTTATCCGTTGTATTGATTCTAATGTACCTCTTTCTCGGAAACGACATTCACGTTAGTGAATTGTTCCTGTAGCTATGACAGTTCATGAGAAGTTCTTGAGCCCCGGACCCGGACCTAAAATATAGTCCTGCAGTTGTATGTTGGTGACAGGATCCTTTCCTCGCCCGGCTGTTTCGCCACCTTTGTGACTTGCTAAGAGTGGATGTCGCCCATGGCACATGAGGAGGATGGAGGCACTTAGTGTTGAGTACCCGCGATGCATGCCGCAATGAGGACAAAGCGGGTGTTCGCAATCAGAGGGGTATTCCATTTATGACTAAATATGACTAAACGATCCGCCAAGACTTCTAAATTGAGAGCAAACAGTACGGATTCGGTGTTGGCCGGAGTACATGTGGTACGACGCTGACAAGCCAGTGTTTTACGTGGTACATGGATGAAGGATAAAGGCACAACTTGACGGTCAACTTATACATAAATAGAAGACTCTGAAAAGAAGAGATGGGTAAATGCCCAGAACACTAGGCACAAAAATAGGTGCTGAGGGTTGCCGAATAATCATAAGAAATTTCAATCAAGTCATGGTATTTAACCAAAACTGGCTTATCTGTTGGGGTTTGCAAATTCGGCTTCGCGGGTGCGCTGATCATTGAGCAGCAGTACTATTCCAATAAGGGGTTGGGCCTTGTCTCCCCAGGACTACCCCATGGAAGAGTCGGATGCCCCCGCACCTCAGGCACAAATAGCACGCGGCTTATTTAGGCGAGTCGGGGGGGTGGTTTTCAGGTTGGTAGTGAGAAGCCCCTCTTTTGCTGTCGCAGTTCGCCTGATGGAACAGATGTTGGCAAGCT
This sequence comes from Cantharellus anzutake, assembly GCF_015039405.1. Taxonomy (NCBI): domain Eukaryota; kingdom Fungi; phylum Basidiomycota; class Agaricomycetes; order Cantharellales; family Hydnaceae; genus Cantharellus; species Cantharellus anzutake. The sequence goes on from NW_024067032.1 coordinate 171,070, forward strand.
TTTGGCGAATTGCTCCTAGGGCCTTCGTCGTCGCCTTGTTCATCGCAACAACAAGTGTCGCCAGCCCTTGCGCTCCAGCTTTAGCTATTTCCAACCGTCGGGACACAAACCCAGTGCCTCGCTCTCCCCCTGCACTCCTCGCTCAGGCTGCGCCACTTTCGTTCCCCAACAGAACCAACTTCCAAGCACTTGTAGCAGCGGCGGGCTCATGTGACCCAGGCACTTGTAAGCCCTCCCTAACTCGTTTCTCGAAGCAGTTGGCACTTAGCCCCTTTTGTCCCTAAGTCTTCTGTGCCCCCAGTTTTTGTTGTACGACTGGGGGTGAATGCGTATGGTTAACTCTTTGAAACAACTTTAGGAGTGTTCTTATCCACTCCCTCAGTGCACGGATGGCAGTGGGTGCTGCCAGCAGGGCTATTACGTCAGTTTCTCAATTCACTCAGACTGTGTAATATGCTTAACGGGGTTCGATTCTTCACCCCAGTGTCACTCGGCAACGTAAGTTGTAAAGTTGCAAGGTTCATCGAGGCCTGGTATGTTCACTATCTCATGATAAACCCGTGCCAAGTTGCATTCCGAACGGTGGGACCCCCTGTGGTATCGGTCATTACTGCGAACAGGGGAAAACATGTTGCCAGCCCGATATCAGTTGTATGTAATAACACAAAACCTATAGTGTTCCTGATCATGACTGTGTCGATTATAGGCTGCAATCCAGGGTATATATGCGGATCGGATTACAGTTGTTCCATAAACACGCCTACGTCTACCACTCCCACTCCCACGCCCACACCCACAGGAATACCTTGCGGGACTGGATATTGCAATCCAGGGTACTATGTGAGTGCTCCCTATGAAAGCGAACCTTCGTTTTCGTATCATTCCTCTTATGCTGCTCGGAATAGTGTTTTGACAATGGGTCTGTCGATTATATGAATCCTGGTTCATTATCTCATGGTAAACCCGTACTCCAGTTGCATTCCGAACGGTGGGACCCCCTGTGGTACTGGTCATTACTGCCAACAGGGGAAAACATGTTGCCAACCCGGTGTCAGTTGTATGTAATAACCCAATACTTATAGTGTTCCCAGTCGCCCACGATGACTGTGTCGATTATAGGCTGCAATTCAGGGTATATATGCGGATCAGACGGCAGTTGTTCTATAAACTCTCCCACTCCCACTCCCACACCTCCACCTCCACCACCACCACCTCCTCCCACGTCCACGCCCACGCCCACGCCCACACCGACACCGACACCGACACCGACACCAACGCCAACACCGACGCCAACACCGACACCAACACCGACACCGACACCAACGCCAACACCAACGCCAACACCGACACCGACACCGACACCGACACCTACCCCTACCCTTACTCGAACGCCTACTTCTACCCATACGCCTACGCCCACCACTGGGTCCACAACATCTACTTCGACGACCCCGGCACTGCCGACAATTTACTTCGCGGATCTTCCAGGAATAAACGATGCTGTCAGTTCTGCATCATTGTCTTTGTGTTTAGCCCTGACGTAGCCACTTTTCTTCCCCAAAGGTCACTAAAAATATCTGCAGCGGTGAATGATCTCTTCCTCCTGCCACAATGATTCCATTCTGAAAGCGGCCATTAAAGGTTTAAGACAGCGCAACAAAGGGAATTCGGAAGTTTTAACATATGCTAAGCGAACCGAGAATCAAAAGAAAACAATTCGCGCCCAAGCTGGATGCGTTACTAGCAAGTGCAATTCTACGACTACGGGTCTCTCGTGTACCGAGGTGCGAGGGGAGATGTGTCACATCCAGCACAGCCTCAGGTGTCTTATTTGCTTATGACAGTACCCATTCGTGTCCACCCTGGAAGGAGCTAACAGCCCACAAATCGCATGCATACCTGCTTTCCAGAATACATTCCTAGGGGCCTATCTCAATCTTTTCATTTCCCAATATCATATTTCAGACGGCGCTCAGTTCCTTGTCCTAGCTAATTGTAGTCATCTTTCCAGGCGGGATTCGATTCGTGGATCTGGCTCGAGTGGTGAGTTGCATGATCAATCGGTTTTGTTATTTCAGCTAAGCAATATGGGATACTATGATGTCGTTAGGAACGTTACTTCCGCCTTTCGGCATAGGCTCAGATAATTCATCTGGGCATGTTGTACTTCCGCTCGGTGATCTCCAAGCCGGGAAGTAAGTTGGGTAGAGAAATTTTTGATTCTGGCTGCAATGTTGATTCATCCTCTTTTCCGTTGGGTTCAGTTACACGACGGACACGGCATCTGATAAACTCGCCGGCATCGCCGGGAGTATCGCCATTTATGACTCAGATGGTGCCAACTTTTCTCAGTGAGTTGATATGTAATCTAGCAGGGGAGCTTCTGTTCTAACGGCGTCGCGATAAACTATCTTTCTAGAGCGCCCATTGGTATGGATGGGGGTAACTCCTTGGCCTTCACACTTCACGAAGATGGGACAGGATTAGGTGCCGTGATATCACCCCAATCGCCCATTAACGGGAACATATCAGTCAGATTCAACTTCACTGGAAACCTCCTTATTCGAAATTCTAGTCCTATGTCTAACCACCCAAATTTGATAGTCTTTTTCGGAGCGTTTGCTGTAGCAGTCCTTTCTCTGGTTTGGCTATGAGATTGCCCACTCTTTGGGCATTATGATCTCTTGTATTAACTCTTGTATTAACATCGACTTCTGGCGACTCCTGTAACTCCAACCTAGCCTTCAACTAGTCATTTCATATTTGATCCACTGTATTGATTCTGATGTACGTCTTTCTTGGGACCGGCATTCACGTTAATGAAATGCTTATCTGTTCTTGTTCTGTGGCTACGACTGTTCACGAATCCTGAGAAGTCCTCACTCAATCGAGAGCCCCCGGTCTTAAAATATCCTCAGTCTTATAGCTATATGCGGGCGCTACGATCCTTTTGTCACCCTATTTTGTCACCCTTTGTGGCTTGTCAAAGGGTAGCTATCGCCAATAGTACCACCACCTTTATATTTCTACATTATCGCAAGAGGGACTTATGGAGAAGCTGCTTGATTCGGAATGCCCACTGTTGCGCCTAGCGCAGCGTAGACCCCTTGCAAGCTGAGTTGGTGGTCAAGAGCCTCGATTCGCAGAGGAAATGAACGAGCAGATGTTGCCAGGGATCGACTAAGGACCAACCAAGCCACGGTACAAATCGTAGAGGGCCGAAGAAAGCATGAGATGTTGGAGACCGATGAGCAATGTTACGTTACCGCCGTTTCAACGTCCACAGAAAGACAAGGGCCATTGCAGCACAGAAACTCAGACGAGAGAACATACACTAGGGGCATGCCCGCGGTCTACGACATCGGGGGTCCCAGGCCACTGGGTCAGCATGGGCAAACTGAAGGGTACCCTTCGATTGGTGGAGTTCATCAAGTAATCGATGTAGGGAGCAGACCAAGGGCCGTACATCCCAGAACAACAGCGAACAGGATCGTAGAGGAGAGCAGGACGAAGGCAGGACTGCAGCCTCTATATTCTCTTAGAGCTCCAAAACCAGAATCGACACAGGCAACCCCTGGACAACAACAAGGTGGATGTCTCTTCCAGGTGAAATCGCCCTGTGGGTCACACTGCCACACAGGCGTACGACCCACACGCAACAATGTTGACTGGGCAAGCACACCCATCCCGATCCGATCAGGATTCCACGTCGCAAACCGGAACCCCCCATCGACTAAACCTACCACAGGTTTAAATCGCTGGACCGAAAAGCCCTCAGCAGACTGATCCAGTTCCGCACCGGCCACGCACACCTGGGAGAATACTACCACCGGTTCCGTATCCACACAGAGAGCAGTGTGTGTACAGCTAAGCCCACAGTTTGAGAAACATAGACACGTACTGGGCCGCGGTCGTCAGAGCAGGTTTTCGACCATTCTTAGACTAGCAGACTTCATCAAGAAGTCGCGGGCCATCGGCAAAAAGGGCGGACAGAGAACGAAGCAAAGCGGGGGAACAGGAGACAGGTATACCCAACCAGTAACCCCCCGTAGAGAGAGGCATACCCAGACACGACTTAATACCATATATCACAATCCAGAGGACCCCGTCACCCCGACCACACCAACCAGACCACTACCATTTATTGACGAGCGGGGGTGACCGCACTGCCACGTCAAACGCGGGCCCGCGCGGTAACAAAATAGAGTACAACAACAACAACAAGTTCTCTTTCTTGGTTTCACGAATCTTCAGGTTCTTGCTATCGTAGGAACGTTGTTATTCAGCCCGATCACGTTTGATTCACCCACGGCAGAATGTCCTATGAATTATTGTTGGAATATCAACGCTCATCGACAACAGCTGAGCTGCAGCGTGGATTGGGGAGTCTTTATTTTAACTTAATATCGTCGTGACTAACAACGACTATACCTTTTGTTTCAGAGTCGCGATACCACGCGCTCACAATTTTTCTTTGTCTTATATCGCCAGTTGTCACTGGCAATCGCTTTAAGCGATATTGGCTCCAGTCGTATAAGTTACGCTGGACGCCGTAATTTTTCTCCCTCCCTCAGTTCTCCATTACGAGACTGAGGTGATACCATTTCTTTCCTATCTGTGTTTGCGCATAACTCATTGTATTTTCATGTTATAGTTACGCGCGATAGGTAAAAATATCTTAATACTAGTTCTCCATTACGAGACTGAGTTACGCGCGATAGCTCCTATTTTATTAATTATTACGGTACCGGCAGCGATGGAAGCATTGCCAAGAGCATCGCAGCGTTTTCACGCCCTTCGGTATATAATATTCGATCCGTTCCAATAGAACGTTGGCTCGCTTTCAATCTACTATATTATTCATGCAGCACTTGTAAGGGAGGATCTGTTCCTTCGAATCTGCCCGGACTTTTGTTACATAATACTGTACTGGCATGACCAACAACCGGTCACGCGTCACGCTGACCCTGCCGGTCGGCGTTTTTTTGGAATTTATCACGCGTCACACAGGCCTGCCCGTCACGCACTTTGAGTAGAATATAGTGGCTGTGCAAGCTTTCAATTCAAATGTTCCAACTACATCGTTAAAAGCGTGTCTGTCTCCAGATTTCTCGCCTGTTTAAGCCGCTTACCCCATCCCAACTCACCACTACCAACTTCAGACCCAACTGCCACAGTGAATTCTCCAATGGATTCTGCATTGTCCTCTTCAGCAGCATTCCAACTCAACTGAAGGCCACCATTCACGTCGGCAAGGCCGTCAGGCAGGGTTCCGGTGTCGAGATGTTCATAAACCTCCTCCAACATCACCTCCACATCATCCTCTATGGCTTCTGAGAATTGTCCTTCATGTACTACCGTAGTAGAGTTAGGATGAATCCCACTGTCACCAGTAGGATGCTTGCGAGAACAGCCTGTAGCAACCAATGAGAAATTTAGGGGTGTTGTTGTATGTATAGTTTCCTCAGCACAAGCCGCAATACGGCTGGCAAGCACAAATCCATCCATAATACCGGGCAGAAAATTTGACATGAGAATTTCCATTTCAAAATTCAAATATTATCAAATTCTCTCGGATATAAGACAGAAAACCCGTTGTCCGAGGGGTTGTGTCACGCAGTTCTGGCCTCGGCCTGTTGGCTGTCACGCATCACTCAAGCTTGCCGGTCGGATGTCCGGCGTCACGCTCCAAACTGGATGATGCGTGACCGGTTGTTGGTCGTGCCAGTACAGTACACCAGCCTCCGCTTCGGTCATCAGTTCGCCATGTTCTTTAGGACACTGCGGTGGTCACACAATATTGCGTTTTGCTTCTACCAAAGTTTATAAGCACGTGTTTGACATTCAACCCATCGTACCTCTATCATTTTCACTGGGGGACACATAGGAGTTGGAATTTCTTTCATCGATGTTTCGCACGCCATGCATATGAGCTCCATGTGTTCTATTCTTGCTCATGGTGTGGAGAGTACCTCGGTTCATGGTCGCGACCATGTGAGGAGCCATCAATTCCAATCCTAGGAAACTCATCTGCAAGCCTGCAAGGCGTGTTTCCCGTTTGTAGGTACTTTGGGACGGGAGCGTAATCGTCAAATCGTAAATTCGCTCACTCGGCGCGGCTGACCGTTGAGTTTCAAGTTGCTATGACCAGTCCTGACTATGATATTTTTAGTTTTGTCGAACTCGATGCTGAACCAATCTGTCTGTGATCCCGCTTCTTTTTGGCCCTGCTCGCGGGTCACTACCGCCACACGGGTATACGGCAACATTGGATACACAGGTGCTGATGACCAGGTGCAAAACTAGCCGCCAAGGATTGTCGAATGATCATGAGATTATTGTGGCAGTTTGTGGTATCGGCTTATCTGCGAGGTTTGCAAATTCTTGGCTTCGCCCACGGTTCGCTGCTGGACACGGGCATTATTCCAATAAGGGGCCCACTAAATGGGTGACGCTCTCGTACGGCAGGCACAGATAACGTGTGAATCGGGGTGGGTAATCCCCGATCCTCTTTGGAAGCAGACCTGTTGAGACAAATGCTAGCAAATTTTTGGCAGATTGCTGTTGCCTTGATTGTCCAAGGCTGTCCTTTAACTTGTAGCCCTACAGCGGACGCACCAATTCACACATGCGATCAAATGGGTTGTCACCTGTCATCTATTTGTGACCAACCTATGTCTCCGGAAGCAATACCACTGCCTAGCTATCTCAACGCTCCACTCTACAACCTCTTCATCTACGACCTCAGCACTTCTCACCATCTACTTGGGGAATGTCCTCGGAAATAAACGATGGTATGTTTCCGAAGTCTAGTTTACAATGTCCAACCCTGACGCATGTGTTGCTCTAACGCCTGGCCACGATATCCAAGTTCGTTAGATATCATGCTCCTCTGGAGACAAGTCGAATTTAGTGTGTGGTAATGCACCACAAGCGCTACGCAGAATAAAAGAAAGTTACTGAGCAAAACTAAACTTGTGTGCCTAGGTCCATCCGCGTCGGCAATGTGCCGGTGGCTCGTCAGCCATTGGCATCGGGGTCGTCAGGCTGCCACTCCAGCACCATCAGCTTGAGAGATAGCGATGGCTGATTCTCCGCCGCACTATGAGACCCGATCTTACGCCGTGTCGGTGAGACGTTCGATAATTGATGTGGGATCCTTTTCTTAGCTAGTCCGTCTTAACTATTTTTACGATTATCTTACTTATCCTTCATTTTCGATCTGTTCCTTGACCATTTCTCGATCCTGCGCTGCGCTCGTTTCATCTTTCTCCTGTTAGTTCCGAGCTGACTTTCGGTCTTCGTCGCCCCGCGCCCCGCCCACAGGTTATTTTTTCGAGTCGTTAATTAGGCATTTTCATCAAGTCTTCATTTTACAGATGCATGCCTCGGCTCATGGATGGCCACAGCCATGTAAAGCGCTGTCGATTCCGATCGTCCGAAACTCATTCGGGAGCCTGAGGGGCACGTTTTCTGTTTTTGGGGCCTTTGGGATGGGAACCTACGACGTAAGTCTCCAATCGTCGGGTTGTTCAGCTTACAGCTCAAGTTTCCTAAATCCTTGGCCAAGATACGTTTCTTCACTTTTAGCCTTACCGCAGATGGCGCATAGAAGCAGTCGCCAAGAATCGCCGATGAGTATGAGATGTTGTCAATTGAGTCATGGCAGTATCTGGATTGAGTGGCATTGCTGTTATGAGCTGGGCATTGCGGTCTCAGCGGTCAGCGGCGGATACTCAGCGTCACCGGGCGCAGGGAGCTGAAAAGCTACTCGTACCCAACAATTGGCCTATCTATGAGGTTTGCAAATTCTTGGTCTAGACTTCGCTTGGGCGCGCCGATCGTTTGAATGCTCCACTATTCTAACCACCCACTGATGGAGTATGTCCTCGTACCGCAGGTACAGACAAGGTGCTGGCTGTGAATAATCGATTGTGCTATCGTCGTTCGAAAAGTAGGCTTGATGAAACAGATGCTGGCAAACCCTTGGAAAATTGCTCCTGCCTTCATCATTACCCTGTTCGTCGCAACAAGCCTTGCCAGCTGCGTTCCACCTTTACGTATTCTCGATCGCCGTGATACAAACCCAGCGCTTGAACCATTTATCGCACTTCATAGACCCCCTGTACTCCCCGCTTCGCCACCTTCCTTCCATGGGGGATCCAACTTCCAAGTACTTGTGGCAACGACAGATACACGTCAAAACGGCACTTGTGAGTCACCCATCTGACTAGTTATTTCTCGAACCAGCCGGCGCTTAAGTCCTTTTGCCATCAAGTCTTCTGTCCTCCCAATCGGTGTTGTACCGATGGGGGTATATGCGTACGGTCATCTCCTTGAAACACTATAGGAGCGATCTTATCCGCTTCCTCAGTGCTCAGATGGCAGTGGGTGTTGTCAGCATGGTTATTACGTGAGTTTCCCATTTCGCTCAAGTTGTTTGGTGCATTTAACTGAGTGTTTCTTCACCCTAGTGCTCGGGAGCGTCGTAAGCCGTAAAGTTGTGAGCACATGGACAGCTGTTTATCGATACATGATATGTCAGCTGCATCCCAAACGGCGGAGTACCTTGTGGGAACGGTCATTATTGCAGCTCAGGCAATTATGTGAGTTCTTGTCATAGATGCGACCCGTCGTCCCGGTGTCATTTCTCTAATGCTGCTCAGAATAGTGTTATCAAAATGGGTCTGTCGATTATATGAATCCTAGGTTATTACCTCATGGCAACCTCATTCTCCAGTTGCGTTCCGAACGGTGGGACACCCTGTGGTACTGGTCATTATTGCCAAGCGGGAAATTCATGCTGTCAGAATGTCGGTTGTATGTAATCACCCGCGCCACTCACATTACTCCCGATCATGATAACTATGTCGATTATAGGCTGCGACCCAGGGTACTCATGCGGACCTGACACCTCTTGTTATTCTACGGCAACGTCCACTCCTAAGCCCACTCCCACTCCAAGTCATACAACCTCCACATCCCCCACCACTCTTTTTAGTACCACTTCTGCAGCTTCTTCCGTCGTCGCCGTGGCTTCCGTCTCCTCTGCCCCTGCTGCAGCCGCCTCCGACGCCTCTTCCACCTCTTCCACCTCTACCAGAACTTCAGCATCTGGTCCTACACTCGACTATCCAGATTTGACGGTCTTTTTCGGGGCGGTGATCGTACCAGCCCTTTCTCTGATTTGGCTATGAGATCGTCGAGTATTGTCATTTTGTATTACTCTCGGACCTCTGGCAACTTTTCATCTGGGCTTGAGGTTTGAACCAGGCATCCCACATTTGATTCATTGTATGATTATGATGTACATCTCCCCTGGAACCAACATTCACGTTAATAAAGGCTCCAAATGTTATTCCGCTCTGAGGCTATGGTTGTTCAAGGGAGGGTGCCCTCGATCAAGGGCCCCGATCGAGCTCTTGCTTTGATGTCCACGGAGGGATGGTCATACAGTTCCATATGGACAACAAGATCCTCCACTTACTCCGTTTTGCAAGGCATCCAAGCCTTTCTGGCTTATCAAGAGACGGCCAGCCCATGCAATCACTGTCAGATCGAAATAATCGATCCGTGGCAGTGTTGTACAGACCTGGTCACAAATGGTCACAAAGACCGAAGTCCGTGAGTCTGACTGGATGGTCACAAGTCTCTCCCACGGTCAGTGTAAGTCGGACTTTTCATCGGGGGATCCCGATATTCAGACCCGTCCGCAACCATTCTTCATAGGATATGTTTTGTTTGTTATGGATTAGATGTTGTAATGACTGTTTGCTAGCACGCAAGAGATGCTGAGCATGATTCTACTACAGCTTGAGTTACACAACTGTGACTTTGCCGCCTGATTTGCCATGTTTCATGTTAGGATTTTCGAAAACTTCACACAATCCCACACAATCCCACCCCCCCATCCTCCTCTAGCTCACCATGGGCGTTTCTAGTCCTATGTGGGAATACTTCCACCAACTTGAAAGGTTTTATGGAAATAATAAAAGCCACCGCGTTGCCAAGTGCAAGGGATGCGTGGCTTGGCACACAAGGACACTGGAGGCAAAGGATTCCGAGGGCATCTCAACTGGAAGCATTACACAACGACGCTCAGTGGATGAACTACATGAAGCTGGTATGCATTGTATATCTCATCAATTTGGTTTGAGAGGTATTCATCAAATGGCAAACATAAGCGCTTGCACTCGCATCTGATATTCAAGGAACAGTAGAAAAGCTGGCTTGTCATCTTGTGAAATGCACACACGCTTCCGTAGAGGGGTGTGCTGAAGGACAAGCATGGTTAGACCAGCGTTCAACAAGTCCGATGCCTCATGTCCATATAACTTCTTCTCTATCATTGGGGACACAAAGAACCCCGCACGCAATCGACTATCTGTTGAGAAGATGGTGAAAATCTCATCTATCAAACCAGACCTCAACCACCAACATGCAGTCGATGGTTCACATGGGAAGAGAATCCGTCGTTCATTTGGACTTGCTCCTTTCGCTAGCGACCATGACCCCTCTGGGGGCCGTTTGGAGCTCGAGCATGGACATCCCTCCTGCATTCCTGATGACATAAACCATGGCTACCATCCTTTCCGTGCCCAGGACCTCACCAGTGACTACGATGCAGAACAATCTGAAATGAATTTTGCGCGGAGTCTACCATCAAGATCCCCCCAAGTAAGTTCTATTTTCCATTCCTCCCAAAGTATCTATTTACAGCTTGCCGTTAGGGCGTAAGTTTGCAGGGGAAAAGGGTACGAGATATTTTCAACTTGACGCGAGATTCAATGTGGATGCAGGGTGAGCGGAACTGAGGGCTAGAAACGGAGATGGAAGACCTCTTAACATGAGAGAGGAACTTAGACCTAGATGGGAGCTTAGAGACGGTGGCAGGGTGGAATGTTTCTGGTGACACATCAAGCGCTTGTAGCTAAATCCGTTAGTCCGTTATAACTCCGTTAGTTCAGACCTGACAGACCGAGACACCCAGTCCGGACCCAATCTGACTCAGAGTCCCCGTGACCACGAGTCTGACTTGGTCTTGTGCAACACTGATCCGTGGCGGCGTTGAATGGTGCCCGGAAGATCAACGAGCTTCCGACTGATCTCCGGAGCTGACAGTAGCTGCCGGGCCACGTCAATGGAATGTTCATAAGTCGGGAAGGATGTGTAACTCGGGCTGCCTTTGTATAGTATAGGCGGACATCGGAGGTTGAGTACGATGGTGCGAGTAGCCTAGATCATGGCGATCAATGCACCCCTGAATCCTGACTCATGAAAACCACTCGGTCCCTTAAGCAACCATCTGAGGTTGGCAGTCAAAGAGTAGTCTTCACTTATGCGAATTAGTACTGCCAGTCGTTTCGCAGCCAATGTCGTAACGCGCTACTCTTGATATTGAAAGGCCCCCAAGTTACACCGTATAGTTCGATCCATGTAAAGCGCTCAACCGTCATGGAAATGCCCATTAAGAAATGTCCAGGCGGTGACATCTCTGAGTCTCCAAGCTTCGGAACTTCGTCACCGACACTTGTGACCGGTGGGGGCCCGAAGCTAGGGCTTCGGGCGGCCAAGAAGGACGGAAGCGCTGTCAAGCGTTGGATGACGTGGGATCCCTGTGGTGATCCCTATGCTTCTTTGGGTGTTCTCGATTTGGCAGGCTTCTTTGAGCATGAATACGAACCTTGTTTCAAGTCAATTGATTGCGGTCCCGAGCAACCACACGTGGCCTGACACCGAAGTACATGTGCCCACCATTGCGGATCTGTGGACTAATCATGTCAAATCCCTGCAGACCAATAATTTGAAGAAATTCAACACTGCTAGCGCTATAGACTTATGTCATGAATTCAACTGAGGTAAACCAGGTGACTGGACAAATGACATAAAATGGACAAGCCTGGTATCGAACCCAGGACCTCTAGCGTGCATCCATACACTACTCGCCCGTTATGCCAGGGAGGTTACTCCATCCCTGATGGTTATTCCAACATAATTACCCTCCTGCCAAAATGAGACTGCATAACTGCTGCACAACCTATTTAAACGAGCATGTTGCAAGAAAGAGCTCAACTTCCTCTTGGGATCCAGCGTACCACAATGTTGAAAATCCTTAGGCTGATTTTCCCTGCTTTCATCCTTGCCTTGTTTCACCTTGGACAACCACTATGTGGGCCTTTATAGGGGGGACCTCAGGACGTTTGCATGGGGCCTAAAAGGCCTTTTTCACTATAAACGTCCTAGGACATCCTGGCCATTCAGTTTCATTCATTTGTTGCAAACGTCCTCAGATGTCCTAATTCAGTTTGATTCAATGGTTGCAAATTGTCCCGGAATGCCATACTCGTCCATCCCATGGTCTGTGCACATGCTGACCACTGTCTAGAGGGATGTCAACACTGTTTCCCACGGTCTGAACACACTTTACATAGTTGAATAGCCCCTTTGAATAGCTTCCAGAATATATATTTTGAGACTGAATTGACCAATAAATTATTGAGAAAAACGCAAAATACTTTTTTGGACACGAGTCTTTTGATGGTGGCTGTCCAACTTATTTAATGTCTGTGCACAATGCTGGTCACTGTCTGAAGGGGTGTCAGCACTGTTTCCCACGGCCCCAACACACTTTACACAGATAGATAGCCCCTTTGAATAGCTTCCAGAATATATATTTTGAGACTGAATTGACCAATGAATTATCGAGAAAAACACAAAATACTTTTTTGGACGCGAGTCTTTGGGTTAGTGTGGCTGTCCAACTCAATGTCTGTGCACAATGCTGGCCACTGTCTGATCCGACTCTGAAGGGGTGTCAACACTGTTTCCCACGTCCCCAACACACTTTACGCAGATGGATAGCCCCTTTGAATAGCTTCCAGAATATTTTGAGACTGAATTGACCAATAAATCATCGAGAAAAACGCAAAATACTTTTTTGGATGCGAGTCTTTTGGGTTAGTGTGGCTGTCCACCTCATGTCTGTGCACAGTGCTGGTCATTGTCCGGAGGGGTGTCCAGACTGTTTCCCACGGTGTCAACACACTTTGTGTAGTTGGATAGCCCCTTCAAATAGCTTCCAGAATATATAATTTGAGACTAAATTGACAAGCAAGTTATTGAGAAAAATGCAAAATACTTTTTTGGATGCGAGTCTTTGGGATAGTGCTTGGGCCACTAAATTTCACTGACAGTCATCGAAGTCATCGAAATTCCCGGGTCACTGATATCCCAAAGACTCGTGTCCAAAAAAGTATTTTGCATTTTTCTCAATAACTTGCTTGTCAATTTAGTCTCAAATTATATATTCTGCATAAAGTGTGTTGGGGACGTGGGAAACAGTGTTGACACCCCTTCAGACAGTGGCCAGCATTGTGCACAGACAGTTGAGCAGCCTGAGGATTGTCATGGGAAGTCAGATTCAATTGCGGCATTATGTTTTGAATGTCTACCCTGAATAATACAAATTTGATTGAATCACAGAAGCATTTGATTGAATTTGATTGAATCATAGAATCATCCCAGGACATCCTAGGACATCCACTAGTAAATACCCCCTTTTAGGCCCATTTGAAGGCCAAATGGCCCCCCCTCTATAGGCCATCATTAGATGGCTGACTAGGCTGCCTTGTTTATTGCCAAAGGTTTTGCCAACCCAATCGATTGAGCCTTGCCCGCTCCTGACCGCTGCAATACGAGTCCTGCTTCTGGACCATTTGGCACGCTCGAGGGTCATCCTCTGCTTGTGGCTGAGCCATCTTCCTCCCACAACGGAGCTGGTTCTGAAGACCTTGGAGCCTCAGGGGGATGTTGGCAGGGCTATTGTGAGTCCTCTTGGCTAGGTCATCGTTTTCTCGAACTAGTTTTCTCACAGCCCCTCTTCCCCCGCTAAGACTTGTGCTCCAGCGGTGGATGCTGTCTGTGTCATATCCGTACAATCCCGACCTCCGCTCCAGGCTCCCGGAACTCCGAAACCGACTCCAGAGCCCTACTTCCCTTCCGTCACCTTCTCCTTGCTGACTCCCAAGAGGTTATCCCACCTCCGGCTCCAACACCACCTTCAGTCTGACTCCGGAACATTCCGGGTCCGACCTCATCCTCAACACCTTCCAGATGAGCATGCAACACCTATGTTCCCGACTCCGGACCTCCGCTCCGGAATCCTGTTTGTGTCTCCATCTCTGGAACCTCCAGTCTTAGCTCCGACCTCAGACTTAGACCCCACCTCCGCTTATACCCATTGTATTGGTTAGCTCATTCCATTTAATTACGTTTGCCAATATTCTGGAGTTTAACCTCCGAGTTCGGACTTTCCGGACTTACTCCAGACCTTGCAACTATTGCATTGTCCATTTCAATTCCGCTATTCTCCCTCATTCCTATTTGGGCTGCTGCTTCCTTCTATTCAGTCAGCTAGCCATTCCCGACTCCCATCCTCCTTCCTTCCTCCCTGGGCCTTGGCCCTTCATTCCTCCTTTGGGAAACACCATTGAGTCAAACACTTGACCCTCGGTGTTGTTCCTCTTTCCATCTCCCTTTGTCTCCTTTCGTCCTACCCTTGTTCCTTTTGATTCCGGACCCCTCCTTATATACAATGTACCTAGTAACTTGTAACCTCAGTCCAAAATTGACCTGAATTCCCCCCAAGAGACTTTCCCTCTGCTAGATCCGAAATTAGGGACCCCCAGGACAACCAGCAATGGCACAGCGCTCCGCCTGAGTCGCTGAGGCCGAGGTCCTTCCACGCTAAGTCTCCGATTCCACTCCAGAGTCGTCCGAATCTGCAAGTTCTAACAGTCCGAACGGTTATTACGTGGGTTTACATTTCCATTCAAAAACCCTATTCAACTGATAGACTTTTCGTTCTAGTGTCATGGACGATAGTGAGTGGCTGTGGCTACTACGACAGCGCAAGCTAGATCTTCACCATGTCAGCTGCCTTCCTAACGGATCCACTCCTTGCGGAACTCGCCATTACTGCTGGAAGGGATTTTACGTATGTTGGCTTATTTTGATTGATATCTCTCGATAGGACTTGTTGACATGCATCACTATAACAGTGTTATAAGAATATTGCGTTCATGTCGACCATTCTATGAGGTCATACTCTTATTCAATAACCCTCACAGGTGCTTCCCGAGCAGTGCAATCCCTTGTGGCGGCAGCAATCATTTCTGCTGGCCTGGAACTAGATGCTGCAATAACAGAAGATCATGTACATGACTACTGGCTTCACTTATCTGTATCCCCCCCTTTCTCATAATGTAAATATCTGCCAAAGGCTGCTATTAAGGTGTCAGGGACGCGTCCGGGGTCGAGAGGGCCCGGGGGTAATGTCTGGCACTGAGGCCGTCGTGGGGTGTGGAGCGGGCGTGCGTACTGGCGGGCCCGATCCAGGACAGTGGTCCCTGGCCACTAAGACTGAAGTGGAGAATGTGTTATTATTATTAAAGGGGAAAACTATACTATTTACCTGAAGTGGAGAATGTGAGAAGAAGGTTACTTCTTCAGTTCCCACTTCAGGTACATTTATGTACATGCGGCTTGAGTCACATGACGGGTGCCACATCATCCTCGGAGGCAGCCGCAGGCATCCAGGTGTCCCCGTGGGGGATCCCGAGAGCGTCCGCTGCATGCGCACGTGCTGGGCACAGCGGGAAGCCGTCCGGGGTGTGTGGGCCGGATGGGTCAATAGTACATCGATCCAAAGGAAGGTGGTCCGTGTAGATAGAAAGAAATAAACAGGGAGAGGAAGATGAGAAGAATGAAATAAAGAAGGGGGAAAGAAGAGGGAAAAGAAAGGGGAGGAGAGGGAGGAAGGAGGGGGGAGGGGGATAGACAGCAGGGAGCAGGTGTGGTGTGGCCAGGTGGGTCCGGGTGGACCCGGGTCAGGCGGGTGTGCCCTGACATAAGGATACATTACATGCATGATGTTCAAAGTCGACGAATCGACTTACAATGTCATCACAAATCTTGCAAGAACGTCGGAGTCAGGATATCTAGATGGATGCCCAGTTCGTATGACTTGTACTTCTGACCAAGAAACATTCTTGTTGCTTTTCTCCTTTCTGTCCCTCAGTTCATACAGCTCTGCCAGGCTTGGGTGGACTTGTTTCTCATCGACCGTGTAACTATGTTGTTAGCTATAGGTGCTAGCTTTTGCTAGGCCCGCCATCAAATGCTTAGTAGTTTGTGTAGTACTCACTGAACACCGTCCGGCCTTGCATACGGCCATCATTTTTCGGATTTTTTGAGCATAACTACCGACCATAGGAACGCAGTGTTAGAAGTTAGGAAGGAATATCGACGTCCCATATTTTGGGCGCACGGACCTGCAGCCGCCAGAGATTTTCCTTTATTCCTTTCTTGTCTTTCTTGTAGATCGACGTCGCTGTAGGCTTAAAAGCCACTGGATGCAACCTTTTCTTGCTTCCCTCAGTTCTACTCTCGTGAACTGAGGTGAGGTCTACCTTCTTCTTACGCGACTACTCGTTACTGAGAGATCGTGTACTTTACTTAGCGCTTATTGTCCGCTAGTTCTCTCACACACAGCTATACAAGCCAGAGTCCAGATACAGACTCACAGCATTGACAAACCAGGTGGCACTAGAATATGTACGCCAGTCGGCGCACAAATAAACCCGTGACGGCCCCATGTCATACACTGTTTGCGACTGTGTGCCAGTACCCAGGCTACTCTACCTGCTCCAGAGAATTAAGCGTTCGTTCGAGCCGGAAGGAAGTACAGGCCGGGAGACACAACGAATTGGGGAGTGAGAGCAGTAGGATACTTTGCAGCCGATGTGATGATCCGAGAGGTTACGCTAAATCGAACAATGTCACTTTATCCCTAACCGCAACCAATCAAGCCCGAACGATTGTTATGCACGGAGAACCTTTGTATTTAGGGATAACTCTGGCTGTATATCCCTGGCAAATACTACCAACGATTGAAGACCCGAGTTGCCGAGTGCGGCACACCCATCGAGACACGAGTGCATCCTTATGGAATGCCCTCTGCACTGCGACGTCCTACGAGACAAAGACGGGATTCTGGACCTTGCCGACCTCCTGGGGAAGGAAAAGGGAACCAAGCGAGTGGCAGAATTCTTAAATGAGAGCGGAGCATATGAAAAGAAAAACGCTAACTTAGGAGGCAACGGAGGAAAAAAAACCCGCTTGTGAAGCGGAACCCCTCCCATTTTCAGCACTGGTAACACAATATCTGAACATATGTGAGTGACGACTCACAAGGGAATATGGTTTGGGTTTCATTCGGACGAAGGAGGACGAGCGTTCCCGGACTTATCTATTATAACTGGGGAACGTCGCCTGAAGCGGCAGATCCCGCTACACTCTCTGTTCACCATCAACGTCATTACCATTGGGGGAGACCCCGCCTGAGTTTCTCATTCCTCAAGCAGTTGTTGTGAAATTTAAATTTTATTTCTCGCTCCACAATCGCATCGCGAACTGTGGACGACAGCACTACCTGCATCATGCACGCACTCCGTTATAACTCAATCTGCAGCTGAGGGGATCAGAGGCCATGGAATCGAGATTTGGGGCAATCTTCTGATGAAACGTCGCGACATGAGTCCAGAAGTATTTGTGCCGCGTTAATGGTTCGTGAACAGTGTACAATGGATCACGCTGGTGCTTGGGGCGTCGTTGTAAAGGATGAGACACTCATCCTCAAGTATAAGGGGCAGGTGGGAAAATGACTTTGCATGCCACAAAGAGGCACTCACCGGCGAGCGAAATAGACTCAACTATTTTGTGGGCTAGTGACCATAAGGACGTGAAAGATTTTCATTGCAAACATCACACTGAACTTGTACATCTGTACATATTTGGTTTCAAGTTCCGGGCACATTGAATCGCGGTCGAGGATACACCAAAATTGTAGCGTGCCCGGCATCCCTTAACTGGAGGGGTAATGCAAAGAAAAGAAGTACAACAACAACAACAACAAAATAGAACCACAGTACTCAGGATTCCCATGTGGCCCCCTGCCATGGTACTAACCCCACTTAACTCCGCAGACCGAACGGGATGCGGTGCTTTCGGACCGTAGATGGATCAATTCACGGTATAAGCACTCAAAAGTAAAGTAATCAAACACGCACCCACAGCCTGAATCCCGCCCACACCAACCCTGTCAAAAGCGTGTTGAAAATCGATTCGTGGTGCCGCAGCATTAATGAATGGTGCCCGGAAGATCAATGAGCTTCCGGCCGGCTGAGCCATGTTGCTCATGTGAAGAACTTGTAGGTCGAGAAAGATGTATAACTCGGGCAGCTGTTGTTGTGCCTCATGCAGTGTAGCTGGAAGCTGATCGTGCGAGTGGCCCAGATGGCGATCAATGCATCCCTGAATCCTAACTCCTGAAAATCACTCGCTCCCCCAAGTTGCGCTTCCTGCTTAGGTGGTCGCTGAGGTGCTGATTCTTGCCGCCCTCTCGCATAGCAACCATCCGAAGTCCCTCAAAGAGCAGTCTTCCCCTAAGCGAATTAGTACTGCTGGTTGTTTCGCAGCCAATGTCATAATGCACTACCTTTAACATTGCAACGTCCATATAGTTCGATCCACATAACTTCCGTCACAGACACTACTACATAATTGCATTGTGGCTACAAGGCTTTTATTATGTAAGCGCTTCTGCAAAGAGAAAGTTAATTATGAGTTGCCATCATGTTCAGGCTGGCCACTTGCCTACCATCATGTCTAGGCTTGACATAACCGACATCGAGACGTCGACGGGGCTCACCTCATTCATCGCACTTGCATAAGCCCTGACATCCCTTTTTGTCTCTCATCAGTTAGTAACCCCTACCTAATCGACTATTTGGTTTGCATTTGGCAATCTCAGGGGACGATCTTATGTTGGCCATTGGGGGTATGACGGTTGAACCCGCAACAGCTATGTAGTCTTCCAGGTACGATTTCGAAAATGGTCGCCAAGCCCTGAGTCGATGAATGACCGCGCCTTCATCAAAGTTCTCACCAGTCCACAATTTCATGATGTTGGGGCTGTGCTCGATCATTTATAGTGACGTGGACGCCAACCCCCGATTTGGGCAAGAACTCATGTTTCCCAAGAAACCAATCATTTGCTGCAACCCTGTCATGTGTAATACCGTAGCATCAGCCGTTGAGCCCATTGTTCGCCTTTATGAGAACTGAATTGTGCCAAGCTCGGCCTCCGCAGAAACTCCCTCATTTCTCCCCAACCACGGTATATCAAAGATATTGTTGGATACGTCCTGGGCAACCACAGCTCATGTGGTACAATTCACATAACAGAACAAGCCCGAGGGAATATTGCGCAGGCACTGACTGATCCCCACAATTAAATGATGCAAGAAAGCCAATCTTGGTGTTGTGGCGACTCAAGTGCGGGGCCCCTTGTGTAAGTGCTCCATTACAGTAACTCACGTCCGTGACCACCCTCCACATATTATACTGGCTGGGAAGGAAATTGTGCTGGGCCTGCCCCTCTTGTGGGCGATATTACGAACCCTATGCTTCTTTTGGCGTTCTCGATTTGGTGGTCTTCTCTGGTGTGAACTTGCGCTGATCATCCTGCATGAGCATGGATACGGACCCTGTTTGGTTAACCCATTTCAGCTGACTGCCATTGCGGCTCTGTGGACTAATCATCTCAAACTCCAAATCCCTGCGGACCAATAACCTATATACCAAAATGAGACTGTATACTACTACACACCCTACTTAAGCGAGTCTGTGAGCATGTTGGAAGGTGCCCAAGAAAGAGCCCCCCTCTTCTTCAACGATGCTGAGAATGTTTAGGTTGATTTTCATCCTTGCATTGTTCTTTGCCAAAAATTTCGCCAACCCAATCGACCCAGCCTTGCCCGTTCCCGACCGCCGCGATACAAGTCCTGCTCATGGCCCGTTTGGTACACTCAAGGGTCTTCCCCTGCTTACGGCCGAGCCATCTTCCACTCACGATGGAGCTGGTTCTGGAGGCCTCGGAGCCGCAGCGAGTTGTCCAGGCTATCGTGAGTCCTCTTGGCTAGGCCACCGTTTCTCGAACCAGTGCAGTTCTCTCACAGCATCCTTCCCCCCGCTAAGACTTGTGCCCGGACGGTAGATACTGTACGATCGGTACTTACGTGGGTTCACATTTACATTCTACTGGTCAAAACACCATTCAGCTGATAGATTTTTTTCATTCTAGTGTCATGGAGGATAGTGAGTGGTTGTAGGTTACTAAGACGACGCAGGCTAGATGTTCATCAACTTCACGTTAGCTGCTTTCCCACCGGAACCACTCCTTGCGGAACTGGCCATTACTGCTGCCAGGGATTCCGCGTACGTTATTTTGATTGATGTTTCTCGATAGGACTTGTTGACATGCATGGCTATAACAGTGTTATAAGAATATTGCGTTCGTGTCGGTCATTCTATGAAAGTTAAATCATACTCTTATTCAGGAACTCCCACAGGTGCTTCCCGAAAGGTGCGACCCCTTGCGGCGGCGGCAATCATTTCTGCTGGCCTGGAGGCAGATGCTGTAATCACGGGAAATCATGTACGTAGCTGCTGGCATCACTTAACCATATCCCTCCCCCTTTCTCATAACGAACGTATCTGCCAAAGGCTGCTATTGAGGATACGCTGGACGGATGGTGTTCAAAGTCGACGAATCGACCGGCAATGTGGTTCTAAATCTCACAAGAATGTCGGAGTTAGCATATCTATATGGATGCTCAGTTCGGATGACTGCGCTTCTGACTAAGAAATGTTCTTGTTTCTTTTCTCCTTTCTGTCCCTCAGTTCACGCAGCCCTACCAGGCGAGGGTGGACTTGTCCCTCTCTTGTTTCTCATCGACCGTGTAACTATGTTGTCAGCTCGCATCTAGCAATAGGTGCTAGCTCTTGCTGGGCCCGCCGTCAAATGCTCAGTAGTTTGTGTAGTACGCACTGATCGCCGTCCGACTTTGCATGCGGCTATCGTTTTGAGACTATCGGCCATAGGAAGGAAGCTATCCAAGCCAGAGTCCAGATACAGACTCACAGCATTGACAAATAAGGCGGTGCTAGAATATGTCCGCCAGTTGGCGCCCAAATAAACCCGTGATGGTCCTGGTCGTGCGCCGCTTGTGCCAGTGACTAGATTCAGATTGAACATTACTAGCAGATTTTTCAGGTGTATTTTCTCGAGTGACTATCAGAGCTCCCTTGTTGTACTGAGTACTCAGGCTACTCTACCCGCTCCAGGGAGGTGTTCGTTCGAGCCCGAGTGAGGAAGAAAGAAGCACAGGCCGGGAGACACGACGCATTGGGGAGTGAGAGCGGTATTGATACCTGCTAACTTTTCAGCCGATGTAACGATCCGAGAGGTGATTGGGCACCGGCTGCTAGTTAGGAACAATGTCACTTTATCCCTAACCGCAATCAATCAAGCCCGAATGATTGTTACGCGCGGAGATTCGGGGACAACTCCGGCTGTATGTCCCTGTGCCGATTGCACATCTACATTCACTCATTATCATCAAACTAGCCAAGAGAATACTTAGCTGCCAGGGCTGTGGCACGGCCCATGTATATTGTGAGCCTTAAATTCAGGCTAGACCTCGGCACGGTGGTTGGCCAAGTGATGGAAATGGAGCCTCAATATATGGGACGCACTTGGCGCACACACAGTTAGAATGTCGGTAGCGGGGCGGGAGGCCGGGAAAATTGAGAGGGAAGGACTCACTATTGGAATCTGCGGTACATCATCTGTTAGTTAGATGGTGCACTTCAGGCTCAACACTACTAACAAATTCTTCAAATGTATGCCCCCCGAGTAGCTATCAGAGCTTGTTGCACTGAGTACCCAGGCTACTCTGCTCTACCTTAGCAGAGGCTTATGGGGTCCTGCCTAGCTGCCCTACCCGCTCCAGGGAAGGATTCGTTCCAGCCAGCTTGGGGGGAAAGGAGTGCAGGCCATCGTGGCATTGATTTTCTTGTTCATCGAGCACTGGTCGCTGGCCGGGAATGATCCCCGATCAATCCCGCATGATTGTTACGGAGAACCTTGCATTCGGGGACAGCTGTATATCCCCTTGCCGATTGCACATTCACTCATTGGCGCTTCACTTGCTTAGCTATAAGACTCAGAGACCAGCTGCCGTGGCACGGTCCATGTTTATTGTGAGCCTTGAACGCATCAAACTTCAGGTTAAACTTCGCGTGGCACGGTGGTCGGCCAAATTTGTGAATGGCGGAAATGGAGATCCTCAATAGGACGCAACTGGCGCACGCACAGTTAGAATGTCGGTAGTAAGGTGGGAGGCCGGGGCGATTAAGGGAGAAGGATTGACATCTGATCGCCTTGCCAGTACCTCCAGCATCAGTATATACACAGCCTTGATGAGGTACATCAGACACCTTGCTGCATGAGGTATTGCAAACCCCTTACAGTAATTTGGTGATCGCTGCTTTAAAGTCAGCAGGCCCAGTTATTATATTACCAGTCAGATTGCCGATGCAGTGGGATTATATATATCTGACCGGCCAGTCTCGACCCAATGTGCGAGGAGTAGCCCAGCGCAAACAGCACCCGTGTGTGCATCCATGCACGTTCAATCTGACAGCCCCAAACCCTGCTGGCCTTAAAATAATAATCGATACCGGAATGGAGAGCAACCTCATTCAGGACGTTACAATCGCCACGCTAACAACGGGGCCATCGCCCGGACGGACATCTTGTACCATTCGTTGAAGTTTATTCACTGTTTGAAACCTTGTTTGATCTGTTCACTCGTGTACCGTATTCCACCCAGGCATTTTCATATACGGCCTCAGAGTCCTAATTATGTTCCAATAATTATTGAACCGTCCAACTCACACAATATGAGTATCCAAGCGGTCAGGGTTAGACCCTAGAAACGACGTCCATAGTATCCCCGCCCACGGTGGTCCCAAAACCTATCAGCGTGTCCATCCCTGTAATTGTCATCCCTTCTCTCGAAATTATCCCTGCGTCCATAATCATCTCGGTTATAGGTATCCCCGCTAAACCGCTCTTGATATGGGTCACGACGATCGTATCCAGGACCATACCCGCGTTGAGGTCGATTATTGTGGTAATCATCGTCCCCATGCCACTGTTCTCGAGGATGAGATCGGGAATCATCGAAATGGGGCATGATTGAAGAATCATACTCCTTAGGTGAGAGTGTTCTAGGACGTTGACCGAGGTTGTAGGGAACAGATCGTGGAGGGGAAGGGGGGCGATGGGATGGTGGTGGTGACGAGGGAGGAGGTAAGCGGGGAATAGGCGGTGAAGGCATAGTCGGTTCTGGAGCATGGGCAGGTGCAGAAATTTGCGATCGAAGTAATGGGAGGGATGCATCGCTTGTTGAGGACCCTTTGACGCCACGCTCTGCCTCCGGCGAGGACTGGCTGAGGGGAATTGAGTGAGAAGGGGGTGCGTCTAGGCTCGACCATCTAGAGGCTGGTGCTTCAGCTGTGAGTGTCGGAGACTTCCAGGTAGGAGGCGAAATTGTCAGGGTTGATTGGATATCTGTTGTTGTGTCAAGTCGCGTGAAGCCAGAGCTCTGGAATATCGGGTTTCCCCGAGGTTTCGGAGTGTCTGTTAGTCCATCCTTCACGATCCCCGGGGAAGGCGCCGTGATAGCTGACATTGGCTGCCCGTCGGGGGACGAGGCTGATCTTGTAACTCTTGCCCAGCCTCCCGTCCCTGTCGTCCCCGAGGCTCCAGTGGTTCCCGGAGTCCCTGATGAGGATCCTTGTACGGTTGCCCACCCTGCAGGTCTAAATCCTCCGGAATTGTTCTTCTTAAATGAAGTCCAACCGCCACCACCTCCATTAGGCGGAACATCCGCCAAAGTCGTGTCCACAGGCTGTGAGGCGGGGGTAACGGGTACAACTGGTTTTGGGATAGCGGCGAGTTTCACTCCCGAAGCAGCTGCCAGACGCTTAAGCTCTTTCTCTTCGCGTTTGCGCTCCTTCTCTCGGGCTTTTGATATATCCTTGGGTTTTTGTGCTGCTTCCATATCTTTGAATCTCTATCCTGTCGTCAGTCAGAGATCCAAAATTTGTTCGGAGTCACAAAGCACCTGTTTGTGGGTATGCGCATAGCTACGAATGTGTTCATCATACTGAGCAATCGTAGTGTATTGTTTGTCACATAGTTCGCAGTAGAAGGGTCGCAAAGTCGTTGCAATCTCAGACCTTATAGCAGCTGCTTTGGCAACTGTATTCTACCGCAGGGCTCGACCATCAATATCAGAAGGATCGTAGGAAACCATATGCTTACCTCGCGTTGTTGCCGTTGCTCGACGGTTTCCCTACTCTGCCGCTCTGCATCCATATCCCTTCGCTGAGTTGCAGTCACAGCAAGGACGCGTAAATCCTGAGCTGACTTTCCAATCCCCGTGGAATCACTCTTAAGCACAAACGGTATGGGTTCTACCCGACCTAAGCAGACATTTGTTTACAAAGGGGGCATGTCAGTCAGGCTGCGTGACAAACCTTGTCCTGACAACCCAAGGCCTTCGCCTTCTTTCCAACCCATTTTCGACAACAACTTGTGACCAATGTTCGATGATTCGATTTTTGTGTGAACAGTTACTGTCTCTCGTTTTGGCCCTTTGTGGAACGCGTCGTACTCCTGAGTTTCATCTCGATCTAATGGCATGGGGGAAGGCGAGCGAGAGGCTATAGAAATGTCATCATCTGGGTCGTCTTCCTTATCCGACCTCGATCTAGACCTGGAGCGCTGGAGCGAGGAAGAGCCAGGCGGTAGTAAAGCGGCGGGGGCTACAGGGGCAGGGAGGGTGCACTACCTTCCGAACGAGTGATATTGCATTCCAACGTGCGATTGTTTCTGCAGACATGACGAAGTCTGAACGACTCCCTTCACGACTTCAAGCAGCAATGCTGGAGCTGGAGCTGGTTTACGCGTTGCACCGTTGAATATATCACGTGTCCGTGACGCCCAAATCATTCGAATCTATTTTTTAGATCTCACCTGTCTGCAGGTTGTCGAAATGCCGCTATTTGACCCTTCGACAACAAAGCATTTGAAACCATGGCTAATCAAGTCCCTAGAGCCAATGTAAGTGTGTCTTAATGGCGGAAATGACAAAGCTTGAGGTTGGCGTTCTTCTGTCCTTAAGTTGCGATGCAGACCCCGAAGTGCTTAGTGATTATATCCTTGCCCTACTCAAGCATGATGCCCCAGAAAAGGAGCTCAGGGCTACATTTGTTGCTCAGCTGCGCGATTTCTTAGAAGATGGTGAGCAATCAGGAATACCTTGGCATTTGGTTTTAGTAACTTTGCGGCGACTGGCCTCGTTCGGTCTTTGAATGCATGTAGAAGCCGAGAGTTTCGTAGAAAAATTATTCCAAGTCCTTCGAACACGTTCGTATATCCCCTATGATGATGGTCAGCCACCGCCGTCATCCCATCTTGCTTCACAATCGAATGGAATCCACATTCCCCTTGATGCGTTGGTTACGGCTCCAACAGGACCTAGAGGACAAAAGCGGACGGCAGATTTTGATGAACCGAGACATCCGCCAAAAGGCCCCCGACTGGGCGAGGGGACCCGGTATGTTGGACGTGGAGGTGGTTCGCTGAGAGGGGGACCACGAGATGCCCGGGGAAGACATTCAAGTCCGGGCCGGACAAAAGGTCCAGTCAAGGAGAGATGCCGGGACTACTACAGTAAGGAAATACTTTACTCGCCTCGGCCAATCTAACATGAAGGTCATGTCTAGACAAAGGGTATTGCACATTAGGGGCTATGTGCCCGTTTGATCATGGCGATGAAGCCATGGTGCCTCCAGTGCCGTTCGTTCCTCCTGGTTTTAACCCCATACAAATGATGGGGATGATGCAGCAAGGCTTTCAGATGCCCTGGATGTCTGCCCCAAACGTAGGGGGCCAATATGACCCCAATCATGCCTCGATGGACATATCGCGACCGCCCCCGTACATGAACGGGCGCCGATCCAGTAAAATTGGCACTCCTTCTGATGCCGTGGAGCTATCTATAGATACAGCTGGGGACGGGCGTCACTCGATGGACGTGACACCATCAGATCCAGGTGGACGCAGGCCGAACACGAATGGTTCTGATCTCGGGAGAGGTGGTCGTGGCAGGGGTAGGATTGAACGAGGAGGTGCGCCACCACAGCCCGGAGTATTCCCAGATGCAGAAAACACCACTTTCGAAAGTTCTGCACCACCCTTGTCCAAAAATGAGAACAAAACATTGGTCGTGGAGAAAATACCACCAGATCATCTCTCACTGGATGGAGTGAATGGATGGTTCAAAAAATTTGGTGTCGTCACGAATGTCGCTATTGACAAGCCCTCCGCGAAGGCTTTGGTCTCCTTCCAAAATCACCTGGATGCATACAAAGCCTGGAAGAGCGAAGAAGCCGTCTTCGGTAACCGCTTTGTGAAAGTGTTCTGGCACCGTCCTCTTGCGGGTCATGGCACAGCTGGAACCAAACTACTTGCTGCTTCCGCCCCTGTTATTCAAGGCCTCGGAAAAAAGCCTCCCCACCCTCCCCCGACGCAAACGATGCCACCCACATCGAGCCACCTCCCTCAACACCTTGCAAAATCCCATGAACTGGAGCGCCTCATATCCGAACAGAAGTCGCTCATGGACAGCATAGGGTCAGCGCCTCAAGAGAAAAGAAAGGGAATAATGGCTACACTTCGTGAGGTAGATGAAAAGATGAAGGAACTTGCCTCCAGCAAACCGACACCAATCCCCCCGGTTCCTGACAGCGAGTCAAAACTAAAAGAGAAACTAGACCGCGAACTGGACCTCGTGAAGAATAGCTCGGGACCCTCGGATACCACAATCGAAGGGACGGGAGGGGACCAAAGTGACTTGATGGCCCAGCTTGCCGAGCTTCGGAAGGAGGCAAGCCTCCGCGGAATTAAGATTGCTATAGAATTCTAAATGGTTTTCTCTATACATTTAGGCAGCCGAAGTTGGCGTGTCAGCCAAGGAGATCCAAGGAGTGCCACCGCCACGTGGGCGAGGCTTTGTGACAAGAGGGAGGGGTCGGGGTCGTGGATACGTCGCCCCGCGTGGACGCGGCGGGACACTTAACAAGAATATATCATTAGACAACCGCACCCGAAGGCTTGTTGTGAAAGGACTCAATGCGGATGATGATCATGCTCTTGCGAAACTTGAGGAATGGTATAAGGTGGTAGGTTTCTGAGATCGCGGCAAGAGATGACGCTGATTGGGTTCTCCCATTAAGTCTGTTGGAGGGGATCTAGAATCTTTCCAAGTGGTTAGTTCGGATGAGGTCCAAGTACAATTTAAAACCCGAGCCCTTGCCGAGCAGGTTCGCAGAACTTGTCCATATTATTCTTCAGTGGTTTATATAAACTTTGCTTCAGGCCTTAGGAAAAGGAACGACTGTTCCCGATATTGGTACAGTACAAGTTTCATGGCATCATACCTCTCGGTCAACTCCTGCGCCACCCGTTCCCTCGACTGGGATTCCTGCACTGCTCAATCTCTCGAAATCGGACCCTGAGCTCATTATTACCCCCGCTGAAGAAGATATCGAAAGTGCAAAAACTGTAATACCTGAACCGCACGACGTTGACCATTTCGATGATGGGTGGGGAGCAGATCAATTTAATGATTAGCATCGTGATTTGTAGTTTCATTATGTATTATTTGATGGACACAAGCTCACATTCCAAGCAACATATCCAGTTGACATTCTAGTGCCCCTTGCTGCTGAATTGCTGAAGTCCAGGGAGCGAAAACATCTACAAGTAACATAACAGGTTCAATTCATCATCCTGGGATATTATATTTCTGTACCTCGTATATGGCTTCAGCTGGGGTGCCAAACCCCCTCTGACCCTCGATTCTGTTGACCATGCCGTGGCCTGTTATGACTCCAATCACCGATCCATTTTCTTCATCTATTATGGGTGCTCCTGAAGAACCAGGCGAAGGCATGGTCGAGAACAACATATGTGATAGATGGTCATAGGTACCGGGCTACCGAAGAAGGTTGGCTCTCCAGCCCAAACAAGTGAAGACGTCTGTGTGCCGCACCTGTGCCTCTCGCCCTGCACGATCACGGTATCCTAAAATTTTCCCTTTTACCCATCGACTATTTACAACCCCGTCTTTCCAGCTGAGCCAATCGTTCCGTCTATTGCCCTTCTCGTTAGGCTCTGGAGATTCGAACGAAACGAGCGGACATCTTGTTGGCGTTTCTAGAGGGGCAGGGTAAGGATTCACAGGAAGTGTAGCTGCGAGAGATACACAAGGATGGAGGGAGTACGCTATTAAGTCTGACCGAGGGAGCGACGATAAAATTGAAGATACAGGGTGGACATCCATAGAAGAAGTTATAACGAATGTCCCACCGTTGGAGGAAGAGGATTTGAAGATTGAGCTGTGACGTATCTACGAAGATGTCGAGGCCGGCGAGCTGAGCCTATGTAACGTTGGATATGGATAAGACTGCAATGCTCACTTCTTCTAGCGTATGAGCGCAGGAAATAACTACGGAACTATCATGAGCCGGAACATCCACAGCAAACCCTGAAGAGACCGCAATCTTATGTTGTGACCCATCCACCAAAACATGTGCCACCAGGACCAGAGCCTCGTGAACTCTGTCAAATAGAGGGCGTCTCGACCGATCAGGTGCAGACTCATAAGGAAGGTACATGCTGAGAGTTTTGCAGGCATTGGTCTCATATTCGAATATTATACGTTTACCAAAAGGCTTGGCATACTTCCGGTGCTCCTCTAAAGCCCTTAGGATCCTTATGTCCAAAGCCGGATGTCCAAGTCTCCCCTCAATTTGGAGCCGGTTGGACAGTACATTGGGGAGTAAAGGATGAGGTGGAATCGCTGCCTGTGTCGCACGTCTTGATGACACAAGGAGGCGACAGGCAGTGGTCCTGTGCATGGTAAAAGATTACGAAGCTGAATTGCAACGAGCGAGCGTGTGGATCGTCGGAGCAACAGACTTTCACGCGGCAGATATGAACAGCGAACTGAAAGGGAGGTTATAACTGAGGTGTCTTCGCATCAAGATGCGATGGGCTGGCCGGCTTGTGATGTGAATTTGTGATACTGCTCATGACACGCACTCGCGACCACGCGGTTCATATCATGAAACTGTTTATTTGCAAATACCTTCGATGGAATGAATTCGCTGTACATATTGATCCTTCAACTCGTGAATGTCAGACACGCCGAGCTAGAATGACTTTCCATTGTAAATCCAAAGCCCATTGGTGATAGCCATCCCGGCGCAAGCCCTCAGGTCTGACCGATGTTTGGCAGCGAGAGCCCCACGCGTACAACACCAAGTGTGAGTACGAGTCGCCATGCACGGTAGCTGCGTCACATTGCGTAAATTAGGGAATGACATGAAAGACTCGATCATGGACTCAAAAATCAATATGCACAGTAACGCGAAAGTCCTGAGGCACAACCAAACGGACCAATTGACATCAAGATAAGTTATGTGGTGCCACCGCGCATACCCTGTCCTAGCAGTTGCACCCATAAGTCTGTCCAGCGGTGTCGCTGATCCGTATTGGATCGGGGTAGTCAGCGTAACTTCATTGAAGCAGAATCAATGACTGAGGCCTGAGGCATCCAACTAACAGAGTAAACACTCACAGTTCAGTCTCTTCTTCCTGGTTCATGGCATTCTTGGCAATAGTTTGGAATGCCTGTTCAACGTTAATAGCCTCTTTGGCAGATGTCTCAAAATATGGAATATTCCCCTTTGCTTGACACCACGTCATAGCACGTTTCTGGGAGACCTGTCACAGTGACAATACAGTTTTGAGCAAGTCCATGTTACAACTCCGCGAACGCACATACCTGTCTCTTGCTTTCCTCCACATCAATCTTATTCCCCAAAACAACAAACGGAAAATTTTCGGGGTCATGAGGGCTAGCTTGAATCAAGAACTCATCGCGCCAGCTATCGAGCGTTTCGAAACTCTTCGAGCTGTTCACGTCATAAACGAGCACGCAGCAGTCCGCTCCACGGTAAAATGCCACGCCTAATGATTGGAATCGTTCCTGGCCAGCAGTGTCCCAAAGCTAAGTGATACCAATACCAATCAGAACAAATTCACCAAAAGTGTGTGAATCATACTCAGCGTACTTGCATAGTCACAGTCTTATCGTCTACTAGGACTTCCTTCGTTAGACTAAGGAAAGAGAGGGGACATTAAATACAGATTATGCGAGAAAGGCAACATCCCTTACAAGTCAGCACCGATGGTGGCCTTGTATTGGTTGCTGAAGCGCTTGTTCACGTATTGGTTCATGAGGGACGTCTTCCCAACACTGCGATCCGAGGTGAGAAATATGTCTGTCGGGGAACCACTAGCCTATCACGCACCCGCTATCGCCAAGAATTATGACCTACGATGGGAGTGAGCGACCACACAGGATTGAGGAGACGGTGCCATTGCATCACCTTTAGGAGTACGCGGCCCATTTCGGGAATTGAAGGGAAGAGGACGAGTGATATATCTTCAGCATAAGAGGAAGAGGTACATCAGTCCATCCTCTCTCTTATCGCGTATTATCCTTATGGCTCACATCAGAAACGAGCACGATGACGGGTCGAGGAAAGCAAGTCAGGCGCCCAATTTAGGGGTCCAGGTTGGTCACATGCCTATCCTCATTGGGGAAGGAGGACCCCAGATATTCATTGACTTTCTCCACGAGAACACGCTACTTCCGTACCTCTCGTCACTTTTCCATCAATGGCCAGTGCAGCCTGGCAAGAAGAACTACGGTAAGGATATGACCAATGCAATCAAGAGCATTGAATGACTCATTTTACATACTCTTTGCAATGTGATGTTTGATGCTTGCAGGCAGCGGCTTGTCGAACGCAATCGGAAGGAATTAGCATATGCTGGAATCATAGAACAATGTGAAGCTTTTGGATGCCCCTTTTTGTGGCGGTACATGTCCTCATTTGCAATCGTCTTGCTCAGATCGTAGGCTCTCGCAGCAAACGCGCCTGCTCAAGGAGCGCAATCAATCCTTACTTCGCGCTGTCGGGACAGCTCGTTCTACATCAGGAGGCGCGTCAACGAGCTCGGGGAGTGGTGCAGAGTACGCAGCATGGCTTCGCAGAGCTTTTAACGCCGTTCAACTCAACCCATTTTCCGAACAGTACGGCAGTGCAAACAGCGTACATCGCGTCACTAGAATCACAAATATCATCTCTGCGAGATGAGATGGCTGCCGTATACAAGACTCAAGGCCAGAACGCTCAACGACTTCTGTCGATGAACGAAACACTACGGGAAAAGGAAGAACTCGCTCGCATAGAAGCTGAGGCACTGCGCAAAGCAAGAGATGAAATTGCGACGTCCCGGCGGAAGGTTGAGCAACACGAGGAAATCATGCTCGAGAAGGACAGAAGTGTTCAGGTGAGCCTTTCAAATTTCAATTGTCTTCGCCCATAGCCTACCACGACACCCTTTAGATATTGAACGACGAAATTCAGTCTCTCACTCTGGAGCTCAACCAGGTGATATCTCGGAATGAGGCTCTCAAAGTGGACAATGCGACCCTTCTCCAACGTTGGCTAGATCGCGTAGACGAAGAGGCGCAGAAGATGAACTCCGCCAACACGTTCTACGAAGACATGCGATCCAGAGGTTGGAAATCCACTCTCATCAATAGTGATACCACGACGGGCTCCTCTCAAGGCGGTGCGAACAGCAGTGTTAACGGAGATGGACCGGATAACGATGATGACGAGAGCCCTTTTCTCAATCTCCAGGACGACAAGGGGTCAACAAAAATCGAACCCCTTCGGAATCCGAATGGCTAATAATCGATGACGACGATTGGAGTTCCGTACGATCTTTCCCTAATGCTTGAACTTCTGCGTTAGATGAGTGTTCCCCGATTCTTCCGTTGGGCGCGCCTTGTACCTATTTATTTCTTCTCGTACTATTCCATAACCGGAAAGCCCCCTTTCATGGTGTAAGTTGTGCAATGGATACCTATGAAGTAGACAGGATGATCCATAGAATACAGAAGAACGACCACGAATCATTGCTGTTGTGCTGGTACATTCAACAGAATCCCACTTCCGTTCGGTCCGCCAGTCGGCAGATACGTGACATTCCTATTTTGGCTGAGACTCTGCACGATGGCTTTGGCTGCCTCAATTTTTCGGAATGTGACGAAGGCTTCGCCAGCACGATCCAAAGCGCGGGAAATTGTGGCAGCAGCCTCTGCCTCGCCTTCGGCTCGGATAACGGCAGCTTGACGCTCTTGCTCCGCCTGATATATTAAGGACGTGACCAACCGGCCTCGGAATGCTAGATGTGACAAACCTTCTCCACTATGAACTTAGCACGTTCAGCATCTACAAAGGGAAGTCGCACTCAGTAGAGGCATGCTGCGGTAGGCCGAGTATCCTTACCTTGCTGAGCAATCTGCTTCGCTTCGACAGCCTGTTGGGATGCAACTCAATCTGGGAAAATAAAAAATCCTTGGACATTCATGTAGCGTACCACAGTGAATTCCTATACGAAGGGGCAGAAATCAGTTATAAGTAATCACGGTTTGAAAGATGACAGACTTTTCCGAAGGTTAGATGAGTGATGGAAACATCCTCCAATTTGAGGTGAAATTCGCTAGCGCGCTGCAGAAGATCCTCACGAATTCTTGAAGAAACCTGAATGGAATGTCGATCGCACTTTAAAACCAAAGGACAGAATGTTAGGCTTACCAGCTCTCTCTGGGTAATCAGCTCAGCTGCATCAAACTGGGCAACTATAGCCTTGAGAACTTCGTTCCCGATGGATGGGAGGACGCGTTCATCATAATCCATGCCAAGAGTTTGGTAGATCTTTGGAAGATGCTTGATGTCTGGACGTGAGAGAACACGCAAAGTGATTGACACCATTTGCAAGTCCTTCGAGCCAGTAGTTGTTGAAATATTCTGAAAAAGTATGAAGAACTGTACGCATTTCAGAAGGGTGTTCATTCACCCTCGGCTTTGTGCGGCAGTCGTAGAGAATAGCTCTCTGGATCCAGGGTACGAGGAAATGGGTTCCTTCTGGAGAGGCCTGGCCCGAAGTAGCGTTATATAGAGTGGGCAGCAAGGGAGATTCCGCATACCTCGTCCTTCACCCCAGAGAACCTGTCGAACATAACAGCACGGTAACCACCTGGTACATCGTATAAACTGGCCTGAAGCAAACCAACACCAACCGCCAGAGGCACTGAAAAATTGGGGGTTTAAACAGAAGTACTATGTGGAAAAAGATAGGATTATTCACCGATAAGACGGCCCGCTAGCTGAGCCATCCTTAGCGCTGAGATCTCTCGATTTCTCGGCTTAATGAAATGGTTCAGTAGATTCAGATGCTTTCAGCTTCACGTGAGTGGATGACATACAAAATGTGTGGCTCGTTTATGTGGGGTTTCCGTACGTAATCACGGGAATGGTCGTGTCGTGGGAATAGTCACGGGGCAGGTTCGGCCGGATGGGCCACTATTCAGTTATTAGCTTAAATAATACTCGACTTCGACCTTCGCTCAGAACATTAGTTTTGCCTCTTATCGCCCTCACATCGCTGAACTCGATGTTGCAATGGACCAGGGATTGTGGCCGTCAACATTAATGTTATCCACTCTCGTCGAGACAACACTTTTTAGTGAGCTGTCGATTGGGGTTCTTGTGAGGAGATGCTCATCAAGGGCCAGCGGTTAATGCGTCTCTCATCACTTGGAGTTTTTTCACGAGAAAGCGAAGAGCATTATCCCCCTTTCTACGAGTCTCGTTATATGCAGGCTTTTTGGTGGCGGCATCCCATACCTTCCTCGGTATTGCAATGATGCGTTTGTCCATCTTTCATCAACAACCGGAAATGGAGGGATACCCCGACATTGTAATTGACACATCCAAGTCATCCATTCTATGGCACCAGCTCCGTCTTGTCGTACTTGGGTTATCTGTAGGTGTTTCATCCACTGCGATTAAGTACTCCTTTAAGTCAGCGTTTTCAGATCGTTCTACACGACCTCATTCTTCTCTGGAGGCTATGTTTTATCTGGGAATTCTCTTTAAGAGTCTGTGCTGGACCAGCACTCTGCTGGGTGGTTTATTCGGGTGGGTTGAAAGCTTCGATAGAATAGTCAAGTTTCTGATCTCCGAGGAGTCTTAGCATTATGTTTCACTTGGAACGTCTTTTTTTTCACGTCAGCGTATGGGGAGCAAGATGTTCAACTTCCAGTAAGACAGACACTCCGTGAGTCACATTTGCATGCAGCCCTCTAACTCGTACACATCCACCAAGATCGAGATCGCTCTCTTCACCCTCGCGGGCCTGGACCATGCTATCATGACGGCGCTGATAGTTTTCAAGATTCTGACTCTTAAAAGACAGCTGCCGCCTTCGCCTTGCCATGCAGAACAATTGCGGTTTTACAACAACGCAGTTACGGTCCTTTCGTTGTATTCGATAATCTATCTTCCTCTCTTATCCCTGTACCCGGTCTTTGGGTCAATCCATCTACAATCTCGCTACATTTACATGCCAACTTTATGCCAACTAAATGTAAGCATTATTAAAATAAACCATACTGAGTGGGTTTATTGACAGTGCTTCTGATGGATCACTAGGCCATTTTGCCTACTCTCTTCACACTTCACTCGCTTTTTCACACTTACTCTGGACATTAATCGATACACTACACGAAGTCGGACCCCCCCGTTTGTTTTTTTTTGGGTGGCCGCGAACTGAATAATTTGCTTAATGCGTTAACTCAAGTCTTTATCGGCCCCAGTGTCGCAGTGATGCGCAAGCACTCTTGTTCTTCCCACCAGTCGATATCACCCTCCCCTACCAGCAACAGTTCCTATGTTACTCGGCATAGTCAGATGTCTTTGCCCCTCTCAACTTTCGATACTCTCAACTGTGGCGCAGCTAAGCTGGGGCCATTCCAAGCCACAGGGATGCGCTGTGCAGATATCACGGTTGCCCAAGTTGTTCAAGCGTTTCATAAAAATTCGTGTTGGAATATCAACGCTCATCTACGACTGCCGATCTACTGGTTGGGGAGTTGTGAGACTTTCACTTAATATCATCGTGGCTAACAACGATTATACCCAATTTGTTTCAGTCGCGATTTTTCACCGATACCCCGCGCTCTCAATCTTGATTGTCGTTTCATCACAAGAAATCGCTTTAAGCGATATTGGCTCTAGTTGTACATATAAGATACACTGGATGCCGTAATTTTTCCCTCTCCCTCAGTTCTCCATACCGAGATTGAGGTGCCTTTTTCCTGTGTTTGCGTATAACTCATTGTATTCTCATGTTATAGTCTACGCGTACAGGTAAAGGGACAATTCATTAGTTCTCCATATCGAGACTGAGTCTACATGTATAGCAAGCATGGAAAATAGGGGAAACAAATCTTCAAACCAGATTGGAGTGTGCACAGGCACGAGACACATTGACACGTCAGTTGAGCTGGTCTCTGTCCGCCCCCGGCTGCGGGTAGACCTGGCAATTGGGATTATATGCTCATCCTCTCTTCCCCAGTAGAATGAGAAGTGGTGCGCAAGCCCGTTGATCTAGTTTCCGGGTGCTAATGTCTGTCAGGTTATTTCACATGCAACATAATCAATTCGTTTGTCGCTCAGCAATTTTTAAAAAATTTGGATCCCTTACACTCAACTTAATTTACAAACTCAGCAGTGACGTTGCTGGAGTCGGTCGACTCTACACTGCCCTGAGTCTGACATTCTCCTCTACTGATTCATGGTCAGACCAGTCTGGTCCCTGAATGTCTAGGTGGCCAGATCCATACGCTTGCACCAGCATTCCTGTTGGATTATTCATCGAAGCGACTAGAGAATGCGTGGTAATAATTGCTTCACATGGACATCTTTCCGAGACGTCACTACAAGGCTTAATTCGTGAACCGAGTGTGATGTTGTTGGTGGATGAGCACTAGCTCTTACATGGACGAGCTAGGTTCATAACGAAGGCTGTGTTCAGCGATATCGGATGTTCTGAATCTGCAGCCACCCAGTTAAGCTATGCGACATGATCCGCGTGAATCGGTGTTGGATATCCCAGTTTGCATCCTCTAGGGATCATGAGCACAGCAGAAAACGTCATCGAGTGATCTCCCGCAAATAGGGGGGCAGATCAAGGAAACGAGGCCATAGAAATGAGCCTGCGTCAAAGAAAAAAAATTAAACAAACGACTGGTATACGAACGCTCCAATTTGCATATGGGAACAAGGGCCAAGACGAGGACGAAGATGAAAAGACAAAAATCCTTCAGGAAAACAAACACATTTTTAGGATACCCAACTGTTAGATGCCAAAGGAATTGGACGAAGGCAATTTGAGTCGATGAATGTACAACGTCCCGTTATGGGAGAGACGAGGAAGGAACTCACATGCGAGCGAAATAACGATGTAGAGGGTTACCAACCTGTAGTCGGGTCGGGAAATCTAGCACGAATAAATGTACATCAAATCATCCATGTAATTCGATTTCCCCTTCCTGAAAAAATAAGTGAGTCATTTGGACGGCTACACTAGATCTGGAACGACCCACTGGATAAGAAGATTGGCTAAAAGGACGCTGACGAAAAGTGTCGCAGTCTGGAAAGGAATCGCATCAATTTCACGGCCATCTACGGCAAAATAGATCCTCACTCCAGATTAGCGAAGAAGAGCGTCAAGTCGTGGCGAATTCTGAGAGGGTTCCCGCAGGACGCAGAGCTGGGCTTGAGACTCACATCCACCCAATCGTGACAAGTAGAGGGATGACGAAAGTAGCAACTTGCTATAATGAATTTGGGCTCAACGTTGAACGTCAAAAGCTTTAGCTGAGTAAGGTACGATCGAGCTGCCAACGCCAAGGCCCATCATCATTTCCATTTTCCCCTTCGCAGTCATCAAAACACTTGTGAACAGCCCCCTGCATTTGCCTATAGGGTGCCAGTCCAGAATGACAATGGATTATCGCTTCGCACCACGAACGGGACAAGAACGAGACCGGTGAAATGTCTGGGGATCGAGTATCTGTCAGCAGCCTCTTCAATAGAAGCAACTCAATAACAACAATATCGTAAGGCTACTAAGTACGCAAGAATCAGATAGGATTCGCTCACGCCAATCGGCACTGCAAGAGGTAAGGATCGTGACAGCGAGAAGCCTATGTTGGAAAGGGAAAACCCCATTCAGGATATTGGTGCTGAATGAACTCACGAAACGCTGGTAGACACTACATTCATTTGTGCAGGTTCCTCCTCCATCTCCCCCTCAACCTCGGGCATGAACAGGCCAGTATGAGTCTTCAACTGGAAGATCAAATACGCAATGTAGACGCCCAAAAGCAGTAGGGACGTTCCGCGAGAGATCACCAGCAGACCTAAGTAGCTTGGGTCACCTGGGCCGGGAGATCCATCTTTGAAGATCAAGTCGATTGATCCTCTTTCCGCTTGTATATTCGTAGATGTCTATGTTAGTAGAGGCTGGGGTCCAGCCTAGCGGAAACACATTCTGAAGAAACTGTATAGATGCAAAGAAAAGATGAAAGGAAAATGCGAATAATAGTCAACTGAATTGTAATACATAGTATGCGTTCACGTAGCGGAGACGAGTCTGGTGTAGGACGAATGATGAATAACCAATTGACGTACTTAGGAACAAGTTATTAATTTGTTGTGTCGTCGCACTCGTAGTCCGGGAATTAAGAAAAGTGAGGTGGCCAACTGGAAGGAAAAACCAAAATGAGAACTGCGGCACTCAGGATTCCCATGTAGTCCCCTACCATGGTACTAGCTGAGCGGTAGTCGGCTTAACTTCGCAGATCAGACGGGATGCGGTGCTTTCCGAGTCCTATGGCCGCAGGTGACCGCAGCTCCATTCCCACCTCTGATGAAGGAATATCCATACCGACGAACAGAAATGCATTGAAAGAATGTATATGGGTCATGGGCATGGCTGTCCTGTCGTTAATGGATACTGTGGGTGCAGGCCTTCGGGCAGGAGAGTTACTATTGGGATTCGAACTGAGTGGGGAGAGAGCTAGAGAGATCGAGAATGGTGTCGCGTTAAACGTTATCATTAATTCTGCTTACACACGTAACCTCTAGTTCTCAAGTCTCCGTGAATGTGCGAATGACTTACAGCAAGAGGCAAAAGAAAACGTCGAGTCAGTTAGGGCGCGCGGACGCTAGGCAGGTTACCAGCCTCTATGAGAATGCAGGCGGACGCGCGATTTTTCTGTCTCTTGCTGTAAATGTACATCATGCTCCGAGGGTCTGGCCGTACAGGAAGGGAGTTAAGGGGAAAAGACGCAGAGCGCAGACCAATGGGAGAGGGAGATAACACGAACAATGCCAAAGATGATAACGAAATGGGAGGAAAAAATGGATGGGAGCAACATAAAATATCGACGCAGAATGCAAACTTGGAGCGACGCGCGTAAGCAAAACTGGCAGATTGTGACTACATAATTTCAAGACTATCGATAGGAAGTGTGCAGGTAATGGCTTAGACCGTGCACCTTGCCCACTACTCTTCCCACGGTGGCCGCGAAAGTGCCTATCTCAATGTTCGCTCTCACAAGCTCAACACAGGTCGATTTGTTATGTTATCTCCCACAGGGTTCCCACATCAGTCACAAGATCACTGCATCCTTGGTTGCGGGGATTCGAACTCAACTGCTTGCCCACTGCCATGCGCCTTACGCCAAGGGAACTTGATAAGCTCATAATTTACCAAACCGGGTCTCTGGCCCAGCGTCGCCTTGCTCGTGGTCTTAAGTTGAATCTGGCTGAGGCCATTGCGGTGATTGCGTTCCAGTTGCAAGAACGCATTCGCGATGGGAAGCATAGCGTTGCTGAGCTAATGCAGCACGGAAAGGAGATTCTTTCCAGGAGACACGTTCTGCCCGGCATTAGTGTTTTATTACATGACGTGCAAGTTGAAGGGACTTTCGAGGACGGGTAAGTCCAGCCTTATCGATCGAGCCTTGTATGCGGTCCTCATCTCAAATGTTTGCTTGACTGGAGGGTATTCCTTGTGACCGTTCACGATCCGATCTGTACCGATGATTTGCCCCTCGACAATGCATTATATGGCTCATTTTTGCCTGTCCCATCCAACGCCCTATTCTCAATGGAAAAACCGGAACTACATTCGAGGAAAGCGGCCCCTGGGGCTGTCATTGTGGGAAAGGAGCCGATCGTGCTCAACAAAGGAAGGGAGAAAGTTGTGTTGAAAGTGACGAATACTGGGGACCGCCCTGTACAGGTGAGTTCATTTGATGCAGCATGGCACTGGGCATGTACATGGCTGAACTTGAGTATTACTTGGCGTTCAATTGGCACCGGTCGGTCGCTAGATCGGCTCGCATTATCACTTCATTGAAACGAACCGAGCTCTTCACTTCGATCGGGCACTTGCATATGGAAAACGCCTTAACATTCCCGCGGGAACGGCTGTGCGCTTTGAACCTGGAGATACAAGGACCGTTACCCTCACATCTATCTCCGGCCATAAACGTATTTCGGGAGGCAACAATCTCGCGACCGGTACGACTTTGGATCTCAGCCGAACAGACACCATTGTTCCAACGTTGATCCAAAGAGGCTTTGGTCATGTCCCTGAACCCACTGCTATTAAGATTCCAGCGTCTGAAAGTGAATCGGTTGGTGAATATGAGAACATTATAGGGCGAAAGGCGTATGCATCTATGTATGGACCTACCTTAGGGGACCGCATCAGGCTTGGTGACACTGCGTTGTGGATCGAAGTCGAGAAGGACTACACTGTTTATGGAGACGAATGTAAGTTTGGTGGAGGGAAGACTCTGCGCGAGGGAATGGGCCAAGCCACTGGACGTGGAAGTGAAGAGGCACTGGATCTGGTCATTACAAACGCATTGGTTATTGATGCGTCAGGGATCTTTAAGGTTTGTCACCCGCCATCCTTTTCCACCTCAGCATCAACTGAGGCACCGGTCTTTAGGCCGACATTGGCATTTCTCGGGGACACATTGTTGGTATAGGGAATGCTGGTAACCCTGACATCATGTCCTCTGTGACGGACGGCATGGTCGTGGGTTCTACGACCGAAGTTATCGCAGGCGAACATCTCATAGTTACAGCTGGGGGTGTTGACGCGCACGTTCATTACATCTCGCCAACGCAATGGCCCGAAAGTCTGGCTTCTGGTGTGACTACTATGATTGGAGGTGGAACGGGCCCGAGCGCCGGAACTAACGCCACGACTTGTACTCCCAGTCCGTGGTATTTGGAAACGATGCTGAAGAGCACAGATAGCATCCCAATGAACTTTGGCTTCACTGGAAAGGTT
Source organism: Cantharellus anzutake (assembly GCF_015039405.1). Classification (NCBI taxonomy): domain Eukaryota; kingdom Fungi; phylum Basidiomycota; class Agaricomycetes; order Cantharellales; family Hydnaceae; genus Cantharellus; species Cantharellus anzutake. The sequence continues at coordinate 211,478 of NW_024067032.1, forward strand.
AATTAGCTTCAAAGTTTCAGGAAGGCTTGGCCGAATGCTCACTCACCCCACCAGGGGAATGATTCTGAACCGAAGCCTCTGGAGGAAATCATTAGGGCTGGGGCATGTGGGTTGAAGCTTCACGAAGTGCGTTTCATAACTTCTCAGCTTCACCAATTAAGGATTCTTGACCTTTCATATCAGGACTGGGGCTCGACACCTGCCGTTATTAGGAATGCATTGGACGTTGCGGACAAATACGACGTACAGGTCAACATTCACACTGACACCCTCAACGAAAGCGGGTTCGTCGAAAGTACGTACCACTCATTACATTATCTCTCACCTTAAGAATACATGTGCAGGCACCATCGAGGCGTTCGGTGGCAGGACAATTCACACTTATCACACGGAAGGAGCTGGTGGGTGGAGTCCAACACGCACTAACGACCTTTGGTTTCATTTATCTTTTTCCAAGGGGGTGGACATGCGCCGGATATCATCGTGGTTTGTGAACATGAGAATGTTCTACCGTCGTCAACAAACCCGACTCGGCCATACGCTCGCAACACGTTGGACGAGCACCTGGATGTAAGTATCCCTTCTGCAGGGTCAGAACATCAAATCAGACTCTCCTCCTCGGATAGATGTTAATGGTCTGTCATCACCTTGACCGTTCCATCCCCGAAGATCTGGCCTTTGCAGAATCCCGTATTCGAGCGGAGACAGTCGCAGCCGAAGATGTTCTCCACGACATTGGTGCAATTTCCATGATTTCGTCTGACTCTCAAGCAATGGGACGCGTGGGAGAAGTCATCAGTAGGACATGGAGAACAGCAAGTAAAATGAGAGAGATCAGCGGACCCCTGAAAGACCTAGGAGACGAAGAGGGGAAGGATAATGGTAGAGTGAAGCGATACGTTTCCAAGTATACGATTAACCCGTGAGCACCTCGAAACCCCTGACAACGCGTTCCAATCTGAGAAGCTGGTCCTAGCGCGATTACGCACGGAGTGAGTCACTTGGTAGGCGCAGTGGCTCCAGGTTTGCTTGCAGATCTCGTTCTCTGGCGTCCGGAAAACTTTGGCTCTAAGCCCGAAATGGTGCTGAAGTCCGGCGTTATCACCTGGGCTCAGGTGCATTCCTCCGTATTCTCTCGATAAATATTCCGTTATCTGATGTGTTGCGAGACAGATGGGAGACGCGAATGCCTCAATCCCGACGGTGCAACCCGTGCTTCCACGTCCCATGTGGGGTGCTAATTCTTCGGCTGCTGCTGCCAACTCCGTATCCTTCGTATCAAAGGTGTCCGTTGAATCAGGTAAATTCCCACAGCTTCTTGCTCCATAAACATTGCTGATCACCCGCATCTTAGGTACAATTAAGAAGTACCACCTCTCCAAGCGCATCGAAGCTGTACGCGAGTGCCGTAGCGTGAAGAAAGCCTCTATGAAATGGAACTCAGCAACGCCTAAGATGAAGGTTGATCCAGAAACATACGCTGTAACGGCGGATGGGGTATTGGCGGATGTAGCGCCAGCGACGACCCTCCCACTGACACGTCGCTACAACATCTTCTAGTCCAATATCGGACTGATCTCTGAAACTAGTTAGGCAGCAGAGCACTTTAGTCATCGGTGGTGCAACATTGTTATGAAAGCACAAAAAAACCATAGCTCGTGCTTATGTTGGAAGGAGTCCCAAACCGATTTACGCCTGAGCTTCTTAGCGGTGTTGTCCGAATGATATTGTATTGGTGTCACGTCTATGTCATGCACGAACCCTCTCGTTACATCGGTGGAGCACAAGTGGCACATGTAAGACTCAGTGGGACACATTGGGTCATCAAGTATGAGCTTATTGAGCCACTCGCTTGTGATCGCGCTGAGGTATATACCAGTAGCTTGCTCCCTCAGAGCTGGATCATATTTGGTTTCCCCTGGAAGAGACATCCGAGGGCTTCGATTCTGGTTCTGGTGACGGGGCTCCAAGAAAATCCTGTTCTGGGGTGTACGGCCCTTGGTCTGCTCCCTATATCGATTACTCAGGGTTTCTTGATTGACCCCACCAATCTAAGAGTACCCCTCAGTTTGCCCACGAGGTGCTGGCCCTAGTAGCCTGGAACCCCGATGTCTAAACTTCTTATACCGCGGGCATGCCCCTAGTGTATGTTCTCTTGTCTGAGTTTCTGTGCTGCAATGGCCCTTGCCCTTACGTGGGCGTTGAAACAGCGGTAGCATTGTCCATCGGTTTCCAACCATTTCTACCATTTTGCATCGTGGCTTGGTTGGCCCTTAGATGAGCACAGTCGATCTCTGGCAACGTCTGCTCATTCACTGCATCTGGGAACCGAGGCTCTTGATTGAGTGAGGACTTCTCAGGGTTCCTACTTGAGTCATAGCCACAGAACAGAATAGCATTTGGAGCATTCATTACATAAGGCGAATGCCAGTTCCAAGAAGGCCGTACATCAATGGATCGATATAAAATACCTAGTTCGTTGTTGAAGGCTAGGTCACAGAGTTACAAGAGTTGCCAGAAGTTGGAGAGTTAATACAAGAAATGATGATGCCCAAAGAGTGGGCAACCTCATGGCCAAACCAGAGAAAGGACCGGCACAATGAACGCTCCGAGAAAGACCATCAAATTTGGATAGTTAGGCGTAGGACTAGAATTACGTCGAACACTTAAGATGTTACCAGTGAAGTTGTAGCTGACTGTGATGTTCCCGGTAATGGGCGATTGGGGCGATACCACGGCACCTAATCCCGTCCCATCTTCGTGAAGCGTGAAGGCCAAGGAGTTACCCCCATCGCTACCAATAGGCGCTCTAGAAAGATAGTTTATCACGACGCCGTTAGGACAGAAGCTCTCCTGCTATATTACATATCAACTCACTGAGAAAAGTTTGCGCCATCCGAGTCGTAAATGGCAATACTCCCGGCGATGCCGGCAAGTTTATCAGATGCCGTCTGTGTCGTGTAACTGAACCCAACGAAAAAGAGGATGAATCAACATTGCAACCTGGATCAACAGTCTTTCCACCAAACTTACTTCCCAGCTTGCAGATCACCGAGTGGGAGTACAACATGCCCAGATGAATTATCTGAGGTTACGCCGAAAGGCGGAAGTAGCGTTCCTAACGACAACATAGTATCCCAAGTATTGCTTAGCTGAAATGACACGCCGGACAAAACCGTGCAACTCACCACTCGAGCCAGATCCACGAATTGAATCCCGTCTGGCAAATTGACTGCAATTAGCTTGGACAAGGAACTGAGCGCCGTCTGAAATATGATATTGGGAAATGAAAAGATTGAGATAGGCCCCCAGGAATGTATTCTGGAAAGCAGGTATGCATGCGATTTGTGGGCTGTTAGTTCCTTCCAGGGTGGACACAAATGGGTACTGTCATAAGAAGCATCCACATGTGAGGCTGTGCTGGATGTGACACATTTTCTGTCGCACCTCGGTACACGAGAGGCCCGTAGTCGTAGAATTGCACTTGCTAGTAACGCATCCGGCTTGGACGCGAATCGTTTTCTTTTGATTCTCGGTTCGTTTAGCATACGTTAGAACTTCCGAATTCCCTTTGTTGCGTTGTCTTAAACCTTTCGTGACCGCTTTCAGAATGGGATCATTGTACCAGGAGGAAGAGATCATTCACCGCTGCAGATATTTTTAGTAACCTTTGGAGAAAAGTGGCTATGTCAGGGCTAAACACAAAAACAATGACCTCAGAGGCAGTACTAACGGCATCATTTATTCCTGGAAGATCCGCGAAGTAGATTGTCGGCAGTGCCGGGGTCGTCGATGAAGTAGATGTCGCGGTAGTGGACCTGGTGGTGGGCGTAGGCGTAGGCGTAGGTGTCGGTGTCGGGGTCGGGGTTGAGGTAGGTGTAGGTGTCGGTGTAGGTGTCGGTGTAGGTGTAGGTGTCGGTGTCGGTGTTGGTGTCGGGGTAGGTGTCGGGGTAGGTGTCGGGGTAGGTGTAGGTGTTGGTGTAGGTGTCGGTGTCGGTGTTGGTGTCGGTGTAGGGGTAGGTGTCGGTGTCGGTGTCGGTGTCGGTGTCGGTGTCGGTTTCGGAGTTGGTGTCGGTGTCGGTGTCGGAGTTGGTGTCGGTGTAGGCGTAGGCGTAGGCGTCGGTGTCGGTGTCGGTGTAGGTGTAGGTGTAGGTGTCGGCGTAGGTGTCGGCGTGGGCGTGGGCGTGGGAGTAGGCGTTGGTGTGGGCGTAGGCGTAGGCGTAGGCGTGGGAGAGTTTATGTAACAACTGCTGTCCGGTCCGCACAAATACCCTGGATTGCAGCCTATAATAGACACAGTCATGATCAGGAACACGATAAGTTCTGTGTTATTACATACAACTGACACCGGGTTGGCAACATGTTTTTCCCTGTTGGCAGTAATGACCGGTACCACAGGGGGTCCCACCGTTCGGAATGCAACTGGATAACGGGATTACCATATATGAGATAGTGAATCAGGATTCACATAATCGACAGACCCATTGTCAAAACACTATTCCGAGCAGCATAAGAGGAACGATACGGAGACGAAGGTCCGCTTCCATAGGGAGCACTCACATAGTACCCTGGATTGCAATATCCAGTCCCACAAGGTATTCCTGTGGGTGTGGGCGTGGGCGTGGGCGTGGTAGACGTAGGCGTGTTTATGTAACAACTGTTGTCCGATCCGCATAAATACCCTGGATCACAGCCTATAATTGACACAGTCATGATCGGGAACACTATAAGTTTTGTGTTATTACATACAACTAACACCGGGCTGGCAACATGTTTTCCCCTGTTCACAGTAATGGCCAATACCACAGGGGGTCCCACCGTTCGGAATGCAACTGGAGCACGGGTTTACCATACCAGGCCTCGATAAACCGTTCATGTGCTTGCAACCTTAAACTTGCCTTGCCGAGTAACACTAGGGTGAAGAATCACCCCGTTGAGCATATTACCCAGCTTGAGTGAAAGGAGAAACTGACGTAATAGCCCTGCTGGCAGCACCCGCTGCCATCCGTGCACTGAGGAAGTGGGTAAGAACACTCCTAAAGTGTTTCAAGGAGTTAACCATACGCATACACCCCCATCCGTACAACAAAAACTGGGGGCACAGAAGACTTAAGGGCAAAAGGAGCTAAGTGCCAGCTGCTTCGAGAAACGAGTAGGACTTACAATTTCCTGGGTCACATGAGCCCGCCGCTGCTACAAGCGCTTGGAAGTTGGTTCTGTTGCGGAACGAAGGTGGCGCAGCGAGGAGTACAGGGGGTGAGCCAGGCGCTGGGTTTGTATCCCGACGGTTGGAAATAGCTAAAGCCGGAGCGCAAGGGCTGGCGACACTTGGTGCGATGAACAAGGCGACGATGAAGGCAGGAGCAATCTGTTCAAAGCTTGCCAACATCTGTTTCATCAGGCGAACTTCTGCGACAACAAAAGAGGGGCTTCTCACTACGAACTTGAAGGACCCCGACTCACCTAAATAAGCCGTGCGTTATCTTTGCCTGAGGCACGGGGATATCCAAGTCTATCCATTAGGTGGTCCTGGAGAGACATTCCCTTATTGGAATAGTACCGCTGTTGAATGTTCAGCGCACTTGCGAAGCCGAATTTGCAAACCCCACAGATAAGCTAAGCCAGTTGTGGTTGAACACCATGACTGAACTCGATTGAAATCGCAATCTCTCATGACCATTCGATTCTTGGCAGCTATTTTTGTGCCTAGTCACCTGCGCTTGTATGTTTGTCGTCGTGGCGGTGCGACTGACAGGGCAGCTAAAAAGAGGGATCACAGCAGTCTTGCATCAACGTCAGATGGTGGGTATGTAGTTTGGATTCCGGTCGTTCCCATCGCTTCTCTTCTATTTATAAGTTGACGTCAAATTGTACCTTTATCCTTCATCTACTAAGTAAAGTACTTGCTTGTCAGTCTGTTCACTGTTCAGTGCCGTACCACATGTGCTCCGGCTAACACCGATCGCTCTCAATTCAGTCTTTTTGGTCGTAGAGGAGACACCGTACGAATGTTCCTCATCTGGCCATCGTATGCAGATGACCAGCCTCTCTTTAACGGGAAGTGGCTGTCGGTGCAAACACACGCTTTGTCTTCATTGCGGCATCACGGGTACTACTTATCACGACCCCCGCACAATTCCAGATTCCAGAATGCTCAACGCTAGGGTGCCTCTCCCCTCTCCATCCTCTCCATTTACCTCATGTCGCCAATCGTCCGAACTCGTCCGGACCAGCTGGTGGCTCACCGCAAGACCCCCTAGGACACTCCCCGTTGGCCGTCAAAAAACAACCCATTGGTGGCAGCACCGTCAAGTTGAGATCGGTTCCCCCGCCCATTACCCCTCCAGCCGATGCGTCGTAGGCGGCTGAATCCGCTACCAACATGAATGCGCAATCTATATTCTCCCCCCAAGCTATCGAACCTGCATCAGGCGTTCGTCAGCGGCCCCGCTACAAGTCTCGGAGGCCAGCCTGACCTGCATGGGAAGGCTTCATAAGTGAAAGTCCTGCTATTGTTTCTGGAGGCCGCATGCTTTGTCATTGTCGCATTCAAGCAACAATGGAATTTCTGTCGGTCAGGAAGCATCCTTCTTCACCATTGTGTTTCTCCGCAAATTGGATATTTAAGAAGACAAACTCTACATATATCCCTCAGACTGAAGGCATGGTGGTGATTCCATGTTAGGGTACTATCTCCATCGTGGTTTTTTGGTACGGGGCACGGGAGGTCACTCAGTGCCCGCGACATGGTCGCGACGTGTCTTGTCCAACTTTGGGGAAAGTACAATATATTTTTATTCAGAGGATGACGTTTCCACCCTAGATCCACCCCCTGGGAGGGACACCCGCCTTGCCCTGGCCCAGGGACTGCCTGTGTTGGTTCACAACTAAGTCAACTTGGCTCTGGTGTCCAAGGCTCTAAGAGCATATAGAGTGTCCACGTCCTACTCTTTTCCCATCCCCTGTCCCGTCCTGCTCGCCATTGTTTTGGGATGTACGGCCCTTGGTCTGCTCCTTACATCGATTTCTTGATAAGCTCCACCAATCTAAGGATGCACCTCAGTTTGCCCTTGGGAATGCCGAACATACTACTAGTAGCTTGGGATCCTCGACGCACAGGCAACCTCCTCTTAAACCGTGGGCATGCTGCTAGTGTGAGTCCTATTGTCTGAGTTTCTTCCCCGCAGGCATGACCTTGTCTTTGCGCGGACGCTGAAACGACGGTAGTATTGCCTATCTATCTTCATTTCAGCTACAACTTTACTGGTAACCCTAATTCTAGCCCTACGCCTAACCATCCAACTTTGATGGTCCTTTTTGGAGCGTCCATCGTGCCGGTCCTTTCTCTGGTTTGGCTATGAAATTGCCCACTTTTTGGGCATTATCATTTCTTGTATTAACTCTCCAACTTCTGGCACCTCCTGTAACTCTGTGACCTAGCTTCAAAAACCAACTAGGTATGTTTATATTTGATCCTTTGCATCGATTCTCATGTACGTCTTTCTTGGGACCGGCATTCACGTTAATGAATAAATGCTAATCTGTTCTGTGGCTATGACAGTTCAAGAGTCGGGGCCCGGTCCTAAAATATCCTCCGAGCAGAAGTCCTATAGTTCTATGTTGGTGACAAGATCTTTTCCTCGCCCTGTTTCGTCACCCTTGTGACTTGCGAATGAGTAGCTGTCGCCCGTGGTACCGCCACCTCTGGACTTCTGATAATTGATTCATGGCAGCATTGAGTGGTACCTGGAGGGTCAACTAGTTTCGGACTAATATCCCGAGCGCTTACAATATACTTCAGCCATGTTATCACAAGGGTGAGAAGATGCGTGATTCGGTATGCCTGCACCCATTGCGCCTAGCGTAGCGTTGAGAGCTTATAAGCTGAGTCGGTGACCAATGACTCTAATTCCCAGAGGAAATGAGAGGAAGTTTCCGAAGATAGTGCTCATCTAAGGACCGACCAGATCACGATACAAATCGTCGTCATATAAAGCAGACCTACAGAAGCGTGACTGATACGTTCCCGCTAATGTGCGATTGCGACGAGACCACATCTTCGTGAAGGTGAAGGCCAAGGAGTTACCATACCAATCGACACGTTCTTGCGTGGATGCAAAAGGGCACTATCGCAAGTAAATAAGATGAATTGTATTGTCGTACCTCATTGCACTTGCTAACATGAATGCATCCAGCTTGATCGCGAATCATTTTCTTTTGACTGAGCTCCCTTTACCTCTCTCTTTCTCAAACTTCCAAAAGCGGTAAACTTGCATACATTCCCCCCTCATAGAACGAGTTTTCAGCTGCTCCCGGAATCTCAGGTTCATCCGGTCCAATCGCTCAGCCGCTACCCCTGTCGCATGCCCTCGCCCGGTCATCACCTTAACCTCAACCAAGCCCGCTCCCTCGAACGCAGGGGCAAACTCATCAGAAAATTCCTTCATTCGCACAAACTCCAACAGAAGGGCGAACAATTGAGAAGGCTCATGTGCAACATAACGAGGCAAGGCGACTTGAACATTTGACTTAGGAGGGAAAAGGCGAATGTTCATGGAGAGACCACTGGCATATATCGCACACTCGTTGGAGGGGACATCGCATAGAAGCGGCGTAGTCTTTTTCAGGTGGCATCTCGGATCGGTGTTGAAAGACTGTACGTACTGTGTATATTTTGAGATGCATTGTATCCCCTGAGGGGACAACATGCTGTGTTCCTGCCCAACCAATATCGCCCATCAAAGTGATGATTTGCACAACATGTGCCATCTAGATTCTAGAACGAATGCATTGCTCAAATAAGATCGGGGGTTGCGTCGGAGTTTACGTAAAAGGAATGGCAATTCATTACCACAAATATTGTTTGACAGCTCAAGGATCTACATCCAACGCCCCCCCTTCTTCCCTTCCAAACCCTCCTCGTTGTTGACTGCTGGAACTTCTCTAGAAAACGCTCCAGTGGACGGGGTGATTATCGCAGAGCAACGTTGTTTTTCTGTGAGCACATCTGCTCTGACTCCCCAACCGCGTCCGTTGGAATCTGATTGAACACGCACACCCCTGTTGACTAGCTGGACGGCATCATACTCAACTCAAACATCAACTACACCAAAACCAATCCAACTGTGAGAGTTCATCCTACAACCACAGTTTGTCGATTTTGGGGAACTGATGATAATTTCAATCGTGCACGATCAGTAGAATGCTGCCTTCAGGACAAGGCACTGCACGAGCGCCACGGTAATTGAACACTCTTTTCCTTCTCCAACTTCTTAACCTTCAGTTTTACAGTCAAGATGGACATATGGAGGCCAATGTGCCTCCACCGGGTTTTTTCTACCCGGCATGGCTCGCTCAGTGTAGCGGCCATGAACATGTCCTAGAGCCCGATTGGGCTCTCCAAACCGTGGTACAAGCGCCTATTGAGGTGCTGTTCCCAAATATGCCCAACGAAGTGGTCAACGAATACCGTGTCAGTAATGCAAACCTCTTCTGCCTTTTTTCGTACGTTTCTTACTGACAAACATATACTGCACTAGTGGCAATACTTCCACGCACGGGTGTGCTTGATCTGCCAACGGATCAGGAGGCGGATCAGGCGTGAAGAAAGGCGCAGAAGGTTAGTCTCTTCTGCCAGCAAAAAGTCTTAGATCGGGATGTCCAGGCTCACTGTTTCACCAGGCAAAGCTGATCATACGATCGACTCGCCTTCGTAAGTGGTAGAACTGTCCAAGCTAGCTGATTGACTGATGGTATGACGCTGCAATGCTGTTTTTGCAGGAGCAAACCAAAACACGTAGAGGTCCCGATATCTAAAGTCGGTGCCTCGTTTGGGAACGGCTTCCTCCCGCTCGGGACCGCACTGTAACGCCATGCCCCAGTGTGGACGCGATCTAGGTTGGATTTTCAGGAGATTGCCGGCGATTCTGACTATTTTCTTCCGGAGGATCTTTTCGTTTCAGTTCAAACCCTGTCACCCGCCCTTTTCTACAACGTTGTACCTCAATAGAATCCCTTTTCGTCTGTCTATGTCATTGGCTCTCCATGGCGTAAAGTCTCTGAACATCCTCAACGTCATCTTTAACTTATGTGAAAGAGGGTTTTTTGATGGGACAGGGCTCGAGCTGTCCTGACATGCGCCGGGGCGTGATCGACGATTCTACATTACTTGGAAGCCTCTTTCAATGCTCAAACACGATCCTTTATCTTCACTATGAACTTGCCGGTGTTACTATGCGTCGTATTTCATTCCACCTCTCCACCAGCACATCAGCACACGGTGACATTGGAGCCAAAAATCCACACTATCAGAATTTCCAGGACATTTTCTATTGCTTCACAACTCCATGCTCGCGCCGAATTCTGGCTGACAAGTTTCGCGAGGGCCCGTGGCCGAGTAAAATTCAGTAAATATTTAGGCTTCGTTCGGTATGAAGAAACAGGCCTGTTTCTTCCAGTTTTTCAATTCAATATTCTCTCTCATTTCTTCTACCTAAAGAAACACGCAATTTTTGTATTAAGAAACAGGAAGAAACAGACCAAAGAAACCTGTTTCTCCATACCGAACGAAGCCTTAAGCCACCCCACTTGATTTGTATCGATCGAAATCAGTGCAGCGTATAGCAGGTTTCCACTGCACGAACAAAAGTTGGAAAACCTTGTAAAGCAGCGCGAAAGAACCGCACGGAAAGGCCCTGGCCACCCGTGTGCATGCAGTGGTTCTCACTTCTCAATCGTACGCACGTACGACCACACTCACCCCTCACGCACCTCCTGTGGGTCAAATGATGGCGTTACCACTTATGCGACATAACAGAGACTGTTCAATGACCCACGAGGACACGTTGGCAAAGGACCAAGTCCTTCGCCCTCGCAGTCTTCACCCTAAAGGATGCTTCATGGTTACTATACTGTTGATGATTGGCTCGATCGCCATCCACCTACCGTGCGGTTTCCAGGGAAATTTGTTACCTGTTATATACCGACAGCAGAGTCGACAGGAAAAGGAACGCGCTGCCCATTCAAGGAGAGTGAAAGAGCACGCCGGATCAAAAGCCTGAGGTCAGTGACCTCGATAAAGTTGAGTCGCAGACCCGTACGGCTAACTAGCAGAAGGTGCGAGTTTCCTTTGTATTAATGAGGGATGGGCCTCTGAGTGGCACGCTCGCTCTGCTTTGTGTGTAGCTTTGCTCATCATTCAACGTACCATGATATCGTACCATTCATTCTCGAACTTTTCTCCCAGTTGCTTGGGATTCCGGTGTGCAGCGCAGCGAGCACTCTAGCTAGATAGACCCACAAAATTCATGGATTTGTCCATCAGGCTTGAGAGAGCTGAAAACGAGGAGTTCCACAGGTATGGGAAATCGCACAGGCCACACGTGAAGAGAATTACTCATGAAACATCGGTGAGTAATATGATGACTCCTCTTTTTCGTGCAGGATGTCAGCATGAAAGGGAAGGACTAGGAGCTTATTCAACATTTCCAAGTTAGTTGGAAATTGCTCGCGCGCGCTTCCTTGTATGTGTGTGGGTGTGAAATGGCGATCCTTTCCGGTTTCCCTCCATGAGCTGTGAAATTGAATCGATCATAAATTGTCATGCCAAATTAGCGGTACAAGAACAAACCCAAGAATCCGCGCGGGAACACAGGAACTCATCTCTGTTTCCAAATCGGACTCAAGTACTGCGGTATTTAAGCATAGGGTTAGTTAAACAATCCGTATTTGCACAGAAGTCTGTGATAAGCACTGTTAAAGGGGAATCATGAATCCCGTGAGCTGATGCAGTGAGATGGCTGCAAATTTCGAGGTAGCGCTTTAGAGTGCGAGCGGTGGTTCAGAAGGAAGCGCGCGGCTTTGGTTGCTATCGCCTTGTTGAATATCCTCCCCGGAAAACACACGGAGCGGGGTATGTGTGTGGAGGCTTGGTGGAGGCTTAGTCTATTCTAATAGAGGCTGGTAACCTGCCTAAGGCTTAGTAGGCTATTGCGATGCTTTGGCGGCCAAATATTCAAATTGCGGAGTTATCCGAATTCGCCACAGAATGTCCTCCGATTTCGGAAGGAACATGTGTGGACTAGTGTAATCTCCGCCTGCGGAAGTGTCCGGAAATTACTCCCGGAAACAGCCCGTATCCAACAGCCGGGTCTTGTCAATTATTAAACCTAGCGATGGCGGAAGTTCACTCATCCGCCACGCTGTTGGACTATGTAGTAGGAATGAACACTCTGATCGGCAACAACCTGAGTTGTTATGACATACATATCTGCTTGGACCCGGGTATCTCCGGCAGAAAGGCCGCAAGGATGACACGTTCACCCGCTTTGGGCCATTCCGTCGTTCGCTTGTAGGTTACGCTGGCACTGGGCCTTGGCGCTGAAGCGCCTCCACGATTGCGAGTAGGCGCGATAAGGGATCATTAATTTTGCTTTGTCACTTTCAATTTGCCTTAAACGCAACTTAGGCGCGGTAGGTCGGCACACCATGCCGATGTTGTGATTCTGTCATTGGTTGTTAGTCATAGCCAACCATCAGACTTCGCGCAACGACAGCGACAGCTGTACCCCCCCGTTGCAGATCTGATTAATTCATGTGGCTTTGGGTGGCGACACATAAAATCATGACTGTTGATATATTGTTTGTTATTGCTTTGCAAGGGGATTTGAGGCTGTGCACAAACGCCAAGACATTATGTTCCACTCCAAAAGGAAGCCGGGAAACGCGGGCCCACACCGCTTTTACCCTCATAAAACCCCCCCTACTTTTCATTTATCATGTCCTGTAAGACGCTGCGCACCCTCACACATACTATACCCAGATGGGGACTTACGATCTCCTCAATGCCACAGCACAACCGGAGACATTGCCCCTTCTCGAGAATCACCGTCCCCGAGCCTCCAACTTCAGGTCTCGCCTCTTGGCCCGTATCAAGGCTGAAGGCGAGCCATCATGGACCCAATCCATAAATTTTTATCTTTTTAGTGGTTGGATGGTACGCAAGCCACTTTTTTTTCTGGCCAACCGACAATGATGTCTCACGATGTGGTTGTTGGTTGAATTGCTCACTTCAGAACATCCTACTAGTGTTCGTCCCCTTGGGCGCCATCTGTCACTACTTGGACTGGGATGCTGGGCTACGGTTTGGTTTCTCATTCATCGCCATAATGCCTCTAGGTACGTCGGAAGAACTTTTGCGTACCGTTTCGTAACCTCTGACGTGGCCCCTTCCCCCTCATAATCTCAGCCAAACTTTTGGGTGATGCTACAGGTGAGCTTCTCTCGCATGCATAGCGCACCATTCCTGCTCAGTGACGATCGCCCATTCTGCCAGAACAACTCTCAATCAAACTGGGTGAGTCGAAGCTTATCAATTGAGTGATTTCCCAAAGTTCTGACACCCTTGCCCCAAAGGTCCCACTTTGGGGGGTTTGCTGAACGCAAGTTTTGGGAATGCCGTAAGCACTTGGACTCGGTATCACACGAATCACGGCGAACGATCGCCTCCCTTGGCAGGTTGAAATCATTGTAGGGATTACCGCTCTGCTGCAAGGTCGGGCTGGACACTTGTATTCGCTCTCTTGTTGCTGACCATCCCCACCCCAGATGAGCTCAGGATCGTCCAGACCTCGGTGGGTTCACTTGCAACCATGTGCTCAGAAAGCGCCTACTCATTTGACGTTTCGGATATCTTTGTGGCATGCAGATGTTAGGCAGCATTCTCAGTAATTTGCTCCTTGTCTTGGGGATGTCTTTCCTCGCGGCGGGCCTCAAGCAAGACCAGAGTTATTTCCGGAAGACTGCAGCACAAACGTCGGCTTCATTGATGTCCCTCGCATGCATCAGTGGGTGTCTGCTGCTGTGACACGCAGGAGCGGGAAAACACGTGCTGAACGTGGTCTTATTTTGAACAGCTCTGATCATTCCGGCTGCCTATCATGCGGTTAAAAGTGCTGAAGGATTAGAATCAATCGACTTCATCCTCAAAGATGGATCTCCTAGACCGGGCGATCCAGGTTACTCGGGTCTGCTGGTGATCTCCCGCGGAACGTCCTTGCTGCTTTTGGGCGTCTACGTTGCGTACTTGATCTTCCAGTTAAAGACTCATGCTAGCCTGTTCCTGCCCGAGCCCGAGAGCGAGAGGGGGCAGCCTGAGGTGGAAGAGGAACACGAAGTTGCACAAATGAATATGGTGTCTGCCGGCGTTTCGTGAGTCATTTCGCAGCACCAATCCGTGCCAATATTTTGAATACGTTCTTCCTCTCCCCATCATAGACTTCTTGTCGTCACGATCGTTACCTCTTTCTGCGCTGATTGGCGTGAGCACATCCTTTTCGATTCTTGCACGGTAATAGCTTCATGATTATTTCTTTATACAGTTGTTGCTTCTATTGAAGAGACTGCTAACAAATACTCGATCCCCAAACCTTTCATTGGTCTTATCCTTATCCCGTTAGTGGTGTGTAGCAATGATCCACCATCATCGTGGACTACGTTATTTAAATTGGCAACCTACAGGCAAATGCGGCGGAGCATGTCACAAGTGTCTGGATGGCCATGAAGGGGAAAATGGAGCTGACGATAGGTATTAGCGTTGGCAGCTCAATCGTACGTTCTCCAGCCAAGATGTTAGCAGCTTTTGACGCTCAACTGCTGGGCCCCAACATTCATTATAGCAAATCGCTACTTTTGTCGTCCCTCTACTCGTCATAATTGGATGGATGTAAGTTTCCGGTTTAACGCTGAAATGCATCCTCCCAGGTCTCATGCGACTTTTCTCAGAATCCACCGCGACTTGACGCTTTTCTTCGCACATTTCGAAGTGAGGATCTGAACTATCGTGTGGGGCGTGAAATTGATGCGACTCGTTCCCCAGACTGTATCGCTCTTTGTCAGCGTCTTCCTGGTCAACCTTCTTATTCAGTTAGTGGCCCCAGATTCAATACACCCGTCCAAATAACTTACATATCTTGTCTAGGGATGGGAAGTCGAATTATATGGAGGGTTTAATGTACGTTCATTCGTTTGCTTGATCCTGCATTGACTAACCGAACACAGGCTGGTCACCCTCTACATTGTTATTGCACTCGCATGTGAGTCGTTCCACTCCTCTCCCATGACGGGATGTCAAACATCCACTGACTCAGTTTCCGTTCTTTAATGTCTTGGTTGACATCCCGCGTCGCATTGCACGCCACGACACCACGGACATCTTCTACCACTGACATCGGACTTTAATTGGACACTTAAAAAACTCGTATATTCTCATCTAACGCTTTACTAATACATGTTACTTTTGGCACCGAATAGTTTGGGTTTCTTAAAAGTAAAATAAAATGCCCCTTGCTTCACTGAAAGGGGGCTTCTGGTTCTTTGTGCCGCTCTACTACTGGTTTCCTTGGAGTCTGGCTGATTTTCTGAACGGAGTCACATTTGGAGGTATTTGTGGGCCGTGGCCTTTGGGCACTTATGATGCGTCCTGTCTTGTTTTCGTCTTTATCTTGATTACTGCCTTCCACGCTCTTTCGCCTCGTAAATTTGGAGGGTTCAAGGCGAAATGCTGCAAAGTATACTCAGTCGTCTAGTTCTTATTTTCTTCTTCGACCCAGCGCTCATTTCTACCGCCTCGTTCCTGTGCTGATAACTTGCTTCTGCTGTGCTTGTCGTTACTTCATTCCACTATTGTGGTTTACAGTAATGGTATGTACCGCGTATACCAATCAAAGGAGGATATAAAATCAAACAGAAAAGTTTCCCGTCCTCAAGTCAGCATGCCCTGCTGTAATTCTTCGAATCGTTCCCGAGCAAGGCGAATGTTGAGCCGCAACGTTGCTGTTTCTAATCATAGCTTGTCAGATGAGGGTAGTGGAGGCATCGCTGCGATGACTCACGGACGTCAGTGTCAGCAACCACTGCCATTACATAAGTGTTGCTGGTCATCAGCTCGAGTACGGCTGTGAAGTTGCTGAATCGGATTTCAAGCGAGTGGAATTGTTCCTGGAGTCGACTGATACATGGTCAGATGAGTCTTGGGTGAGCAACGTGTAAGAACCACGGACGGACCTGCAAGAGTGTTTGAAGGTTTTAATGAGTTCGCTCATCTTCTCGAATCGGCCTGGGTTCAGTTCTTCCTCTTCGGCCCCTGGGGCCGGATCGGGTGGGAAGAAATCGTCAAGGTTGCCTGTATACTTTCCACTGCGGGCGATGATGAGGAAGGTGTTTCGTTCGAAGAGAACGACTTCTGTGGCGGAGCATATCGAGCAGAACGTCGTCAGATGCTCGGATAGTTGCGGTGCGTTTGGTATGAGAGTGTGAACTATCCGAGACCATGCCTGCATTCGAGTTTGAGTGATCGTGGATACTTTGGAATCAGTGATCCTTTAAGGGTATCGATGCGATGAACAAACCTTGTATAAAGATTCGTCCCAGATACTCGTTGCGAACATCCTGATCAAAGTGTTCCCACTGTATTTGTCCAATTCCCGTTTCTTCGCACCGAATGCACGATCCTTCTCTTTCTTCCCCCCATAAACAAGGTCCATCTTGTGAATAAGCACGAATATCCCAGCTTCAGGACTGTTCTTTTTGCACGCCTCCAGACATTCGATGTAATACAAGACGTCCCGCTCAAAGTCCTTAGTTTCAATGTCGAAAACGTATATGAGCACGCCGACATCCCGAAATACGGTGTTCCGTTGGGAAGCGAGAAACGAGTCCATAAAGGCCTCTTGACCTCCACAGTCCCAAAGATTCAGAGTGAGGGAACCGAAGAATCTAACATGATTCATTTCGACGTCGATGGTAGGTCCAAAACGAGAGGTTGCCGAAGCAAGGTTGTTTGAGCTGAGAGAGGGCGCAAGTGTGCGATAAGTAATCGAGAGCAGCTGGTCAACATTTCCTCCATGCTTACAATATGATGGAACGCATGGAAGTCTTGCCACTCCCTGTCTTGTTAGCGACGTCATCAGCTCAGGAGAAGATCGGGCTCCTGAAATATTTGCTCGAACCTGAGCGTCCCATAAGTAGAACCTTAAGCACTTGGTCAGAGTGTTTTTTGTGCAAGGGACGGTGTATATTCAAACCTTCTTTTTAAGCATCGACATCTTGGCGCCTGTTGTTATAGGCAGATGACTAGGTAATGACTAGGCTGCTCGTGAGAAGCGCCAAGGAGGATCATCGGAACAAATACGCGAAAATAAAGAATCAAACAACGAAATTATAAGTCCATTCGTCATACTTCAGCGAAGCATCATTGATAATCGGAGGTTTCACCACTCAGAATGATGCTCTCACCTGGCTCTCAGGGCTCCATGTTGTCCAAGCACCGACATCAACGCAAGTTTTAATCCATATTAGGGCTGGCAAAGTCCTTTAGACTATATTCCCGCGCGGGGGACGTGCGCAGGCCGGGTCGGGTGATCAGTGATACCCCGACAGGAACGAGTGGTTGGACAGAGCTGCTCAACGAAGTAGAAGCAGCACTTATGTCCCGGAAAAATCATTGAACCGCGGGCACGCAAACTCCCCACATGAAAATTAACGTCCTATTGACGCGGGGTATGGGGTTTATCGGGCATCAGATTCGCACGGAGTTTGCACTGAGCATCGATCTAAATCTTGTCTCATCCACGTGTCCCACACCCCCTGCTGTCCTGCGCCCGTTCCTCGTTTAACGGGTGCCACCTTGCGGTTATCCCCGATGCCAATCCTTTATGTACTTCACTGACAAAGCGACAGATATGACTTGGAACGATGCCGTCAGTTTGAGCTCATCGATCGCTCTACGATGAATGAAAACGAATCCTGTGGCCTTTACAACATTCTGCTAACAGATCAATTCCCTTGCGCTGAACACCTGTTTTTCCCAGTTCGCCGGATTTCACAACCATATACATTGAAGAGTCCCATCTTCATCGAAATAAAGCCTCTCCAGAATCTCGACGACAATGAGATAGATTTTTGAGCCTCATTGAATTGAGCATTATTCCCATTATTCCCAAACTATGTGGCATCGGTGCAATGGGTAGGAGTATCCCAGGAACTTGCGTCATACCAATGTACAATCCTGGCACTGAGCTGCTACAGTCAGTTTTGGAGTCCGGGCCCGCTGAATTCGGTGGCTTGGACAGTGGTTCCTCTGGCACGACTGGTAAATCTCGTTCTAGGAAGAGTCAACCAGGACCTTGCCCGACCAGGTTAGCAACGAGCGGGGAAGCCCATCGAACTGATTACACTTAGAACTTGCGCTTCACTGGTGCAGCTAGAGCCCCGCCGAAGAGATTGTATCCCCAAGCGTTCAGAAAGACTCCGGAACATCTATGTCACTGACATAGAGCGTGCGCGTACGAAACCTTCACGAGTCAGCCAGACTTCCCACCGCATCTATGGGAAGACATCCTTCCGAGCCGATTTGTCGACTTCGGTGACCTTGTTGACGATATGCCATGGCAAAACACCGCCATCGAACTCAGAGATGAGATCAAGGGCACTAGTGGGCGCTTAACCAGTCAAACGGCACGGGAGAGGAAATGGTTCTTGCGCGTGGAGGAAATATCATCGTACGGTCCACTGGGTATCCCCCATTGGTGGGAAGAGCCCCAAAACTGTTTCTACCATATTCTAGATCGATTCATGACACCGCCATCGCGATCAGGCATGCAGAAAACATCTCTAGAGCAATACCGGCCTTATATCGATAAGCTCGCCCCAATCTTCCTTGGTATTTACCTCCTCCATTAATTGGAGGGGCGGTCCAGCGGAACTGGTCAAGGAGGCAACGCCAAAGGAAGTAGGTCAGGAAAAAGTCGTGCAAACCCAACGAGGGAAAAGAAGGCGGAAGCGCTCAGACCATTTTGGAGACTTCTCGATCTGCAACGGATTCAATAGGACCAGTGGATGCTGTCGGGGGAGTACCTATTCGCAGTGTCTGCCAGACTGCCACTCTGACAGTCACCACTGGCAGTTGGGTCACCAACGCAATTCAACGGATGCATCCGACCTCCCACCCTCAAATAGCGCCGGGCGCGTCATAGCGCGGCCTTGCACCGAAGTGAAGGAATGGGAGCCGAACAATACACAGGTACAGAGCCGGAGGATATAGGGTAAGCCTCAGTGTCTTGCCTCCGTACCTAGCCATTCATCCAGCCCCAAAGCTCCATCCTATGGACGCGTTCCAATGTGTTACTCACTTCCCATCCGAATCTCCCACAAATCCATGCACAGTTCATTTCGAGGCAATCCAAGTCATTCCCTTTGAAAAAATTTGATCTCCCATCACCACCTGTTGTTGCAACATCTGCGGCATTCTATAAACCTCCGATCTGTATCGCCGTTTCTTCAGACGATTCCCATATGTTTGCGTTCTTTCCGCCTTCACCCCTCAGCGTTGAGGGCGGGGTAGCCTGTGTGTGGAGCCGAGGCAGAGATGTTGCTACATATACAATCGAAGATTCATGGAAGTTGGAGCGTGGTAACGAGGTCGTGGCGAGCCGCTGGATTGGCGGTGAGCGAATTGTGAGTCCACACGGTTTTAGTATGGTTGAGATGATCCCAATGGTTTTGTTGAGTGGTCGGCTGCTCCAGACCTGTCAGAAGGTAGAAAGTTGGTTCGTACACCAGTGAAAGGCCCAAAGACTGCTGGGGTTCCGGCGTTGATTTTAATCACGAAAATGATGGAAGCTCAGCTTCATTTGAAAACATCTTACCCCCCACTGATACAAGGCCAACATCAGAACCCCAGTCCTGCTTTAAGCACCTTCGAGTACCCATAACAAGACCAGGCCAGACAAAAGAGTCGCCGGACCTTGCGCTTCTGAACGCTTCCGACGACGGATTAGGGCAATTGATGTGTGTTAAGGCATCAATTGGTGTTTCCTTTGATGGTTTGATATTTAGAAGCTTGTTCCGACGAGAATCAGGTTGATACCGCGTTTTTGCTTACAGAATCGTCCATTTTGGTGGCCACTCAGTCGCAAACTATACCAACGTGTGGGCGCCCGCAAGATCTGGGCGCCCTCACATTTGAATTAAATCCCGCTCCGGTGGCTGGATCCTTTCTACATCCGTGTCTTGCGGAATGGAATGATTACGGCTTGCGAGATGTGATTGACATTTGCGAGATCAAGGTCGATCTCTTGAATACCCTAAGGAGTATGTCCGGTATCAATCGCTCCCTGCCCTTCTTAAGTAGCACATCTTGTTGGACTGATAGGCGTGGCTTCTTCGCCTATCTTCTCTGTTCCGTTGTTTTCACCGCGGATCGGTACAGATAATCCCTTAGCCCAGGACTACTTTTCTCCTTCGATCAGTCGAGTTACCGACATCCTTCTGTTGAATGGCCCTTCAGGCCCATCTACTCCCAACCCTGGCATGTGCCTATTAGTGGCAATGGCAGATGGTAGGTGACGAATGAAGTGAACCTTTCGGCGGTCTGATGTATTGAGCAGATTCGCCTTCTGGACGAAGTAAGATAAAAGAGTGGAAGATCCATCGGACAGAAAAACTGCCAAAGGCACCAGATAGCTTCCCTATGAATGAGTCTCCTCCATGGGTGGGTTTGATCAATCACCTCCACGGCTCGGCTCCCATCTGTTATTCTGAAGGTTCTCACGTCTCCAACCGAGTTCATGTTGTCAATTGGTGAATGGGTTTCGGCGATGCGTGGATCCTCGGATGGAAATGATTTATTCGTGCTGTCTGTTGGCGGAATGGATGAACCTTTGTCAGTCAATCCTTCACCGAGGCGGAAGGGGAAGTCGAGATCGTTAGCGGCTGGTCATCTGAGACGAATAAAATTGTGGGTTTATTTTTGTCTTCGAGAAGTTAATGTGCTCAATTGAGTGGTCTCTAGACCGAATGCAATGGAAGAAGTCGAGGCAGTTGTAATTGCCGATAGACCGAGCGAGAGGGATTTGAAGTGTATGTCAACTGAATCTCCTCGGTATTCTGCTCATTTCCTTTCACAGATCCATCTACATTTGTCGTATCCCCCGCTGAGACCTTGATCGCAGTCAGAGATGGGTCTTTCCCCCACACCGTCTTTCAGTAATTCCTGCTCCAGCCGCACATGGACAATTGTTGAGTGATCTTGGTATCAAATTGGCCCGGTGTATCTTGGAAGATGGAGACCCTACAGATATTGTCCAAGTCTTCTGGAAGTACTTTAAAGTTGGGGATATGGCATCCCTTGTGAGCAACACTCTGGATACACTGGATGAGACGCGCGCGTCTTTGGATAAACGGAAGACCAGCAAGGCAGACGTGAAGCCAACAAAGGTCCCTGATTTACCTGCAGACATTCTGGGGTTGATGGTGGATTGTTTGAGGTACGAGGTTCTTTTTTCATGTATCCATTGCCTTACTGGTGCTTGCGTAGACAATGTCCGGATTCTGATGTTGCAAAGCGGTGGAAGACTTGCTTTGCTCTGTGCGAAATCATTACATTAGAGACAGGTCTTCAGGAATGCTTCCCATCTGGGAAGCTGGACAACTGTTAGTGAGCTGCTCCATCGTTCCCGTTGACGATTTTTACAGGGGTTCCCCTCTGTCATGCTTAGTCGCCTTATGGGAACTGCTCACCCTATCGGCTTGGTGGATTGAAACTATGGAGTCACTGGTGCGAGAAGCTTTAAGGTGGCATGCGAGTATAGCATGGACATCCGGTGCTGATGACGCCGAGTCGAGATCCGGGATCGACGACCACTGTTAGTGTTTCCCCGATGGTCCGTTTACCCAAACTGATCTGCCAGTTGTTTTTAGATCCCCTTCTGCCACTCTTGATTCTCCCTCACATGTTGTCAATGATGTTAACCGTTCAAACACTTTTCAGCGTGGTTTGGGAACACATGAAGCAATTGCGCTTTCTAACGCCATTGGTCATTTTTGCGAAGGAGAGACTCAATTCGAGATATGACACGAGTCCATTGGACTTCTCCCACTTCCTCGATCTGCTTAAAATACTCAATGAAAATGTATCTAAGGCATCCATCAGTTGAGTCCGACCACGAATAATGTTCCTCCTGCGCTTTCTGACACTTCATCCAGGCCTTTCTGATAGAAAAGTGATACTTGAACTACTCATACACGATGCTCCCACACATGGCTCATTACATTCCTTACTTCAAATACAAGCTACGGCTGTGGTGCAGCATGCGATCTTACAACGTCCTGGTGCCGCGACATCCCTTCTCATCCGCACAGACGAGCTGCTCGACGTACCTCAGGCTGTAATACGGCGTGCAGATCCTGAGAAATATGGCGATAAAGATGTGCTGGCGAAAAACGCCCTTGTCATTTCTGACAGCAAAGATAACTTATTCAAGTTTGGAACGGCCCCCGCATCCGTGATAGGGCTGAACTTCAGCTCCACTCACCCTGACTCTGGGAAAGGTTCCCCTGGAAATGTCAGAATCTGTGTACGTTGCGGATCTAAAGCGGAGGTGCGGTGGCCGGACGAGAGAACTAGGGCTAACCTCAGATTTGGGCCTAGATGGGGGAATCATGAGGATGAATGGGAGCACAGTTGTCTGTGTGGCGGCAAATGGGTAAGACTACGTACATAGTTATGCAACGTGTTTCAAGGGCCCTTTAATGAGCGCATCCTATGACTTCAGAAGATATTGCTCAATTAATGATGGCTTCGTTGTAGGCGATCATGCCAGCAACCCTTAGACAGGACACCACCCTAGAGGCACAGAGGTAATACGCAAACTTGGGGAATTGCCTCATAATTAGGCTAGCCATCAAACTCTTGATGAAAGTACGTACCGGCCTAGCTCTCACCACCGGAGTTTAGCCTTTCAATCCGTGAGAACTTCCGCATTTGTACTGAGCACAACATCATGCAACGCTAGCTAAAACGTTGGCTGCTCCAATTTGACCAACCCCTTTTCTAATAATCAGGATGACAATCGTGAAAGTTTATGTCCTAAGACATGGAGAAACTGGTGAGTGGCCTTTTTCCTTGTGCAAGAGCCTGATTCAAGCTTGTCATAGACGCGAACGCAAATCGCATTATCCAGGGACAACTGAATACTTCATTGAACGCCGCTGGCCGCGAACAGGCGATCATTGTTGGCAACGTCCTCAAAAATGTACCTTTTACTCATGCATACACGAGCGATCTGACTCGAGCAGTAGACGTGAGGCATTTCCCTGGATTGACTTGGTGCCGATTGAATGAGCTAGGATGACGTTCAGACTGCTAGAGCTATACTTGTCCACCATCCTAACGTGCCATTGATAGCTACTAAAGATCTTAGGGAACGAGTGAGCGCCCCTCGAGTTTCTCTCATCGTTGAATAGATCAATACTGATGTTTCGTTGTCCGACAGTATATGGGGAACCTTGAAGGTGTCCAGGTCTTGGACAGGAAGAAACGCCCTCCAAATGACTCTACCGTCGAGACTTCCCAGTCGCTGCTCGCTCGGCTTTTCACCTGGTGGAGCCAAAACTTGTTCAGCCTCCTAGTATCCCCGGACGCGCCTTCGATTTGCCACGTCCTAGTTGTTTCACACGGAGCATCTATCAGCACCTTAATGAACGCTTTATACTCGATTGGCTTTAGGGCACCACCTCCAGAGAGGAATTTCAGGCAATTCGGGGGATTGCTGAACACGAGCGTAACTGAGCTAGCCATGGGCCCTGCGCCTTCTCCGCGAGGTCCTGAAGATGCGGAGTGGCTTGGCATTGTGATTAGATATAATGATGCGTCACATTTGTTTAGGAGGACTGTGACGCAAGAGAATGTCGACGTTCAAGAGAACCCATAGGGGTAAATGCGCGGTTCGAGTGGGTTGTTAGAAAGAATCGAATCCGAAGGTCCCTGTGCGCCTGATGCCTTCTAATGAAATGCCAGTCAAATTCCTGGGATAGACATCTACCAACGTCTCGCAACCGTCGCTGAACCCTGTTGTGGCTTAAGGCGAGCAGTTGTGTCGAAAGCTTCGGATAATTAGCGTATACGCTACCCATGACTCAAGCTACTGGAAATCATGGGGGTCCTTGCACGTTTTGTTATATATCATCATAATATTAATGGTGTGAGCTGGCTGCTTCGTTTGTTGACCGCGCGAACCGAATCGCAAGAGAACTGAACTGCGGTTCGGTTAAGTTCGGTTCAGATACTGCTTCGGTTCTGGTTCTCAACACCCGCCTCAGAACCGAACCGTGGCACCCCTAATTCCTAGTCCCCAGTCTTTGTGGGTGCTACATATCGCATGTTGTTTAGCGACTGGCTTGTGGATGCAACAAACATTCGGTCACGACTTTCCTCCGCCACAACGAACTTCCCTCTTGGAAGCCCTGGACGTCCCTAACACTTGGCTCCAGATCGGGAAGCAATTAGTCCCCTATTTTAGCGCCCATAGTAGCCAGATCTAGCACTGGAGTCCTCTTGAAGATGCCTCTGCCCTGCATTGTTGACCTCTCGTCTGGGACTTCCTGTTGATTCCCCACTCGCCGTTGGCTTTCAGTGTACACACAGCGCTCCGTTTGGGGTACTTATCCTAGACGGTGTCCATGCTAGTCGGGAGATTGCATTTGCCTTCTCCCTTACGTTTTCCTTTTTTGCACGTACCTGCCTTTTCCTGGATCCATGGAAATTCGTTCTCATCTTACACGCATCGACCCTAGGTTGTATGTTGGCTCAATTCAGCATAATCGCAACCCGGGGCATCTAACTCCCACTATGGGATTACATTAAGCTTACATTTGTTGCCTGGGCTGCTTGTTTCTTCATTCTGCGTTTAGCGAGAGCCGACCTGTCTTAGATCCACGCAGTATCCAAATTGCTTACCACTGCTAGTATCGTCGCTTTTACCACCTCGTCAAGTCGTCGATTTCTTTGCCGCACTCATTCACTCACTGTGTGTACTCATTCTTGCAGGCATGCTTCCTACCTGCTACACATATGATTTCTAGCCTCATTTATTGCGAGCAGTGTGTTACGGAATCCGTTTTAGTCTCACTTCGAATGCATTGAACGATGCAGTACTTTAAGGTCGGGCACACCTTAACTAGCATAAGCTTCGGCAGGATGTTCTTCAGTTAATTCGGTTGTTTGTCTTCGCGCACTCTCAGTCAGGATTATGGGGGTCTGTTAAACAGCTATTTGACATGCACTACAGGGCTCCCCCAAGTATGTCCCAATCAACATTCAGTCACCAGATCTACAGGGGACTAGGTTAGCTGACGTCATGGGCAACAAGCGGAGTGGTCCATATTCACCCCTTTTGCTTCGCGACGTGCTCAGAGTAAGTCTCTGCGATTTCCCTATCCAACTGGGCCCACTTATGCAACCTTGCGACTGACTTGGGGTCCAGATCGATGACTGTTATACAAGGCTCCAAGTCCCTAGCTTCTAGTGAGGGGAATCGGAGGATGACAGAACAATCTTTGAAAGTGGCAGACATAAGGTACGCAAGCATATGATAACGGAGGTCGGAAACAGCTGGGAGCAAGTCCAAGTTGTCTAACCCCGGTACCGCACCACCCCCTGTGCGGGGCAGATATTCATCCACGAATGATTCCCATTCAAAGAGGGTAGGCTCCGGCTCGCCTTCACCTAGTTGTGGTGGTGGATTAGAAGCCGCATGGGCCCGATCCCAAAGTATCAATAGACCTTCTATGTCTAGCGAATCGAGTGTCCGCTGAAGAGTCTCCAGTATTTTTAGTAATGGCTTTCGTAGGAGGAGTGGAAGTAAGGCTTGAATGAACGGCTGACGGGGGGCTTCTGAAGATGATAGTGCGGAGTCGATTGCTAGGAGCTTGGATAGTGATTGATAAGCCCCCTGAATGATGGCTCAGTGTCGTGAAACCCTCGAACAAGGTAGGGAAAGCTTGCCTCATCATTGGGTTTGATCATCTTCCCATCCAGGAATACCCTGAGATTATTCACTGCCCCATTACTGGCGACCCATGAAGCCCATAAAGCCTCAACCGCCATTTCGACTCGTTTTTCATCACCAGAAAAGAGATCAAGTGGATCATAATCGGTAACGGGCGGCACCTTCTCAGCCACTGATTGCTCTCGTAAAGACCGATAATGGGAATGCATAACAAATCGGCTATATGCTAGCTTGACCTCTTTGGTGGCCAAGGAGAGGTATTTGGGATTAGGTAGGAATGCCCATTTGGGCTTAATTTCGACTGCAAAGCCTCCCGCACCAGCGCCAACGAGATCGGTAGCAAGGACAGCCCGTCGTTTACGAGTGTCAATCGAGTCTCGGGCTATTCTCTCCAAAGGGCGATAAGACTGAGAGTAAAGTGAGAGCTTCGAGAGGAAAGCAAGGCTGACACGGCACGATTCAAGGCGGGGGAGGTGCTCCGACGGCACAAGGCGTGAGATGATCCGCGACTGAAAAGCAACGGTAGGATCATCATCTTCGGCTGCGTATTGAGAGTCTTCGTCCTCGTTCTCGTGCTGTTTCAGGAGTTCCTCTGGACTTATTTCACTTCGTGAAACTTTCCGAATGCGGAGAACCATGCCAGTGAAGTTTGGGTCATAGGCGCCGACATACGAGAAGACGATCGTCGCCCCTCCTTCGGAAACATACCTCCAATCATTCGGTGATGTCCAGCGTGCATCCATTGCTTCCAAGAGATGTGAGACGGAAGCTGTCCTTGGAGTCTTGCTCTCGGTTACGTCAGCCTTTATCACACTTGGTTATGAGCCAGCTATCCTCATTTTCATTACTACCTATAAGCACCCGTACAGGCTATCACAATAACGCCAGTTCTACGCTGGAGTATCGCCGCTGAGAACCGTGTCGGCCAACTTATGACAGTACTGGGTTTGCAATTAACAATTCGCCTTTTTTTCGTCATGAGTGAATTGAGAGCTCTGCTGCTTGTGATAATCAGCTTGTAATCCACGTGTTGATGGGCTGTCCGACGTGGTCAACAAACGCTTCCCAGAGAAAAGCCTATTTGTTCTGCAACCCCCCCGATGAATGCATTAATTGTCTAGTGCCCTAATAGAGGGCGTGGGGGCGGCCGCCAGGGTGAAAGATCTCAGTGGACAATTTGTTCCCTCCTCCCGGTGTCTTGTTGGCTCGTGCGGCTACTCTACTGTTTATGTTGCAGATTGGGAATCTCCTGGGGGGGCTAACGAAGGTTATCACCTTCTCTTTGGAGTGACTGCCGATTTATCGTTTTTACGCTAGGTTTGTTACGAGGAGCTCCGTCCAGTTGTAAGAAATACGTGTGCAGCCGCGGAGAGGACAGAAAATGGTCAAGGCGAGTCCTAATGTTTTTGTAAACATGAAACACTGGCCGAACCCACCGAGTTGCTCATTAACGACGACCGCGGACTTTCCACGGGTCAAACGTCTTCACCCATACGTGGCACAATGTCTCTGGAGCTAAGATCAGGCGAGGGGGGGAATGTATTCCGGTGAGTTGTGTATCTGTCTTGCTGACATGGTTGTGAATTTCATGGTCTTCAACCTGACTAGACATTCTTCGGCGAACAGCCATTCCCTGGCTTAAATGAGTTTCAAGTAAGTAATAGTGCAGACTCACTACATTCCGGAGTGTAATAAACAAGCTTTTGCTCCGCAACTTTCCTATGTTAGACGTCTCTGGGCGCCCGCCTGTAGTGAGTTAATTGGACTTTAAACCGGGGTAACCCCACGTTCGCCTGGAAAGCAGATGTCTCAGGCTCGGGCAGCTTCATGCAACGTTTGAGGTTTCAACACAGATAGGTGAGATCCCATGGAATAATCCATAGCTCTTTGACCCGCAGGTTGATTGTCAACTCCAAGGCCCAAAGCACAAAGTGTTCTATGAATCACAACTTCATAGTGGGTTTTATCCGTTGAAACAGTGGGACCAACCCTTTTTTGCATTGTATGACATGGTACGGCCGGAAAAGGACGAAAAAGGTTGGCCTAGCTGGGATCTAGCAGCATACCATTTCCGTGAAATCCTCTTGCCTGATTTTTGTGGTGGTTGACCATCGTGTCGGCACATTTCATTCACAACTCCTTGTGTGTTCACATTGGACACGTACTGGGATGGCATCTAGCTCGCCTCTCATCACCGGTATCTCTTGACCTTCACACCTTGTCTTAAGTCCTTAAGACTAATATGTGAGGATACCCCAGCCCTGAATCCATGTAGAACAGTAAAGGTCCAAGCGATTTGCGATTACTAGCTAATGTATGTTTCATTTTGATACATGTAAGAACAATCTTGTAATGTGGCACATCTTCCAGTCGACCAGAATGCGTGCTGAGATCCCATTGATCGGGTCAATGTTGACAGCCCCGACGTTGCCTCTTTCGCATCAGCGCAGCTTTCAGTGCTCTGCTTGCTTCTTCATCCCATTGATGTAGGTACCAGGTTCCACTTGTCTGGTGCCAGGCTTACTTAATTATTTCCTTCAAGGCTCATGGTCACTCATGGTCATGCAGGTCGGAATAGTCCCCCTCTGGAAGTGATACGTTAGGAAGTGATGGAGATTGAAACTTAACGCGTGGGGTTGTTTGACGTAGGGTGTCAGAATCATCCTTAGAAGTCGTGCTGGGAATGGAGTGAGAGATGTCGGGCAAAGTTCCGGACCGTTGCCCAGAGACTCGGGATCGTGGCCACGACCGTGACCGCGAGAGATCACGAGAGGATGCTGGGGTTTGAGTTGGGCTTTCCCAAGGGGATGATGGCGGTGTATGACCTGACGAGCCTGCCGTGGATGAAGTGGGATGCCTCCGAGTCATGCGCACCCATGAACTCCGGCGTGAGTTGGGAGGTGCCGGAGGGAAATTCAGCGCCGAAGCAAACCGGCGGCGTTCCGTCGG
Organism: Cantharellus anzutake; assembly: GCF_015039405.1. Taxonomy (NCBI): domain Eukaryota; kingdom Fungi; phylum Basidiomycota; class Agaricomycetes; order Cantharellales; family Hydnaceae; genus Cantharellus; species Cantharellus anzutake. The sequence goes on from NW_024067032.1 coordinate 240,271, forward strand.
TCTGTTAGCTACATTGGAACAGCAAGTGAGAGTGTCGATGAGCAGTTGAGACGTGAGAGACATACGATTCATGCGAGCCACCGTCTCCGCTATCTTGCGAAACCTTTCTTTCCTCTCTCTCTGCCTTCTGCTCTTTTCCTTCCGCACCTGCCCCTTCCTTTGGAAATACATGTATACCTCTGTGGATAATTCCCAAGCGGGAGTAAGAGCCAGCAGGATAGCTGCCATCTAAGTTGAAGGGAGAGAGATTGCATGTAAGGAAAGCTACGGCCTCGCGAGGTAAGAAAATAAACCTGGCCGAGACTCCACACACTATCTTCTCCTGGAAGTACATTATTGACATTGATCTGGATTTCAGTAACTGATGTTGTGAGACAGGAGATTCAGCATGTGTCTGACGGATGCACTTAGGGACACACCAATTAAGAAAAAGGTTACTGTACAGAACGCGAGAAAATTTCCAACCCAAATCCTCCGCTTTATTGATAATAAGTTCGACCCAGTGTTGTAAGCCATTGGGGGCATGGCTGCCCCAACCATTCTCCCAATGAGCCGGCCAGCGGAGATGGCCCACTTGACAACTCGGTTACATAAACGTTTCCCAGAAACCTCCAGCCTCCAAGCCAAGCGATTCTCCGCCGGGGGTAAATACCATAGTGCAACCGCTTCCTGGTCATTCTCGTCCGGCTCAGGGAACGGCACCCAACTGCTCTTCCGATTGGCTTCCGACGGCAGCGAAGCGGTAGTTGCTCCCACAGTCGTTAGCATCGAACTCATTCTACTGAGCATCCCTTCATCTTCTGAAAATTCAGTTGCTCGGAGGACGAATAGTATGCCATAGCATGACGTAACGAGGAGGCAAAAACTCAGCCATAAAGGCCATACTCCGTACCACACGCGACCGTTCGAGTGAGGTGTGGAACCAGCAATGGAACTGACGCGGAAAGGGTAAGCGAAGAACATAAGGATGGTATCCCCCGATGCCCATGGCTGAGCGTACGTGTGACTTGTGAATAAATTGATAGTCCAGTACCATTGTAGCGAGATCTGAATGGAAGAAATTGAGTCGACCAGAGGATCCTCATGACTCCGACGGTATTCACACCTGGAGGAGGAGTGCTACGCTCAGCACGATACGGGAGCGCTTGTTCTGTTTCTCTTGATCTGTGGTCAACGACGGGCGCCACGGACTACCGTAATCGTCAATGCTACCGTCATTGCGGGAGGAAGCATGCCCCTCGCTGCTGGCACCAGGCCCAACCGGTAGAGACGGGGGATGCCATAGGGAACACATAGGAGCCACAGCAAGTGAAGTAACGCAAGATAGAGTAGAAAAACTGAAATATCTTGAAAGTTTTTCCATGGAGTTTAACGGAGATGGCCCTTACTTTAAGACAATAGTTGCGTGATGTAACGAGAGATTCCGCTGATACTTTTGGATGGTAGCGGGGATGATGAGAGCAGCTATGTTGGATTACAAGCATCATTCCCTTGTTCACTTCTCAAGGCAATGACAGCCTACCAGTAAGCACGACAGCAGACCAGGCGCCTTTCGCAGATTCATTCGGGGACACGATGACAAGGATGGCTGTAACGCCCAAAGTTATCATTGAATGGCAGTGGTGTGAATGGTGATACTGTAGTGCTCACTGTTCATAAGCGCCTGCAAATAGAATGCCACCCTGACCCCCATTCCTGAGGCATCAGGATTGGGGCATATACCTTGGTAGCTTGGGATGGTGGGCCCACAGTTTGCGGCACAGTAGAGGGCCTTGTGATGACTGCGCAGCGCGATACCTCAATTAGTTAGGTATGAGTAGTGATGGACGGACTTGCCTGCGCAGCGCGATACCTCAATTAGTGAGGTATCAGCTGCTAGCGCAAGTCCGGTCCTTATATACATCTTGTAATGACTTTACGCCACTGAGGTGAAACATAAATGGTAAACAACAAGTTGAAAACAAAAGCGCAAAGCGCAAAAACAAAGAGTCCAAGAGGTTGCCGCCGTTTGTGCCTCAAAGCGCCCCTCCCCTTCCCAAAGCGTGAATGTCCGGCCCGGGTGACTCCCTTGACCACCAGTGGCGTTGGGCTGCAACTTCTAACAGGCCTGGCACGTTTGATTATACGAATCACCACTAAAAATTGGGCAAAAATCCACCATACTAGGAGCGAGTATCAAAGAACAAAGGTCTGTCGCATGAACGCGAGCGTGGTGGGCAGGATTACTTACATAATGTGCCTGGGCGGCTTTGTTTTATAGCAAATACAAAAACATCTGCATCCCAATTTGGATGAGGCGACCTCGGCAGATCTGGCGATTGCCCCAAAATGGCAGCAAATCAGGGTCAAATTGGGCGATCAATATATCGCTGTTTTAGGTGTCTACCCATTGTCACGGAGCAGTAAATAATAATCGAGGCCAAACGCGTCAATGCCAGGTCATGCATGTTTGGTCTCAGTGCCAGAATTGTCATTGATATATAAGCGCTCATCACCTGATACGTAACGCGTTCCCGAATAAATACAGGATTTGAATAAACACGACATCGACACAAGTGCCCGGCTGTTCGCCATTGTTGTAAGATTTGGATTAGGGAACCGAGTAGTTCAGCGAACTGCGCATTGGTGTCGAAAGGTGCCTTATCTCCTGTGGCTTGATATTCGGCTGTTCCGATAAGGCACCTTTACATTAGCTACAAGCCATGCGCCTTTCGAGTTCCCCCCTATCCCCCCCAGCTCACTTCTAACCCTCAATCATGCAGAGACGGAGAACCATGCCTCGTCAACGGACCCATGTCACAATTGACGCCCCTGGGCCCGGACCATCGGCAGAAAAACGTCACCAAGAACGAATCGAGCAATACCAGAGCCACTGGCATGAGTTAACTATGGTAAGATCCCACGTTTCCAAGTTCTTCCGGCTCTCGCTTGTTCACTGTTCACTGTTCCATTTATAGGATTTGCCCCAGCAACTGTCCCGAAGGTTGGCATATGTTCTTTGCTCTCACTTCCCGCAAGTTGACAGTTAATGGCTTCTGGTATAGACACAGTGAGCTTTTGGGCCTCCCCCAGAGTCTGAGTCCGTCTGGAATTGATCGCATGTTTCAAATGAAATAGTCTCCATGATTTCAATGGTGAGCTTTCCTATATGGTAATCGCATCCTTGACAAATATTCTTCAGGCCGGGGCCATAGGGACTGGAGTCTTTGTAGGAATCGCGCAGGCGCTCCGGCATGGCGGGCCATTGGGGATGCTGCTCGTATGATTCTACGTTGTCTCTTGCAGTCTCGTGTTTTTTGACACTCCGCACATAGGGTTACACCATCATGGGAACTGTTGTATACGGAGTAGTAGTATCTGCGGCGGAGATGGTGTCCTTTCTGTAAGTGTACTTACCACTCGGCTCCTATCTGGTGGTATCCCTGACAACGTTGACCAATTTGTTTCAAGCCCAAATGTCGGAGGTACACAACCGTGCTTTCTTTTGGGAATAGATAACAAATATAAATCATAGGAATAATTAGGCTCGCGGACTTGTATGTCGATCCTGCTCTTGGTCAGTATCTCAACCTCTTAAAGCGTTTGGCCAGTGCTCATCTCCATGCTGAAGGTTTTGCGATGGGATGGAACGCTTGGTAAGGAATAAGACAACTCTGACATTCGACCCTCCACCTTATGACCCCCTATCTGCAAAGGTACAATTGGGCAAGTGAGTGAGGCGTGTGGTTGATCCTGACTATTGCCGCTTACTTTTGTGACATTGCCAGTTATTCTACCCGCCGTACGTTGTTCGCCTCTGCACGCCCTTAATCGTTTGCGTACATTGACTGGCTCCACCTAGGAAATTAGTGCTGCTGTGACGTTAATGCAGTATTTCACTGATGATCATCGTTTGTGAGTACAGTTTATCTCAACACAACGACGTTTCCTTATGGTATTCAGGGTGTATCTGTGGGTGACCATGATGGCAAGTCGTTCCCAAAAAGCATAGCCCCCCCGGTCCCTGAGCGCCCGACTGCATAACCAGCTAGTCGTCTCTGTAGGGATCAATTGCTTCGGTGCTCGCTTGTATGGCGAGAGTGAATTTTGGTTTTCTTTTGGTGTGTCAATGTTTTACTCGCATCAGTACCTCACCGGCTAACTAAAGCATTCAGGGAAAATTATTCTCATCATAACACTATGTATGCAGAAGAAATCTTGTTTGATTCTCAACCTCTGCTGAACTTACATAATTTGGCAGTCATTATCTCATTATGGCTGGATCTTCGGAAAGGACATTATGACCTGAAACAAGACGGTTATGCTCGGGGGGACGTACTCTCTGGTCCGGGGTAAGTTGATACACAACAGGGGAAGTTATCCAATGGTTTCACGCGACAATACGGCGACTACAAGTCCCATAGGATCCAGATTTTGGAAGAATCCCGGCCCACTCGCTCAATATGAGAACATAGATGGCGCCACGGGTCGTTTCCTGGGTTTTTGGGCGGTTCTTATGCAGGTGGGAATCAAATGGGCGGGCGTCGTGTGCCGTATGTCACGCCGTTTCCTGTCAGGCTGCATTCTCCTTTTTTGGGGTTGAAATTCCAGGCGTTGCAGCAGGTGAGGTTAGTACTGCAAAATAGCAAACATCAATAGTCAGGTCATCTAAACATGCATTCAGGTTATCAACCCATCTCAGGTGCGTTACATAACGTCTTGACATTCGGGCAAAACATCACCCGTACTTTATCCCATTCACCTTTTACTGCCATGTTGTAGAACATTCCCCATGCGGTCCGAAGAATCTGGGTCAGGATGTGAGTTTATTCACCTGAATTCACATCATGCTATCTAACGGCCACTATCACCACTGCTACTTTCCCAGCTTCTTGTTCTACGTTCTTTCTGTGATTGGTGCCGGGCTGATCGTGCCATACGATCACCCGGACCTCCAGAAAAGCGGAACTATCTCATCACCGTGAGTACAAACCTGGCTATCCCTTTATGCATATAAACCCTCATCTGTTGCAGGTTTGTCATTGCTCTGAGGGCTGCAGGCTACAAAGGGGTGACTATTTCTGCCCGCATCCTTCTGTCAGTCGTTTTGAAGTAATTGGTCTCCCATCCACCTCGTTTTAGCTTGCTGCCGCAGTAAACGTGGGTTTCGTGACATCTGCATGGAGCGCTGCTTCGTCAGATATCTACATATCCAGCCGGTACTTGTTCTTTCTGGCTCGCTGCAACCATGCTCCAAGGGTCTGTGGCAAGCTATTCCATCGCTCGAGCGAATCAAGTGCCAACCATAATGGAGATCAAGAAGGACCGGTTAGTGATGCGCCTTCGCCTAGCCCTGACGCGGAGCAAACGGTACATGAAATTGGTATCGAAGAACGCAATTCACAGACGCCAACTCAGGCACAAGTTCAAGTACGCGACTTCGCCGACAATCGTGACAGAAATGGGGCACTAGGCGCGGTTCGTAATGAGAAGCTATTTAGGAGAAAGGCTTCTATTTATTACCTTTTCATCCATAGGGGGACCAATTAGCGGCACCTTTGTTCTCTTATCCCCCCTCCACTAATTCTACAAGTCATAGCCCTCGACCCACACCGTCTACAGAAAGTACCAACGCAAACCCATCGAGTCTGATGCAGGGGCCGATCTCAGACAGACAGGCTGCTCCGGGGATTTGGCCATCTTGGATCTCTTTTAAGAACATATTTAGGGAAATTCCCATGGCAGAAAAGCAGCGAGAGAAGACTCATTCTAAAGAAAAGACAGTTCCATGGGTGGTGAGTCTGTCAATGTGCATCCAGTTACCATTTGATTGCTAATGAGATGCATTATCAGGGCGTCTTGGTTGCAGGCCTCGTCGGGCTGCTGGCATATATGGCTTCATTACCCTCATCTGGGCGTCCGGGAGAAGTCAGTGGTCCAGCTCAAGCCTGTGAGTGATCCCACCGCCACCATACACGGGGGCGCCTGCCTCACCATTCCCGTTCTAGTCAACTACCTCTCGTCGATGACAGCTGTAGCTGCTCTGCAGTCATGGATCTGCATGATGATCACCTACCTTAGGTCAGTGCCTCGAAACTCCAACTGGCTCTCTGACAGATCCAGTGAAGATGGTACGAGGGAGTCAGAATTGCCGAAGAAATGCGAGGGACGAAATTTCGGACAACTGCAAGCCAAATTAAGCGACACAGAAGTCGGTTCCAGCCCTGGGTATGTCACCTCATTCTTGCTATTCTTCACGTCCTGACGCGTGTGAACAGCTTGCGATATATGCGCTAGTATTCTGTGTGTTGGTACTCATGTTCAATGGCTGGTAAGTATCAGACAGGAGCTGGATGCATCCCCCACCCAACTGTCTTGAATTTTTGACGGGACAGGGCTCTCTTCACACAAGATGCTTGGTACATTGGTGTGTGTCACTTCCTCCACACAAACGGCGCGCACTAAACCTATTCAACGGATAGCATTCAGCAATTGTGACCAGGCCGCTGACATCCCTATCGGTTACCCAGAGTTATGGCCCATAATTCCTAAGTTTCTCCCAGCCTACTTACCTTTGGTGTGTTAAATACATTCGCTCAAACGACCTTGGCCTCACACATTGACGCTTCATCTTCCCAGGCTGTATTCCTTCTCTTATTCTTTTCGTACAAGCTAATTGTCCAGACACGAGTAGTTCCTTATGCTGACATGCCATTCGAGAAGGGGACACCTCTCGAAGATACCCGTGATGGCGATAAGGAATGGTTTTCTGGCTCAATACCCAACCATCTTCACGGATGGAGATTGTGGTGGTATTGGGTGGGACGCGCTGGGTATCACTTCATCTAGTTCTTAGTCAGCTTCGGAGTGCGAGCGAAGGTGACACTCGACATGCATCGATGTAGCGCGTCACTTGCGACGTGTCGCGATAATTATACCACACACCAATCAACTAGGTTTCGAAACTTTTCACCCTCGTGTTTTTTTTTCAGACGGTGGCAGTCCCGTCCATATATTCCGAATATATATTCCCCCTAAGATCTTGCATATAACGTTATACCATGTATATCAGGCGAATGGTGGCACCTCAACGCTCCATTCACTTGGAACAATTCCAGCCTGACGATTAGTAATCTCCCCAAGCATCGCTTTAGTTATCGGCCCAAGTCCGTCCTTGCCGGTAGGAACCGTTATATTCTTCTCTTTGTATCCAATGCGTTCTACGGGGCAAACAACCGCAGCCGTTCCTGTGTTTGGGTGTCAAAATCAAGTTCCTTTACGGATGAGTAGCGAGAAGACTTGCCTGCACCAAAAACTTCTAGCAAACGTCCTTCATTAGAGGCATCGGCGATCTCATTCATCGTAATCTGACGCTCGGTAACGATCAGATCGTTAGGTAACCCAGGGATGTTGAGCTTTCCCGAAGCATGGTCCTGGGCGAGTGAGATGATAGAATCCCGCGTGACACCAGCCAGGATCATATCACCCAATGGCGGTGTGATGAGCTCGGTTGCTGTGAATATGCATTTATTGGGGGAATCCGCTGTGAATCTTTATCACACACCTCCGTCCTTTCTCTTGAGGACTGTGTGTGCAGATCGTCAGAAGTTAATGGGTTTTGGAAGCGAGGGAAGGGAACGGCATTACCTATGAGAAGATTCATCGCTCCGACCTTTAAACAAAAAAGAGTACTCGATTGGACACGGATGGTTTGCCCCAGAATAGGAACCCTACTCGCCTCGGTCACATAATCTTCTCCATCCTTGTTGTACAGCCATAATATCTGATCGAATCCTTCTTTCGCCGCGGCAGCCTGGGGAACGAGGCCACCGGCATAGTTCGAGCCAAGTTTATACGCGCCCGTCCCCCCGGGGAAAGCACGGACGTACTTTGTCGTCGCCAAAAGTGAAACGGGCTTGAAGCCGTTTTTAAAGTACGGTCCAACGGGGGACATTATTACGAAAAGGAGAGCATCTCTAGAGGGTGCAACCCCCAGGAAGGGGGTTGTTCCAACTAAAGAAGAGAGGAATGGTGAACACTGAAAAGAGAAGATACGAATTTGAACGGGATATTTACTGAGAGTTGGTCGAATGTATAAACTATGATTTGGTTCTTTAGGAATCCAATGAGCGTCCAGAGCAACAAGCTTCTTAATGAGCTCTACGAGAGCCCCCCCGTTAAAGGTCTGACCCAGAAAGGAAGTGTCAATCGCAACGGCCGATATTCGCCGAATAGGCAGAAATGAAGTTAGCGTACGGGTAAAGCGGCTCGAGAGGCGCTCTTGTTCATTCGCTTCATGTTCATATCAGGCCGGAACAGCGAGACGCGGTCGGTCCCATTCCGGTAGGCTTTCATGCCTTCGAAGAGGGTTGGCGCGTAGTGTAACACTGTTGAGCTCGGTTCCAGTGAGAGAGGACGGTCTGAATGAGGTGGTTGTTTGAGAAGGAGGATAAACCTTCACAGTTAGAATTTTAGGTCGGGACGAAAAGTGGGAGAGCCGCACAGGGATGTATTCGTGGGGTACCCCAGCCAGTCAGCGCCGACCACTGTATTGAGAGCATATGGTCGGTCTAGGGAGAATGATCTTCGTGATAAGCTTTTTCTGCGAGAGCCATCTTCTATAAATGACTCACAAAGGACTTTCCAAAACTAAGCTGACTGGACGGTAGAGGTGTTTTGGGGTGAAGGGAGCGTTCGATGATAACATCCTCTGCCTATTATGCACATAAAACCCTCAGATATCCCTTGGGCATTTCTCTAGCTTGGGAACTAACTACGATGTCAGGAATAGGACACGGCTCCCCAGTAACATCGCTGAGAACATGTCCAGGGGTAGACGGATGCTTGTTCAATCGCGAAGCGGCCCATGACAATTTTCTAGCCCCGTGAACCAAAAATGCCAGTCGGGTACCAACGCCTGACCGTAAACTTGAACGCAAACAAGAGGACATCTCGCCCTCTCTTCGGGGCGAAAGGGATAGCAAAGGGAAAACTAGAACTCAAATTGGGAACCTTCCCACGCTCCTGTGATCCTGACTTGCAACCCCTTGACCTTAACTTTCGGATTTGACGTTGTGGCCTCAGGCTCTTCACAACCTTCTTGTATCAATACACTCATCTCTTACTTGAAGAGCTTGCGAGCGTGTTGGACCATACCATGCCGATTAACCAACCTTCTAACCAAATCAAGTCAGCATCTCGGTCCCGTCCTCGATTCTCGCTGGTACTGGAACTCTAACACAATTGGTTTGCTGATTGCGGTGGTGTGAACCCCTGCGACGTTCTTTTGGATTCCTGCTTTTGGCTTGCCAATCGTCTATTCGTCACTTTCCCAAACTCTAAAGATTGACAAACGTGTCAATCGTGCGTCTAAAGAAAGGCGGCAAGCGCTTTGAGGTACACAAGTGTTTCCTTGTTGGCATCGACATCGTGAATGACATGTGTATGCTACTACCGACGCTAGATTGCTTGTTACAAGAACAAAGTACATGAATGGCGAAACGGCGTGTGCGAGTCATCCCTTAAGCATCACGTCATTTGGGGGCTGTTGCTCATCTAATTTCTTTCACATTATCATTATCATCAGGGAAACCGATCTGGATGAAGTAATGCAAATAAACAATGTGTTCTTTAACGTATCAAAAGGACAAGTAGCCAACAGTGACGATCTCAAGAAAGCCTTTGGGAAGACGGAGGTGAACGAGATCGTCAAGGAGGTGCGTTCATCCGATCGTATTCCTCACCAAATACCCACGACTATCTATTACAACTCCAGATATTGAAGAAAGGCGAGCTACAAGTCGGCGAGAAGGAGCGAGCCCATGAGTTGGAGAATCTCTGGAAGGAAATAGCAAATATGGTTGCGGAGAAATGCGAAGACCCATCAACGTCGCGTCCTTATCCTGTAGGGATCATCGAGAAGGCGATGCATGAGGCAGGATTTAGCGTGAAGACGGGAAAGAGCGCAAAGTCTCAAGTATGTGGTTTTTTGACAGATTCCCAGTACCGAAGCATACGCTCAATCTATCTTCATGGTAGGTTCTTGACTGCGTTAAAATATTGCAAGAAAAGTCGACCCTTCCTATTCGGCGCTCGAAAATGCGCGTGCGAGTGACGATGCCAGCCAAAGACGGGAAGAGATTGAAAGAAAAAGTGATCGAAGGTGCGGAGAAAGTTGAGGATGAAGACTGGGGGGGCCAGGATGAGTGGGAAGTGGTGAGTCTTTATACGGTATCTACCAAGAGACGTAAAGTAATTGTTGATTGGACGATGACTCCTTAGATTATGTTAATCGACCCCGGACAGTTCAAGGTGATTGGTGAGTTGCTACAGAACGAGGTGAAAGGGAAAGGACGGCTTGAAACGCTTGAGCAGAGGGTCGTAGCAGAGCCTTGAAAAGTCTAGGAGATCATAAATACAATCCTCTTCGGAACATGGGAATGGACTTTTTTGCTATGCGCTTCTGGGTGAACCAATTGAAACTTCTTCTTCATCATTGACATCAGTCGAGAGATTCGATCGCTTTTCCCGGAGTCTTGAGCTGTGCCGCTGCAGTTTCACCTTCACAAACATGAAGTCAAGCAGCTAGATCACACTGGTACTCAGGGCTAGGTCTTGGTGAGTTTACTAGCCCGAAAAAGATTGCAACATAGGACACACAGTGTTCGATCGGCTACCTGCAGCCTTTCGGGGTCGTTGGCTTATTTGTTCCTGCACGGGATCATTGGTTGGTTCGCATATAACATCTGGAATCTCCGGATTTCCGGTATCGTTTGGCCAGATAAGGCACCAGGAGCGAGATGAGGGTCGGGCCGTTCTTAGGTCCCAAACGTTCGGCTAAGGGGGAGACTGGTATACAATATATACAATTGGTATTTATCAAACGTTACGCACAACATTACAACAAGCAACAGAGTAAAGAACTTGAAGCCCCCATTGTCAGAGGCAGGCTTAAGTATTAGACACGAACGTAGTACAGGCAGCACAGACACGAGACATGAGCGATACTTGTGAACTTATGAGTAGAAACTGGTAAACGGTGATCAGTTAGCCCGAAACTAGTCTTCTCTCGAATCTCGATCATCACCTGCTTATATCCTCTCCCCCATACCGTACCACCGCCACCCACTTTTCACCCCCTCGAGAATCGGGGCGCTCGGACACTGAGAGCTTTCGAGAGCTGGACATCCCTGACGTGTTCTTCGAGCAGGGCAGATGAGCGATTTGCGGTGAGGTGAACATACAATGGTCACTTGGATATTGCAGCGGTCCATCCCATGTGCAATTAGACTACACAGAGCACTAGTGAGCGAGACCACTTGTCTTCTTTAAAGTGGGAGTTGCTCGGACGATTAGGATGGAGATTTCACAGAGGGTGTCAAAGTTGCGCTTGAGCATGGATCCCGAAACATGGGGTTGAGCATATTGCGCGCGAATCATCATTGTTCGGCATTCCATAATTCGCTTCGACCCAATATGAATCCGTGCCCAGTCTCTTTGCCTCTGTAAGCACTCATGAATTGCAACTAGATCAAGAAGTCATCCACTACGATAGCGATTTAGCTACGGTATGTTTTCAAGTCATGGACAATTCCGCGGCAAGGCCGTCGACCTTGACCCTAAAGACAAATGATCGACCTGTCGACGACTTTCTACTATCCAACGCCTGCCTTGGAGGTGGCTAACGATTGGCAAGATTGGACACCCGGGGACAGCGTGGCGAACGAGGGAACGAAGGGGCTATTGGCTCAGGGCTCCCCAGTTCCCATCCTCCCACTGACCACTGGTCGGTCCGACCGCTGCGTCACCTCTTCTGCCAGTGGTTCTCATGCCGCCTCAGCCAGTTTAGAAATGAGAGCATGGGGCGGGAAAGAACGACCAAGGAACTGTGGAAGATGAAAGAATACGTCGAGAATGTTGGTGTCAAGACAACTGGAGAGTGAAAGGTTGGATACCCTTTATCAGTTATTTCTATATTACAAGGGGAGAAAAAAAAAAACAATCTCACCTCAGTTCCGTAGTACATGAACTGAGGAAAGGACATCAAAGTGAATTTTCTCGCTTTATAAGCGAGGCGCTTTGAATGGCACACAAGCATGGTAGTAAGTTTACCAAGAAAGGTAACATAACGCCACAGGCTTAACTCCGTGAGTTGGGTCATAGCACCCTTCACTTACTGAACTCAGAAGTCAACCAGAAATACGAAGCTCTTGCTTTGATAAGCTACAATAAATATAAAGTAAGCCCCTCCCCCACTTTATTTCCATTGACTGGTTCAGCTAACCCAATAAGACTAATTCCCAGACAAAACAGCGCAGCCTCATTACTCGCTTCCTGCATGACGGTCTTATCGAACCTCTTATCTAATGTTCATCAGGAGGGTAGAAAAGGAATTCGCTGGACTCCTTTGGGGAGGATGCAGGTAAACACCTCCATTCCCAGCTATTCTATGATCCCAAGGGTTCCATATATGGCCACCACCCCTCTTCTGAGAACGGCCCTGGAGGATACAACAACGGGCCACCCAGGCTACAGATTGACGCCGATAAGATCAATCCGCATCCTATGCCTTACGTAGCTATGAAGGTATGCAAGGAAAGGAGTTGTCGTGAAGGCTGCTGCGGAAGTCATCGGAGCTGTTTTGGGGCCTAGGAACCTCGCGATGAGAGACTTCAATCAAACGTGATTCAAATTGGGAGCATTTATCGTGGGAAAATTTGATTGAATTAAGTAGCCACATGAACGCGGGCGCCCGCCGCCCGTTTGTCGTTCGCGCCAGTTCCTTCACACAACCAAACCAACGGGACGAAAGCTTTCTCGAGGGATCATAGACCAAAATAAAAATAAAAATAAGGGACCCACTTCTACTGGCCGAATCTCCATATTCTCTCACTAGGATAGACCTTGCTTGATCAAATGCCGACTTCTTACTACTCATTAGCGGCCAAATGGCTCATCCAAACATTATTCGTCTTTCTTCCATTCGTCGCCTTTTTTGTCCTCCTCTCTAAACCCGGTCGAAGGCCATCGTTTTATTATCGCTCTGTAGCGATTCTCGTGTTGGGAGATATAGGTCGTAGTCCACGAATGATGTATCATTCCGAAAGCTTTGCTGGACATGCTTTCGAAACGTTCGTCATTGGATATAAAGGTGGGTGTCGTCGTACATCGGTTGCATGAGAACACGAGAGGAGGTTGCTGATTCGTTGCTTATTTTCTTTGTTTGGATATATTGCTTGGGATAGAGACGGAACCTCCTGCGTCGTTGCGCTCTCTACCCAAAGTCCGCTTTCTCGGACTTGCTCAATTCCCAAAGTTCATTTCGTCCCTACCGCGATCATTCTTCGTCATTGTTGCACCTCTGAAAGTCCTTTTTCAAATCATTGTTGTCGTTCATGCATTATTCTTCCGATTGCCATATACACCTCAATACATCATCGTTCAAGTGAGTCCTATATATTTCTCTTCTTCTCTGCCTGGGGGGTTGATTCGTGGAGCTGACGGATTTCTGATTTATCCACCTAGAATCCTCCGACGATTCCTACATTAGCTATCGTCCAATGTTTCGTCTCTTTACGCAATTGTAGACTTATCATCGATTGGCACAACCTTGGATATAGTATTCTCTCTATTAGGCTGGGGAAGGAGAGTAAACTCGTAAAGATTGCCGAATGGTGAGTGAGGGCGTGTGGAACTCAGTTTTTTGGATTTGGGGCATATCACTCACGATGTTGTGTGTGATCATTTTTTGTTTTTGCGTGGATGGTTAGGTTCGAGAGAACGTTCGGGCGGAGTGCATATGCACACTTGTTTGTTACAAAAGCGATGCGAGATTCCTTAGTTGAGGGGTGGGGTTTACGGTAAGTAAGGCATTCTTCGTCCGTTTGAGATCGACTCATTAAGCTTGCCTCAATCAGAGGGCACACTGCTGTCCTGCATGATCGTCCGCCAGCCCATTTCCACCCCGCTTCGCCTGCTGAAATGCATGAGGCAAGTTACCCACAGTTGTCATATAAGGGCTTATTCCCACTATTCCTCTCTCGATTTTGTTTGCTAGCTAATAACCAAATTCCCTCATCTCCAACCCCCAATATTGACCACTTTCTTCCCACCCTATTCCCTCCCAACGTCATCGCCCTTCACCAAAATCTCCGCCTCTCACTCCTCTCCTTCCACTTCCACGACTGGAACAACACGAAAGTCGCAAATAACCGCATCAGGAAAAACAATACCAACTTCCTCACTATTTGTCTCTCCATCGTCGTCATTCACATCTTCCGATGCGTTGGCTGCTTTAAGAGAGGACAGACCTGCGCTTGTTGTGACGTCTACTTCTTGGACGGCCGACGAGGATTTTGATTTGCTGATTGAGGCGTTGAGGAGTTATGAGGGTGTTGCGAGGGAAGTGAATGCTGGGACTGATCGAAGGGAGGAGGAGCCTGAGGAGGACCGGGAAGAGGCAAATGGAGAGGAAGGTTTGGGAAAGGAGAAGGAGAGAGGAGAAAAAAGGAGTGGGAAGTTGCCGAAGTTGTTGATGCTTGTGACAGGGAAAGGGGAGAACAGGGATAAGTATATGGAGAAGATTATCAGACTGGAAATAGAGGAGAAGTGGGAGTGGGTGAGGTGTAGGAGCGTTTGGTTGAGCAGCGGGGCATATCCGATTTTACTTGGTGAGTTAGTCTGGATTGCTATGACCTTGTTGGTATTTCATTTGATAACTGGACGGTGTTGTGCCTGCGCCCGTTATTTAGGTTCCGCGGATCTTGGAATTTCGTTGCACAGCAGCTCATCGGGATTGGATTTACCTATGAAAGTAGTTGACATGTTTGGATGTGGCTTGCCGGTATGCGCGCTTCATTTTGAATGGTGAGTCACCTCAATTTTCAATTGCTCAGTTATCTTTCACTTCCTCGATGGCTCGCATGGCTGGGGGATGCTCCCTTGATCTGGACATCTCGCTGATGCGTTAAGTAACTGTATTCATGGCTGACTTCTACGTTTGAATAGCCTTGATGAACTGGTAAGAGACGGAGTGAATGGAGTCGTGTTCCGCACTGCCTCCGAGTTGGCGGGTCATTTACAGGTATGTGAATTGGTTCAACAACAGTGCTTTTTTGATGATGGATCATCGTTTTTGACCGACGCGCTTCTCCTGTGGCCGGATCACATCGCCCCCCTTCCTTTGCTAGCGTCTCTTGCTCTCCTTTCCGAACGGTAAAGAACTTGAGAATTTGCGGACGTCTCTTCGGGAGAGTATTACCCGGTTCACCCGATATCCTAGTGCTCACCACCCGGACCCTTCATTTTCATGGGGGACTTGGACGGAGAACTGGGACCGGATTGTGCGGCCATTGGTTGTGGCGGATGCCCAACACCGATAATGTAGGAATATATTGAAAGTATAATTTTCCGTTGTAATTATCGGACGGCTTCTTCCGAATTACCTAATTCTTGAAAAACCCTTCAAAAGCAAAGCCGTTGGGGCAATGTACTGATCACATGATTTGAAATTCCATGAATAGTAAGCGGTCCTCTTTTCTAGTTCCGGTCAATCAAATTCTGAGTGATTCCCATTCATAAGAAAAACAATTGTCGCAAACTAGCTCGTCAGTTCCCTTCACACACCATCATCATCACCGTTTCCCTCTCTCTTTTAGACGTCGTGCAACTACGTTCCTCAGTGGCTTAGCACCTAGGACTCAACATGACACGGACATTCATCCTCGGTTCACGAGCATCCCAACTCGCCAAAGTTCAAACGCTCATCGTCCGAGATGCTCTTCAAACCGCTTTCCCTCACGCCACTTTCGACGTCCGGTTCATGATCACGGCTGGTGATAAGAACCAAAAAGATGCTCTGTACTTGTTAGGAGGCAAGAGTTTGTGGACAGAGGAGCTGGAGGTTGCGTTGGGGAAGGGTGAGATTGATATCATCGTTCACTCGTTGAAGGATGTGAGCACGGTTTTACCGGATGGGTTTGAGATTGGGGCTATTATGGAGAGGGAGGATCCTGATGATGCGTTTGTGTGTAAGAAAGGATTGGGGTATACGTGTTTGGGCGAGTTACCGGATGGAAGCGTGGTAGGGACCAGCAGCGTGAGGAGGGTGGCTCAGTTGAAGAGGGCCTACCCGAAGCTCATCTTTCAGGATATCGTGAGTTTTCGTTTGGTTTCTGAGCCTTTATGCAGTTACCGACGAGTTTTGGGTTGCGATGCTATTCATTGTTATTGTTGTCGGTTTTTTAGCGTGGCAACTGGTAAGCTTTCTCTTCCCACTTGATTCTTTACCCTCCGAACCTCAACCGTTCATTCCCCCTCCCCAGTGACACTCGTCTCAGAAAACTAGACGACCCCAATGGACCCTTCACAGCCATTATCCTGGCAAGCGCAGGTTTGATCCGTTTGGACCAAACCGATCGAATCACTTCATCTGTCACCCCTCCTACATTATACCATGCTGTCGGTCAGGGAGCATTGGGAATCGAATGCCGAGATGATGATGTTGAAGTGAAAGACTTCTTGAAAAAAGTTATCAGTCATTATCCGACAGAGATGCGATGCCGGGCCGAGAGGGCTTGTCTGAGAGTGTTGGAAGGGGGATGTTCGGTCCCCGTAGGTGTCGAGTCGAGTTTCGTTCCCGCGTTCTCTTCCGCCGCCTCTTCTGAGGAAGGGGATGGAAAGGAAGTTGTTGGAACCTTGACGTTGACTTCTACTGTGACGAGCCTTTCGGGGGAGTTGCAAGTCGCCCAAATGATTTGCTATGAAAAAGTATGCGGATTTGATGATGCGGAGAGGCTGGGAGAGGAGGTTGCGAGGGCTTTGATCTCTGGCGGAGCGAGAAAGATTTTGGAGGAGGTTAACGTGAAGAGGGCGGAGAAGCAGAAGAGGGATAAGGAGGCGAAGGAGTCAAGTAAAGTTGAGCCTCCACTGGCTCATGTGGATTCGTTCTTGAATCAGCCTCGGAAGGGGGAGGTGGCTACACCGGTGCAGGTGGATGCCAACTCTACTTCCTCAACTCCCTCGTGGATCTCGTACTTTTCCACATTGTTCTTGCCGATATCCGTTGAGCCGAAGGAGACATTAAGGCAGCTGCCTGGGGCTTGGCCCGAGACATCATAGTATCCCGGAGCCATTCCCCTGAACTTGAAGTGGTCTCCAACTCCGCCAAACCCCCCCCCCCCCCTTCTTCACCCGGCGAATGGAACAAAACCATTCTCCCACCTTCCCTTATTCTTGTATCAACCTACTCTCCCACAAGCTAATTTTCGGGGAATTCGCCATTCCCGTGTGTACTTTCCCCTTTTCACACTCGCTTTCCAAAAGGAGCACATACACACACGCACTGCTTCTGCACGATTTCTACTTTATTTTATTTTTTTCTCGGACGACAAGTACTTCTGAGTGCGTTGTTGACCATAGGGATAGACCGATCGAATCAGAACGTTCAAGTTAGCATGCACTTGCCCTTCCACAACCTTTTCTTAATTCGCTGCCTAAGTGGGCACCGGGCCATGTGCAGAATGTACTTCAATAGATACGCATTCAATTTTCCACCACGTGCATGGGAATTGGTCATTGACACTGAGTCGAGTCGTCAAAGCAACAACTAATGGCACAACTTCTCAAACAGGCATCTCAACTTTCTCTTCACACCGGGAGTCTTGCTCCTCAAGCGAGAGCAACTGACGCGCAATCCAAAGCCGTACACTTGCCCGAAATTCTTATATACGTGTTTCAAGAATGCGACAAACGCACCCTGGCATCCTGCGCAAGGGTCTGCAAGACGTGGAACACGTATTCTGTTCGCCTTCTTTGGAAAAATATTAATGCGCAGCAGGCAATATTTGGGCCGCTATGGCCAAATCGTTGGGTAAAACCAACTGCCAATATACCTGCAATCAGTTCTGATACCTGAACCTTTCCAGAGCACCGAAGAACCTCCCAAAAATGTCACCCTGCTGAGAGGCATCCTTCGTTGCATCGAATGGACGGAGCAACTTTGCATAAATTTTATGAAACCTTCCGAGGAGCGCTCCAACAAACCTCAGCCTTGGGCTGTGCGATACAAGACGGTAGTAGAATTCATCCTGATCGCGCCCCTCTTTCACAAACCACACTTTCCACGCCTTACTGAATTGATTTGTAACTGCCATTCACCCGCTCTGCGGGCTCTCCCTTACTGGCTTTCACCAGGACTACTCAAACTCGAGCTGCGGGTGAACCAAACGGACGCTTTAACCTCCCTGATCCTTCGAACATTGCATGAGCACACCCCTCGTTTGACTTCCTTGAGTGTTTGCTTCGGTGATGACAAGTCCATTAGCTACGCTTCCCACGATCTGTCTTCCATGTTAAATGCCCTCACTCAGTTGGAAGTCTTTAAAGCTCAACCGTCCCTAGTTTTTGAGCCCTCCATGTGGAAAGAGCTGGCTTCATTGCCAAATCTCAGATTGGTGGAAACCCGCTACCAGTTCGAACACCTACGGAAGGAGAAGTTCTGGCATGTAGGTACCCTGGAGGATGTGGATGATCCATTCCCGACCCTGGAGTGTATAGATGGGAAGATCCCGAATGACTTGGTGCCCAAGGTCTTTGGAATGCGAGGAATCTTCAAACTGCGCCATTTAAAAATATGGGTACTGGATGCCCCTTCCGAGCTAACGATTCAAACGATCTTTCAAACGATACCGGCTTATTATAACCAACTTGAAACGTTTTCGGTTGAGCTGTCAGCTTGGGAATCTCCTCGCCATGATTTGACTACCTTTGTATTCGAGCACCTCAAGACATTCTCGCTCTGGACACTAAAACCCTTCGTCATCGCGCCCGATGCGTTCGTCGAGTTCACTCAGCGTCATCCTGGTCTTCTTTCCTTGACATTGAACTGTGAATGGGACACGGAAACTGGCATTGCCCCCGGCGTTGTACCCCGCATCCTCAAAGCTTGTCCGTCCCTCAGATTGTTGCACATTTATTTGCACGGTAGCCGTCTCGCGATACGGCTCGTTGATGAGGAAATACAAAAGTTGCGTGCTGAACACGGCTTGCAACTCGATGTCAAACAAGCGTAAGTTGGTGGTAATGGAAGTTGGAAGAGGGTGGCTGCTCTTCAGGAGAACTGATGACGTCGTCTGCGTGCAACAATCATACCTGGAATCTCCTTCATTCGCCCCCTACTTCGATACCCCGTAGCCCCCATAGCCCCCATCAACTTTCCATGTTCTTTTCTCCTCGTCGACATCAACCATCCAAAGTTGCCGGTATCCGTTGAGTCGAAGGAGACATTGAGGCAGCTTGGCCCGAGGCATCATAGTTTCGATCGGGAGACTCACGTTCCCTTTTGACGAAGGCTAAGTTGCGGCACATGCCCCCTCCCCCGTCTATCCTGGAGCCATTCCCCTGAACCTGAAGTGGTCTCCAACTCCGCCAAACCCCCCCTTCTTCACCCGGCGAATGGAACAAAACCATTCTCCCACCTTCGTCTCTCTTCCCTTATTCTTGTATCAACTTACTCTCCCACAAGCTAACTTTCGGGGAATTCGCCATTCCCGTGTGTACTTTCCTCTTTTCACACTCGCTTTCCAAAAGGAGCACATACGCACACGCACTGCTTCTGCACGATTTCTACTTTATTTTTTTTTCCCGGACGACAAGTACTTCTGAGTGCGTTGTTGACCAGGGAATAGATCGATCGAATCAGAACGTTCAAGTTAGCATGCACTTGCCCTTCCACCCTACCTTTTCTTAATTCGCTGCCCAAGTACTCCTTTGAGTCTTTCTTATCCCCACCGGACCATGTGCAGAATGTACATTCAATAAACGAATAAACGAATAAATTCGGCCAACTCCGCTACAAAGCAGCTAAGGTAAGACATACTAGCCGACCTCGTTGGTCCGATCCAAAGGAAATTAATAACACACAAAAAACATAGCGAAAACCTAACAGGCTCCGACCAATTTCTTAACTACTCCTTTCCAAACTTTCAACGGCCCCCAAACCCAGAATAAAACCCCAAATTCTCCCTGCCAAATGAATGAACCCGGAATGCCACACATGCTCCAACGCGGATGCGCAATGAGAGGACAAAGCCGGAAAGCGACGATGGATGAAAGGGATGTGCCCTAAATACCACAAATTCGCCCCATGAGGCCAAAATTGAGAGTCGTGAGAAGAACACTGAGGGGAAAACAAAAATGGAATGAAGTCAATGATCCGCATTCAATTTTCCACCACGTGCGTGGGAATTGGTCATTGACAGAGTTGAGTCGTCAAAGCAACAACAAGATGGCACAACGTCTCAAACAGACATCTCAACTTTCTCTTCACACCGGGAGTCTTGCTCCTCAAGCGAGAGCAACTGACGCGCGATCCAAGGCCGTACACTTGCCCGAAATTCTTATATACGTGTTTCAAGAATGCGACAAACGCACCCTGACATCCTGCGCAAGGGTCTGCAAAACGTGGAACACGTATTCTGTTCGCCCTCTTTGGAAAAATATTAATGCGCAGCAGGCAATCTTTAGGCCGCTATGGCCAAATCGTTGGGTAAACCAACTGCTAATATCCCTGCAATCAGTTCTGATACCTGAACCTTCACAGAGCACCGAAGAACACTCCCTGCTGAGAGGCATCCTTCGTTGCGCCGAATGGACGGAGCAACTTCACATAAATATTACCGAGGAGCACCTCAACGGCCCTCCTCAGCTTTGGGCCGTGCGATACAAGACGGTGGCAGAATTCATCCTGATCGCGCCCCTCTTTCGCCAACCACACTTTCCACGCCTTACTGAATTGATTTATGACTGCCATTCATCCGCTCTGCGGGCTCTCCCTTACTGGCTTTCACCAGGACTACTCAAACTCGAGCTGCGGGTGAACGAAACGGATGATTTAGCCTCCTTGATCCTTCGAACATTGCATGAGCACACCCCTCGTTTGACTTCCTTGAGTGTTTGCTTCGGCGACGTGTCCATTGACCCCGCTTCCTACGATCTGTCTTCCATGTTAAATGCCCTCACTCAGTTGGAAGTCTTTAAAGCTCACCCGTCCCTAATTTTTAAGCCCTTCATGTGGAAAGAGCTGGCCTCATTACCAAATCTCAGATTGATGGAAACCCGCTACCGGTTCGAGCACCTACCGAAGGAGAGGTACTGGCATGTGGGTACCCTGGAGGATGTGGATGATCCATTCCCGACTCTGGAGTGTATAGACGGGAAGATCCCACAGGACTTGGTACCCGAGGTCTTTGGAATGCGAGGAATCTTCAAACTGCGCCATCTAAAAATATGGGTACTGGATGCCCCTTCCGAGCTAACGATTCAAACGATCTTTCAAACGATACCGGCTTATTACAACCAACTTGAAACGTTTTCGGTTAAGCTGTCAGCTTGGGAATCCCCTCGCCATGATTTGACTACCTTTGTATTCGAGCACCTCAAGACATTCTCGCTCTGGACACCAAAGTCCTTCGTCATCGCGCCCGATGCGTTCGTCGAGTTCACTCAGCGTCATCCTAGTCTTCTTTCCTTGACATTGGACTGTGAGGAATGGAGCACGGAAACTGGCATTACCCCCGACGTTGTATCCCGCATCCTCGAGGCTTGTCCGTCCCTCAGATTGTTGCAGATAGGTTTGCAGGGTAAGCGTTACGCGATGCGGCTCATTGATAAGGAAATACAAAAGTTGCGTGCTGAACACGGCTTGCAACTCGATGTCAAACAAGCGTAAGTTGGTGGTAATGGGAGTTGGAAGAGGGTGCTGCTCTTCAGGAGAACTGATGACGTCGTCTGCGTGCAACAATCATACCTGGAATCTCCTTCATCCACCCCCTACTTCGATACCCCGTAGCCCCCACCAACTTTCCATGTTCTTTTCTTCTCGTCGACATCGACCGTCCAAAGAACGATCTGCCGGTATCCGTTGAGTCGAAGGTGACCTTGAGGCAGCTCGGCCCGAGCCATCATAGTTTCGGTAGGGAGACTAACGTTCCCTTTTGGTTGCGGCACATGCCTTGCCTCGTCTATCCATTGGCCGGAGCCGTTCCCCTGAACTTCAAGCGGCCTCCACCTCTGCCAAATCCCCCTTCTTCACTCGGCGAGTGGAATAAAACCATTCTCCCACCTTCATCTTTCTGTTGCTCTTATTCCCCCACAAGCCAATTTGCGGGGAATTCGCCATTCCCATATTTACTTCTTTTTACACTCGCTTTCAAAGGAGCACATACACGTACACACACTGCTTCTGCACGGTTTCTACTTTACTTTTTTTTTTCCCGGACGACAAGTACTTCTTCCGAGTGCGTTGTTGACCAGGAATAGATCGTTCGAATCAGAACGTTCAAGTTAGCATCCACTGCCCTCCCACCTTAATCCGCTGCCTAAGTACTCTTTCTTGTCTTCGTCCTCTTCGGGCGTCATCTTGTACTTCAATAGATACGCGTTCAATTTAGATTTCGTGCGTGGGAATTGGTCAAGCGTCGAGTTCGTCAAAGCACAAGTACCAGTGTTTCAGATGACACAACGTCCCAAACAGACATTTCAACTCTCTCTCCACACCGGGAGCCCTGCTCAAGCGAGAGCGACTGACGCGCGGTCCAAAGCCGTGTTCTTGCCCGACATTCTTATATACGTGTTTCAGCAATGCGACAAACGCACCCTGACATCCTGCGCAAGGGTCTGCAAGACGTGGAACACGTATTCTGTTCGCCTTCTTTGGAAAAATATTAATGCGCAGCTGGCAATATTTAAGCCGCTATGGCCAAACCGTTGGGTAAAAACCAACTGCCAATATCCAATGCAATCTGTTCTGAAATACCTGAACCTTTCTAGAGCCTCAAAAAACCTCTCGAAAATTTCCCCCTATTGAGAGGCATCCTTCGTTGCATCGAATGGACGCAGCAACTTCGCATAGTTTTTGCGGATCCTTGCGATCCGGCGGATTGGGCCGTGCGATACAACACGGTGGCAGAATTCATCCTGATCTTTCGCAAATCACACTTTCCACGCCTTACCGAATTGATTTGTGACTGCCACACGGGTTCATCCGCCCTGCGGGCTCTCCCTTGCTGGCTTTCACCAGAACTACTCAAACTCGAGCTGCGGGTGGACGGAACGGATGCTTTCACCTCCCTGATCCTTCGAACATTGCATGAGTACACCCCTCGTTTGACTTCCTTGAGTGTTTGCTTCGGTGATGACGAGTCCATCAGCCACGCTTCCCACGATCTGTCTTCCACTTTAAATGCCCTCACTCAGTTGCAAGTCTTTAAAGCTCAATCGTCCCTAGTTCTTGAGCCTGGCGTGTGGAAAGAGCTGGCTTCATTGCCGAATCTCAGATCGGTGGACATCCTCAGCGACTTCGAGTGCCTGGGTCATCGCACACCGAAGAAGTTCTTCCGTTACTGGCATGCGGATCCTGCACCCCCGACCGTGGATGTGGATGATCCATTCCCGACTCTGGAAAGTATAGACGGGGACATCTCAGCTGACTTGGTACCCAAGATCTTTGGAATGCGAGGAATCTGCAAACTGCGCCATCTAAAACTAGTGATACAGGATGCCCCTTCCGAGCTAACGATTCAAACGATCTTTCAAACGATACCGGCTTATTACAACCAACTTGAGACATTTTCGGTTAAGCTGAAAGCTTGGGAAGCCCCTCGCCATGATTTGACTACTTTTGTATTCGAGCGCCTCAAGACATTCTCACTCTGGACCACAAAGCCCTTCGTCATCGCGCCCGATGCATTCCTCGAGTTCACTCAGCGTCATCCTGGTCTTCTTTCCTTGACACTGACCAGGAGTGACCAGGACACGAAAGCTGGGTTTCCCCCCGACATTGTACCCCGCATCCTCGAAGCTTGTCCGTCCCTCGGATGGTTGCACATAAATTTGCAGGGTTCGTGTTTCTCGATGCACCTCAGTCATGAGGACATACAAAAGTTACGTGCTGAACAAGGCTTGCAACTCGATGTCAAGCAAGCGTAGTTGGTGGTAATGGAGTGGGGCATTCAGGAGAGACTGATGACGTCGTCTGCGTGCAGCAATCATACCTGGAATCTCCTTCATTCGCCCCTACTTCAATGCCCCGTAGCCCCCCCAACTTTCCATGTTCTTTTCTCCTCGTCGACATCGACCGTCCAAAGAACGATGGCTTTAGTAACATGGTTATTTTTATTTCTCTACTCTCCTTTCAAATATATTAAATCACTGGATGATGTGGACCTTTCTTCCCTGCGATTTCATTCCTGGCTTTCGAAAGTATAGATGGAGCCATCCCCACATACTTGGTACCCATGGCCTTTGGAGTGCCGGGAATGTGCAGGCCCTAAATTGACGGGTGGGCGATGACCCCCCCAATCCAATCAATCTTTCAATCGTTCTCAGTCAAGCTTAAATATTGGGGATATCTTCGCCATGATTCAAGTTTTTAACCAGTGCCTTTGTATCCAAAAGCCTCGTCAAAACCTCAGTTGAGACCGCGGCACCCTCGTGGATATGCGACCCGATAAACCCTGACCACCAGCATTCTACCCCGTATCCTCGTGCGTATCTCTACGGGAACCGTCTTCCCCGATCGCGTTGCTTCATGAGGAAATACCGAGTTTTGATATTATCGACGGCTTGACGTCGTGAGGGTTCTGCCATACAGAAGCATGATCTCGTGTGTCGTACGACAATCCATCCCGCTGGTCTACTGACCAACCGTGCGGTGTGTTGTAAACGCGGCGTTCCAAATATGGTAACCCGCTTGAGCGGTTCACTCGCAACCCAGATGTAATATAGAAAGAAATATATCTAAAATACACACGGCGCTCCAGCGCCCGTATTTATACTTCTCAACAATATTCCAGGCTCTTCTATGCCCAGCGCTTACGCAGGCGCCTAGTAACCCCTAGAATATTCCCGGATATTCCGGTTCAGTTTCATCATGTGACTCGTATTCCAACACGGTGCCATTGGCAACTCTCCAGAACAGTACCGAGCTCCACACTCACGGATGATTGGTGCTTCATTCCACAGCTAGCATCTTGAGGAGGGTGTCAGTGAAAGGGTTCGATGCTGATGACAAGATGTATTGGCTCGATAGACATTTTGGACACAGCGTTCAATGGGTAAATGAGTTAATCAGGCTTATTGCAGATTGTGCGTTTTCAAAAACAGCATGTGCATCTGCAAATCGAGTCATCTCGAAGCTGGGTGGCGGCCCACTGTCCCACTTGTTCCTAACATCACTGCCTTGCTGTACTATAAAACTCTGTAGCATTGTGTCTATCAATGAGATTTAATCAATTTCTTCCCCGTCATCGTCTCGTACAGTGGTAATTGCTGAGCTGGCTCATAATGGTTAGGAACAAGTGAATGGCAATTCGATATGAAGGGGAAAGGCCGTGGGAATCAGCCTGTTCCTTAAACAACTGCTTGTTCCGGATGGCACAACTTTCCTCACAGATTTTTCTCTGCCCTGGGGCTGCCACTCCTCAAGCGGGAGCGAATGACGCGCAATCCCGAGTCGTAGGCTTGCCTGAGATTCTTAGGGAGCTGTTTCAGCACTGCGAGGCACCTGCCCTGGCCTCTTGCGCAAGGGTGTGCAAGACATGGAATGTCCATTCTGTTCCTCTTATTTGGGAAAATATTGATGCGCAGCAGGCAATCTTTGGGCCGCTACGATGGAACAGTGAGGTAAAACCAACGGGGGATACGTTTCAATGTCAACACAATCAGTTCTGATGCCACAATTTTCTAGGCCATTGGACGACCCACCTTCGAAAATCTTTCCCTGCTGAGCCGCATATTTTCTTATACCAAATGGACAAAACATCTTCACATACGTATTAGGAAGGGTACGGATCTGGAATATAACACAATGAAGGAATTCATCCTGGCTGCATCGCTCTTTCGTCGACCACACTTTCCACGTCTTACTGAATTGATTTACGAGGCTGATGATTCACTCGTTCTGAAAACTCTCCTTTATTGGCTTTCACCACGACTACTCAAACTTGACCTGCGAGTGACCATTCTTTGCCCAAATCCTTCGACCGACCTGATCCTTCAAACATTGCACGAGCACGCTCCTCATTTGGTTTCCTTGCGCCTTAACCTCCCGTTTGGCGCATCCATCAACCCCCTTTCTGATAATCTGTCTTCCTCGATACATGGCCTCACACATTTGGAAGGCTTTAGAGCGAAATGGAGCCTGGTATTTGAGCCTGGCGTGTGGAAAACGCTGGCCTCATTACCAAATCTTAAATCGATGGAGATATTCTGGAGCAGCGAGAATGAGGACCATCCTATATGGGAAAAGGCCTTACTTCCCTGGGATGTGGATGACCCATTCCCGACCCTGGAAAATATTGATGGAGTCATCTTCACTTACTTAGTGCCCCAGGTCTTCGGAGTGCGAGGGATGTGCAACCTGCGACATATAAAACTAACGGCGGTGGATGTGCCTTCCGAGCTAACGATTCAAACGATCTTTCAAACCATACCGACGTATTATAGCCAACTCGAAACGTTTTCGGTCTCAGTGCATCATTGGGAATTTCCTCGCCATGATTTAAGTACCTTTTTATCCAAGAACCTCAAGACATTCTCACTCGTGACAGCAACGCCCATTGTCATCACGCCCGATGCATTCGTCGCGTTCATTCAGCATCATCCCGGTCTTCTTTCCTTAACATTGGCCCATCAGCACCGGCAATGCCCTGACACAGCCTCCTTGACCTTCGACATCCTACCCCATGTCCTCGAGGCTTGTCCGTCCCTCAGGGAGTTGAGGATATCCTTACAGGGTCAACCTTACTCGATGTCATTGCGTCGTGAGAAAATACAAAAGCTGTGTGTTGTCAAAGGCTTGCAACTCAATGTCAAGGATGCGAAAGCCGAAGAGAGTGCTGCCCTTCAGGAGGGCTAATCACCTCTCTGTACGGCAACCCATCATACATGATACCCGGAATCCTGCTTCATTCGCTCAGACTTCGACAACTCTGCGCTATTTTTTCTCGGCCGGTTAAAGAACGATGGCTCCGATTGAGTAACTATTTTGTTTCTCTGACCTTCTTTCTAGCCGAAAACAAGTGGCCAGATGAACGTCGTAGCGATCCTTTCATTGGTGCATGGAGACATTGGTGCCCTAACGCTGGCATACACCCCCTATCGGTCTTTGTCCTATCTCGTTTCACTCTACAGACAGCTGCTTTAATTCAAACAGAGGCATTTTTCGTGCAGTCAGCAAACATCTCGCATCGTCACTCTCCTTTCGTCGACATATTACTCGCATGTTTCACGCCAACCGGAATCCGTCTTTGTCTTTCACCCTTAATGTTGTCAACGACGTCATTCCCTCCTATCTTTTTCCTCCCTTGGTACTTATGTGCATATTCGGATCTGTAGTATACAGCCACAGCTTCGAATCGATCGGTGTTGCAGGAGAATGGGGAGGCACTAAAGGTTGCTTCACCTCCTAGACAGGGTGCGAAACTTTTGGGATGTCTACTTGTCAACCATACCATCTCTTCACGCGAAGCTAAGCAACGTCCAAGTAAATCCCTGGGAGAGATGGTGTTGCAACTCCGCCGCACTAGTGGTCATTCATTTCCCCTTTGAGCAACTGCGGAATTCGGCACCATCGCATTTGGTTGGCTGACCCTAAAGTACAGAGATCCCACTCGTCGTAACGAAGCAAAAGAATCATCCTACGTCCATTCTTGGAACGTCTACCCCACTACGTTAGCCTCCTCTTTCTTCTTGAGAACAAGCTCGCTTCCAATGACACGCTTCCAGACATCTTCGACATCCTTCACGACAGTCTCGAAATGTGAAGTGGCGTCATAGGAGCGTGTAATGTAGATATTATCCTCCTTGCCGGATGTGGTTGGAACGTAAAGCGGGGAAATGGACACGAACTTATCGTGAATGGGTCCAAGGAGATTAAGACCGGGTACAATTTCTTCATGGGGTCTGTTGGTCTCGACAATTGTGCTCACAATAGCAATGTATATGTCTTTGGCGCAGACGTTGTGCGTAGATGAGACGGAAGCGATGTAGATATCTATGATCGTGCATTTGCGTCAGTGTCTTGGCAAAGAGACGAGGACTCGACAGTCCTCCTACCATTTCGTCTTCCCACTTGGTTCTGAGGGATGATAATCTGAACACTGTCTGCGTTGTCTGTACCGGGTATAGGATGCTTCAACAGGCAAATCGCCCGAACGACCTTCCCTTCTTCGAGGACTCTAACCTTTCCCGCTTCACCCGCCGTAGTCGTCCCACTGAAGTAACTCGGATCCCCGATAACAAGTTTGGCCTTGACCGTCTCTTCACCACTTCGTACGCCGACGAATTGACCTGTTGCCTTGTCGACAACAATCTCGTCAATACGCTTATCAAGCATGTAGGTCCCCCCATAGATAGCGCTAAGGCGGGCAAATGCTTGCGGAAGTTCGCCGAGGCCGTAAAGAGGGTAGATATAAGGCGACTTTCCGTATCGGGCCATCGAGGATGTGTAAAGGATGATACGATCGTAAGCTTCTCGGGCGGATTTGGTGATGTAGCTGGCGAGGATGAATAAGCTCGAAAAGCGACGAATATTATGGAGGGGAATTAACTGCGTACTCGTCGTCAAGATAGAGTGCCATAGCGTGGCCAATGAAGTCTTGAGTACCAGTTTCGAGACCGAACTTCTCATAAATGGATTTCATAGTGTCCTTGTCAAGGTCGACGCCTGCAAAGTAACACTATCTTTAGTCTATCACTCCCATCCGACTGGCTGATGCCAGCTGGTAAACGTTACCTTGATGCGTAGCCGGATCATCTTCCCTCCAATTCTGTAAGAACTCGAAGAACTTCTTCGCTCGACGCTTTTCAAATAAACCCATCAGCGGACTCTTTACGGCCTCCAATTCCGTGCTTGGGACTTTTGATATTCTCCCATCGCGAAATACAAAGCTTCCCGCGATTTGTTTGAATTCTAGGTATTTCGTTACCTCGGTGTGGACGAGGATCTTGGTGAGTTCGCCCGCAGCAATGATAAATTTTGGAATCAAATCTATTGCATAATCTCTATCACGACCTAGATCAGAAGGGGGTGCTTTGTCGGGGCGGAACTTGCGATATAGCTGCAGGTGCCGTGAACGACACGAGATCGTTCATTGTCAGTGGTGGCAAGCCCATGGAAATGGCTGTTGATACACGCACTTGTGTCAAGTTAAGACTTGCACTATCTCCCCCATAGTAATCGTTGCGGTCCATGTGCAGAACCTTCTTGCCCTCGACAGAGAGCAATCCCGATAGAATACATTCCGTTAACCCAGTCCCGAGAACGATGACCTAAATCAGAAGACACCCTCAAAACGGCGATCGAATTGTTTTGAATTTCGTCTCACGTCGTATTCCTCATCCATGACGATTGACTATGAGATACGAACCGAAACTCGACGATTAAGTGGTATCGATCCGAAGAAGGATCGAGTGCACGCGGATATAAGCTCTTCGGACTTAAGATTGTTACCCGCCCGATGTTTGATGCTGAGGCCAAGTACAAGTAGTTCTGGGTTGTATAATCCGGAATGCATTGTTCAGGCGTGGACTAGACTGAGAGGAACTAGCGGTACAAGATAAACCAGTGGAAACAACCCAGAAATATGTCAAACCTCAGCCGAAAAGTTGACAGCGACCAAGGATTTCAAGCAAGCACTGTTAGACGCGAACCAGGTAGGGACATATTCTGGCACAATGTATTCTTTCAAATAAGGGGTGCATATAATTTCTCCGCAGATTGTACGGATTCGGTTTAAATTTGTGGAAACCAAGAACCATAAAGCTCCTGATCTAGGGAAACGCCATTGTGGATGAACATTATGCGAGGGTGACGTCTGAACTTGTGATGGATAATATTACGGTTGTATAAGGCCCAAGGTGCTACAACAGTGGGCGTAGGGTCGAGTCCATCATCTCTGAAGATGGGTTAGACGATTCTAACTTTGCAGCATCTAATCTCTTCCGTTTCAGGAAATTCTCAATATAGAATTCTCCAGCCTGAGAGGATAAAATAAGCTAGAGCATATCCGCAAATTAAAGTATTATACCCCAACATACCTTGTAGCTACTTCGTACTAGCGGCCCAGATGCAACATAGAGGAATCCCATGTTATCGGCAATTTGTTTCCATCGATCAAATTCTGCAGGCTCAACGTAACGGTCTACCTTCATATGACGTTTAGTTGGACGCATGTACTGGCCAAAGGTAACTACGTCAACATCCGACTTCCGCAGTTCTGCAGGATTTGTGATGAGGATAAGTAGATAGCCGACGGCATGTAGTCAAGCATCCGACCTTTCAAAGCATCGAGGACCTGATCCTCATTTTCGCCCACACCAAGCATTATACTTGTCTTCGTGACGTTGACACCTTCCTTCTTCGCGTGTTCCAGTACACGAAGACTCTGGCGGAAGTTAGCGCGTCGGTCACGAACAAAGGGTGTAAGGGCTTCTACAGTCTCAATGTTGTGTGCGTAGACATCGAGACCGGATTTAGCTACAGTAGCGACGCCATCGAGGGAACCTCCGAAATCGCCTGTCAGGGCCTCGACCAGAATATGTGGAGCTCTGGAAGAATGGATAAGAAATACTTTCAAATTCAGGAAATGATGCTTACTTTTGTTTGATCTTCCTGATGGTCTCGGCAAAGTGAGCAGCACCACCATCAGCCAGATCTATACAACGAGTGAGAACAGGGGCCCTGTCATTAAAATAAAGCTACAAACCATCACGATCCACGCTTGTCAAAACAATGTACCCAAGACCCCACCGACGTATTGCCTCCGCAGTGTTCTCAGGCTCATGAATATCTAACGGTGGTGGGTTCTTGGAGGTCTTTACCGAACAGAATCTGCAGCCACGGGTACATGTATCCCCCATGAGCTGTAAAGTTGGAAATCACGAAGCTGAAAATCGTTGTCGTCTCCCTAAAGGCATACCATGATGGTGGCCGTGGCCCCACGCTTCTTCTCGGCGTCACTCGTCCCGACTGCATCACTCCCACCCCAACAATCGCCTATATTGGGACACCGTGCCTCTTCGCAAACAGTGTGTAAATTGAGACCACGGAGGTCTTTCTTAATATTATTATACGAGGCGCTCGTTGGGATCTTAGTCTTCAAATAACTCGGCAGTCTAGGCCTAACCACAGAGAGTGTGATGCAAATGATGAGGCGTAGGAATGAGAACTGACTGCGATGTGGATCCGAGAACTACTCGTGAACTCGACTCAGCATTCCCCGACACAAAGTCATCCAATGTTGGCCCTTCAGCAAGTTTTTCGGCGAAGGACTTAGAAGGAGCAGTGGCGAGGCCACGAGAACGTGTGAAGCAAGATGCCAGTAGTCCACGCAATGTCCCTGACGCAGCCACTGAAGGCAATGGCATGATCGACATCAGCAAACTCCAGAGCACAGCGCTCTCCCCCGGTAGTTTCGGGCGACGAGCGACCGCGGTGCCGAATCCAGTCACGTGAACAATGATTTCGGAGAAAAACAAAACGGTTGTTGTTGTTAGACGCGTTGCAAACAGGTAGTTGCCCAACTCGGCTTTGTGACGTTTGGTCCTGAGTTGCATATCAACAAACTGGTACGTAAGGTTAGGATTCGGTCCCACATTGACTGAAATGATATATTTGCGTATGCTTCGGTCCTACGTGGTTCGGTTCCTTAGCACAGTGGTAGTGCTTTGTACTTATGGGATAACTTGAATGCAAAGGTCGCGAGTTCAATCCTCGCAGGAACCAACTTTTTTCTATTGAGCTCGACCTCGATAACTCCTGTGGCCAACGTGATGCACATTCTCTTTTCAATTGATGATAGGATTGTAAGGCATGAAAAGGGGCCTCAGAAACAATGGTCGATGCATAGAATTTAAGTAGGTAGATAAAAGCACCGCATCGTTCATCGAGGTCGGTGACCCAGGTGATGAATTAATGTAAGTAAGCTAATCACACATCGATAGGTAGGATACCAGCCTCTACTATATAGAACACATCGACCGAGTTGTTGACAGTTCAAACCTCAACGACGAAAATCAGAAAGACGGTCAGCAGCTGTATGCGCGAAAAGAGCGCTTTGGAGTTACTCCCGATTAAAAACTTGAATGCCGGTGTGGAAAGCTATATGCAGAATGGAAATGAAATTGCCTAATTAATTTTAAAGCGGTTGTTTGGGGGGTTGGGTTGGGTTGGGGGCAGACTCGTACCCAGCCGTCTCCGCTACGTGGACGCGCAAAATCTCGACTAAGTTGTTGTATTAGAATTCAGTTGTAAAGTCACGTTCAAGAACAAAAAGTGTATTACAATACAGAAGTCACATGCGACGGACATAAACACAAGTCCGATCACTTACTCCGGAAACCAACTCGCGACACTTCGCTCCGACGACTGGTGCAAAATGGCAGTGGCAGTACCGGTCGGCAATTGCCGAGTTCAACACGACAGAAAGAGATTGCGGACACGTGAAGTTCCCACGAAAACATAAGTCGCACAATGGATCTTTTGGTGTTAACCCATGCGGTCTTGTACCCAACCCAACCCATAGCGCTTGGGGAGCACCTTGAGGGCTGTGAAATTAACACCTGGACATGGGCGGAAAATCAACCCTTATATATAGTGTCGCGAATTGGTTTCCGGAGTAAGTGATCGGACTTGTGTTTATGTCCGTCGCATGTGACTTCTGTATTGTAATACACTTTTTGTTCTTGAACGTGACTCTACAACTGAATTCTAATACAACAACTTAGTCCACGTAGCGGAGACGGCTGGGTACGAGTCTGGTATTTGGGGGTCGGCAACCAACGTTGCGACCTTGTGACACTTACATAAGCAAAATGCGTCTCGATTCTGGCCGTGCCATCCTCCCACTCAAAACACATCATCTTTAGGTTGCAAACTATCTAGAATTTGTGTAAATGACAATGATGTGAAGGTCGGAAGTTATCTACATGTGGAGGTGAGTAATTAGATGGATTTTTTATTTATGAAACCGTGGTTGGGCTAAACACTGTCATTCCGCGTCGCCATAAATTCTCCTTGTATCTATGGGTCCCCCTTGCTGACTGTTGTTCAGCATGGCCAGTCATATGAGCTCGAGCTCTAGTAAATTGTCGGGTTTGGGGGGAGGTGATCTTTTTCCTGGAATACGTCCAAGAAGTTCTATCCCTTGGCATTTGGGAGACTAGGAAATGGGTGTGGGTGTCTGCCCCCAAATTAATAAGCCAATAAGACTGAAGGTTAGATGCCAAGAGATCCCAGGTTGGGCCATGCGACGTCGGTAAACCCTGGCACGTGATTCCTTTTTGCACCTATCCCGACATTTTGGAAAGATGCACCCCAAATGTACCTTCAATCCTCTTCTTTTTGCTTGATTTTTGGCATGATTGTAGATGTATCGTCTGTTTATATTTTGGCCTACCGGATTTTGGAAATTCTTCCTCAATCAAAAGTTATTCACCATACATAAAATCGCATTTTAACATATTGCTTTATAACTCAATGATAACTACATATGAACCCATCAAACTTCGATGGAATGCTAAAATAGCATTGGACTGACTCTTTGCTCAGTTATTACCTTGGTACAACTATATATTATATGGAGCTTGGGCCTACTACGTCCATTGTGGCTTCCAAGTCACAGAATGTACCTTTCCTCTTTTCCGATTGGGCTCAAACTTTGCGAGATTGCTCTATAGGTACGAATGCAGGTTTCGGCCTAGTGGATTTCCGAAATTCTTCCTGGTGCATGAGAAAAGCTCAAGAAGATCCCGCACATTTTGTGATATTCCATAATCATCCATAAAACCGCTTCAAAATGGGCTCACATCCTGTGCGGTATCTCAATATCATTATTAAGTAATAATTATGGTAATACTTGAAACATGGTTGTACTGTCAAGAGGAATTGTTTTTGCATGAGGATGACGGCCATTTTTTTTGTATCACGTGGTTACAATATTACCTCAGACGTCTCCCTTCATTTGCTGACCCCCACTGGTATAAGAGTAAAGAAAAGATATTTTATTGGCTGTACTATGCACCGTGGGAGAAGATATGATATGATTTTCTTTTCGCGGAACAGGGAAGATAGGCACAGGAATCGCAACTATCGCGAGAATACGCTCTGAAGCCGTGCTGCGCGGGTCTATATCAGCAGTAGCTCAACGTGCACGCGTCTATGAAGCCATATCCTTAGCGAGTTGCTCGGCTTTGACCTTGGCATCATCGACGGTTCCAGTCTGTACAATCAAATCTGGAGTGTGAATCTGGGCACCAAGAGGAATGATAGTGGAACTGACCATATAGAAAGCAGCCTCAGGGAGTGAGTCATGTTGTCCTCCGAGGATCTCCTTGAACGAGCGAATGGTGTCCTTAAGGGGGACAAGCTTGCCCTCATAGCCAGTGAAGACCTGTGCCACTTGGAACGGTTGCGACATGAAACGCTAAACGGCAATCACGCCATTGTGCGGTTACAGTAAATCAGGAAGTCCGAAAACGTACCTGAATCTTACGAGCACGCTCGACAGTCAGCTTGTCCTCTTCTGACAATTCATCCATACCCAAGATGGCGATAATATCCTATGACCACGCAATATTAAGAGCACCAAGGGGGTCATGTTACTGTCCCACACACCTGGAGTGACTTGTAATCCTGCAGGATCTTCTGGACTGCAGTCGCGACTTCATAGTGTTCCTTGCCGACCTGGCCGAAAGACGTTAGAAAGACAGCATTGCGATAAACGATACTTACAATGCGAGGATCTAACATCCGGGACTTAGAGTCGAGAGGGTCGACAGCGGGGTAGATACCGAGCTCGGCAATACCACGAGATAACACAGTGGTAGCATCCAAGTGAGCGAAGGTGGTAGCCGGAGCAGGATCAGTCAAATCATCAGCGGGCACATAGACGGCCTGTACGGAAGTAATAGAACCCTTCTTGGTAGTTGTGATACGCTCTTGCCTATGAAACAGGAAGCCAATCAGGTTAAGCAGGTCTAGTAGTGAATAACAGGAACACTATGCACATGCCACCCATATCGGTAGAGAGCGTAGGTTGGTAACCAACGGCAGATGGAATACGACCGAGCAATGCAGACACTTCAGAACCAGCCTGAGTGAAACGGAAAATGTTGTCGATGAAGAGCAACACATCCTGGCCTTCCTCGTCACGGAAGTACTCAGCAATGGTCAAGCCAGTGAGTGCAACACGAGCACGAGCTCCTGGGGGTTCATTCATCTGACCGAAGACCAGGGCAACTTTCGAGTCACCCTTGAGGTTGATGACACCAGTTTCAATCATTTCATGGTACAGATCGTTACCCTCGCGGGTACGTTCACCAACACCTGAAGGAAAATGGTGTATAAGTGTGAGAAAGAAGATGCCATGGGAAAGCTTGTGTGTACCGCAGAAAATCGAGAAACCACCGTGGGCTTTAGCGACGTTATTGATGAGTTCCTGAATCAACACAGTCTTGCCAACACCAGCACCGCCGAAAAGACCAATCTTCCCGCCACGTGCGTAAGGGGCTAAGAGAT
This sequence comes from Cantharellus anzutake, assembly GCF_015039405.1. NCBI lineage: Eukaryota > Fungi > Basidiomycota > Agaricomycetes > Cantharellales > Hydnaceae > Cantharellus > Cantharellus anzutake. The sequence continues at coordinate 275,825 of NW_024067032.1, forward strand.
CGACAACCTTAATGCCAGTCTCCAAAATTTCCGCAGTAGTAGACTGCTCGACAAATGGAGGTGGGTCGGCGTGGATAGGAGACATCCTGGCGCCCTTAATGGGCCCACGCTCATCGATAGGCTCTCCGATGACATTCATAATACGACCGAGACAGCCAGTACCGACAGGAACCATAATGGGGGCACCAGTGTCAACAACCTTTTGCCCACGAACCAAACCTTCCGTTCCATCCATGGCAATGGTCCGAACACTATTCTCGCCCAAATGGGATGCTACCTCAAGAACCAGGCGACCTGCTTGGAAGTCCTGAACTTCAAGTGCATTTAAAATCGGGGGGAGGTCATCAGTCTCGAATTGGACATCGACAACGGCACCAATGACAGTCTTGACAGAACCAATGTTCTTCTTAGTCTCGGTGGCATATGTGCGAGCTAGCAAAAGAGCAGATCCGGCCAGTTCCAGAGAGGGATTCAAGAGTATGGGAGAAATGTCGCTGACCTGGTTGTGCAGCAGAGGATTTTTGCGACGCTTGTTGCCGCTGGACTACTGGGACCTGGGCAGCACGAGCGAGAGTTGGGGCAGCGGAAAAAAATGCAACATTGGCTCGGCTGGCCCGGACAGCCTTGCGAGATAAACGCGCAACACCACGAGTGGTGAGCATTGTTGTGAGTTGGTGGGATTGGGAGGAAAGATGGTGGGAAACCTCCCGGAAATAACCGCGACAGTTTCAACGGATTTAAACGGATGCATGCCGACCGCAATTTAAATTGCCCTTGAGCACGTGGTGTGAATCCCGAAGTGCAAACAAGAATTCCATGGCGGATGACACTGAAGGCGAACAAAACGTGCAATCTGTCGCTGATGCCAACGTGCGGACGCTAGGGCCTGGTGCGGAGTACAGGTTTGAGCTCGAGAAAGGTTCTAATCTTACAATAAAAGTTCGTACATCATGAGGAACCGCGCTGCACATTCGGCGCTAATTGTATGTTAGCTTGTTGAGGGCAATGCTGAAGTCTTTGGTGCTGAGCTTGCTGAAGGGAGGCCGTACGTCTTCTGGGCGGAATGTAAAGCCTGTGTATTCACTTGGCATGGGTGCAAACTTGAGATGAGCACTATTTCGTACCTTTGTTTCTTCATTATCCTTACCTTGTGGGTGGACGCTCACGTCACAGGCCAAGCGTCGACAGAATATATCTCTGAAGAAACCTCAATGGCTCCCATTCTCAATTTACATCTGTTGTTGGAACAAATGCGCATCCGCGCTCATCGGTCCTCAAATGGCACGCCGTCCGATGATGATAAGAAGCCCGAGAAATCCTCCAATCCTCCTCGAGTGCTCGTTGTGGGGCCAGAAAACTCTGGAAAGACAACTGCGGCTAAGGTACTTCTCAATTATGCTGTTCGGTCCCCCGCAGAATGGCAACCCATACTCGTTAATCTGGACACAAGTGATGTGTGTCTTGAGTGCTTGCAACCCCATGGATTTGTACTCATTATCCCCACACCGTAGGGGGGTTTCACAGTGCCAGGGACCCTCTCTGCAGCCCCTCTTGACTCCCCTATTCTTTCATCTTCCCCGTCTACAACCCTCGGGGGAACTGCAAGTACGGCTCCATCAGCAGTCAGCTCCTCCGCCCTTATGCCCATCACGTACTGGTTTGGTTACCCGGAGCCGAAGAAAAGTCCTGCTGTGATGGAGCAGCGCATAAAAGATCTCTCAGCCAGAATACGAGAGCGACAACAGTTGGACCAGTTTGGTGGGGTTGCACATGTGGTCTCTGGACTTCATTGCTGATTTTTTCTGGCAGGGTATACTTCCGGAATCATCATTGACACAGGAGCTAGTTTTTCCCTGGCTTCTCCCTTTACGCACTCCGACCACAAGTATCCACTTATTCAATGGGCCGTTGAGGCATTCGATGGTGAATTCGTTCTCATCGCCTTGGTTGGAAAATGACTAACCCGGCCCTAGTGAACGTGATAGTCGTAATAGGTCACGAAAAACTGAATGTTGAAGTCCAGCGACTTTTCAATCAAGCCTCAAGCAGTGCGGCTATAACTGTCGTCAAAATTCCCAAGTCAGGCGGCGTCAGTGGAATTTATTCTTCCGTGCATCGTTATTGATAGAATGGATGTCAGGTCGTTGAGGTAGATCATGCATACAAAGAACGTGTTATATCACACCAGATTCTGTCCTACTTCTACGGCTCACACCAGTTTCTGCCCCAAGACGTTACGGACGTACATGTCGAAACGTCGCTCTCCCCTTTTTCCTCTGACATCGGCTTTGACGAACTCCTCATCTATCGCATAGGCGGAGGTATGTCGTGCTTTCTTGTACCAAGAATGAGCAATGTTCAATTGAGCCTTTGCGCTGCCCCAGAATCCATAGCACCCTCTTCTGCACTCCCTATTGGCTCCCAGGCCATAGTGACTGAGCTGAAGCCCATTAGGGTGGACCCAGGCATCCTTGGTTCGGGGCTTTCACATACTGTGCTAGCGCTTCTTTCGCCTCTTGAACATGAGACGACCGGGGATCATCCGAGGAACCCACAGATGAGGAGATTATAGAGCTCGATGTCACCGGATTCCTGATCGTGTATGTAGCCAATCTCGCTTGCCTTTCTGCTCACTGACCCACTTATTCACAACCCTGCTCCTTGTCGTGCCCGTTTTTTTGTTTCGTGTCATATTTGTATCACTTCTCTTTTTGCGTGTATGCTATATTGTCGTCTCCGCCCATCATTGTTTCTTCAAATCGGGGTATCGTAGGAATGCGATCGACATGTCAAAACGGAAGATGACGATTCTTTCCCTCTACCGGGTTCACTGGCGGGTCGTATAGCGCTCGCAGGGGGTTTCGAGTGGCAAGAACAATAGATCATCGTGGCTATGTTGAGCCCTGACAAACAGGATGAACTACGAATCAGCAGGATAGCTAAGCACAAAGATGCGACCTATGGTTCTGTATAGATATCCCGCAGTAGTTGTTCTGTACTTTCCACAATGGGTTCAAGCGTATTCTGGAGATCGTGGTACATAAGAGATGAAATCTCAGTGACGGCGCTCTTGAGGTCCTTGTGAAAGGCATTCAACATGGTTTGGACATGTTTTCGAGCGGCGATACTAACGTCATTCTTGATGGGCGCCATTAGCTCTGTGAATTGAGGATGAGCGAGGGCCCGGGCTGTCTCGGTTGGTGGGTCGAGAAACGCGTTGTACAACTCCTTTATTTCATCGACGTCATTTTTAAACTGGATGGGGAGTAAGACTGAGATGTCCTGAAGCATTGAACTGCCCATACTTTGTACACTCCTAGTCGAAGAGCAAAGTTGGATCCACGATGCTGTTTGTTCTGTTCCTCCAACTCGTGCACCATTTCTCTTAATTGTTTGAGTCGTCCTTCTGCCTCTTCCTTCCACTTGGGATATTGTTGTCTGAGATTTTCTAGATCGATCCCTTCATTCGGCCATTTGTTCTCCTCCTCTTTCAATCCAACATCAAACTGGTCAATAAGGTCTTCAAGAGCGGGGCGCTCTTCATCGACCCTAACTTCATTGATATACGAGAACGTGCTGTGGACATGGGTGATATCATGCCAAAGTGTTGTTATTGATGATGAATCCTTCTCAGACACAGGCGAACCGTCGTCGACTTGCATCATGTCGTCAGAAGGAGGCAACGTCAGTGGCACTTTGAACATGCTGATGGAGGGTGGCTGAAAATCCAAAGAAAAAAGATCTGGGACCTCATGAGCAAGCGCGGCCATTTTCCTCGCAATACTAGCCACGTCCTGGCCGAAGTCAGACCACTCTTGTGCATTGGGAGGTCGGACCGCCTCCTTCGCCTCGTCACAAGGATATAGGACGTCGTGATTCGGTTCGGAGCCGTGTCCCACTAGGTGCCTCAGGCGCACAGGACACCCTTTCGGGATGGATGTCTCAAGTTCTTGAAGAGCGGCAACTTTCGCTTCTAAGAGTTGTAAAGTTTCTGGATTTTCTTTGGGTCGAGCCCTTCTCTTATCTCGTGCCTTGCGTGCTTGCACAAACTCATCAAAAACCCTTTGCTGAGCCCTTCGGAGAAAATAGAGTTCAATCAAGGATCTGATTGGGGAGAATATCAATAGAGTGCAATCCCGGCGATTATCGGTTGTGAGCGCACTCGATTTCAGCTTTCCCAGCACCAATAGAAGACAAAGGAGCCAAGGAGCCCGACTCCCAGAAACCAGATATCCCATCTGCTGGATCGAGAACGTTCATAAGCCGGCACCACCGGGGATGGTTGGATCAAGAAGCTCACGAAACGCATCTGCTTGTTGTATCTGATCATCTGGTGAAGCGCGGCCCAGAGTGTGTTCCATGTTATGTTTAAGCTCTCTGAGGGGTGTGCGAGTAAGGAGAAGGGTTGGTGGAATAGAAATAAAATAGAAACGCTAGCAAAGTCCAGTGGAATTTCCAAACGCCTTGGACAGGTTTGCCAGTATCGTCGACTAATCAGATATGCATGGATCCGTTACGCTCATTGAAGTCGGGAATGGTCGTGAGAATTCAATCACATGCCACGTCAAGCGAACTCCAACATCTGAGCACAGAGGCAATAAGCATGGAGACGGTCTATCGCATTCTTCTAGATGTCATATCTGCAGGCCCAATGCCCAGGCATGTTGCCTTCATAATGGACGGGAACCGGAGGTATGCGAAGTTGCGTAAACGCTCAGTCCGAGAAGGCCACAAGGAAGGGTTCCAAGCACTCAAACGGGTCCGGATGGTTCCCAATCCACTAGAACTTCGGGATGGTTAATGAAAATTTATAATAGGTGCTCGAAATATGCTTTCGACTCGGTGTTAAATGCGTTAGCGTATATGCATTCTCCATAGAGAATTTCAAGCGATCACCAGACGAGGTGAACGCGTTGATGGATTTGGCAAGGGAGAAGATCAAAGAGCTATGTAGCCATGGGCGAGTGCTCTCCACTCGATTCCAGAGCACTCCAGACCATAACTCTCTTCCCCAGCGAGTTGCTGTCGAAGTACGGTGTCCGGCTAAACGTGGTAGGAAACAGGGACTTACTTCCAGTTGATCTCCAACAAATCATCCTCGAAGCGGAAGAGAAAACACGGGGTCATGACAAGTTAGTACCAGTTCAATGCAACTTCGAAGCAGACAATCCTATCAGTTGGTTGTAGGGCTATTTTTAACTTATGCATGTCATACACTTCGCGAGATGAGATAACGACGGCCATTAATAATGTGGTGCAAAAGTATCATGCCGGAGAAATAGGCCTCGAGTGAGCACATCACGGTTCATTGCTTGCTTGTATCTCTTTTCCCGATCACCATATCAGGGATATAACCGAGCAGGAGATAGCATCTCATCTGGAGACACATGCCAAAGGATCACCCCGTTTAGATGTAATGATACGGACTAGTGGGGTTAAACGCCTGAGCGACTATATGTTGTGGCAGGTAAGAACATATTCTTTTTGCGCCGAACTATCGTCACGCAGTCCTGGGCACAGGCTTCAACACAACACACTCGGATTTACTTTACGAAAGGTTTCTGGCCCGACTTTGGCCTGTGGGATCTCCTCCCTATCATCTTTGACTATCAGAAAAGTGTGTGGAGAGGCTCGTAGCATCAGTGGATGTATCCCAGCTCCATTCTCTCCGTAGTATTTAAGTTATTAGCCGTATTTATTTTAGCTTCTAGCACTCGCCTCTCACTAGAAAGACCAACAATGCTAAATACAAGGACATCAAGTAGTCAGAATAGGGACTAGCTGGTGCGAGGTTGGAAATGAACCTTCAAGAGACAATCTTTTCCTTCTCTGTGTCCCAGAGAACCATGTTCGCATCCTTTACATCTTTCGTCTCTTCATCTTGCTCCTCAATTGTCATGGTCTTCAGCTCCTCCGGGTGGGCTTCCACTGTATCACTCATTTTAATGCTGAGTTTCCTGGCTCTAAACCCGATATAAACGCCATATACTCTGAACGTTTTCCCCGGCGGTCCGAGTCCAGCATCGGCTGCTCTTTGATCGTAATCTTTGGTCTTATCTTTTTGTGTTCGTGCTCCTATCTTGCCGACTAGTGTTGTTCCTGCCGAAATAAGGGCCTTACGGACTGAACCCTTAGCTGCAGACTTCGCTGCACCGGTCAGCGATGAGGCTGCAATCACTGTTGAGAGTGAATCCATTTTTTTCTGCAACTCTTCGGACGTCTCTTTAGACGGCGTTCCCGTGGAACGATGAATTTCGTGTAGTGCGGAGGTTGTTAACGTGGTGGCTGATATGTAAACGCCATTGGGCGAATAATCGGTTCGGAGGCTTAGCACATACTTCGCGGTGCATTAAAAACGGTATGTTCGTACCAGCATAAGTACTAAATGCTATCGCCTCTGCACTTCCAGCTGCGGCAAGAACGGCGCTGCTTTGGAGGAGAGCTGCCGCTGTGGCGCTCCCGGCTGCAGCCGCTGCGCTCAAAGCAAGCGGCCCAGCAAGCGCGACCAAACTCAAGCCAGCAGCACTAACCACTGCAATCGTCTTCGCACTCTTCGAAGCAGAGTATCGATTTGAATTCTTGATTGCTTTCTTGGAACTTTGAACTGAATTGGCGACGTTATCGATCCGCCATTCGACAGTAAACCAGACCGAGCCAGTATGCGTTTTGAAGGTCTCCCCTGGAGCAACTGCATTCTCGAAATGCAGCGGTGCGATTTGGGATAGGGCAATATTTAAGGTATGAGGAGTATCATTGCGGATAAAAACATCAGGCATTGTCAAAGCCAACCACTTTAATGCTTGAGTATACGGCGATAAAAGTGTTTCCCCAGTGATGAAGGTAACCTCTCAGCTCCACAACTTAGAATTGCTCGGCATAAACAGCAGTAAATACTGAAGCTAAGTAACCAATTTCTAGGAGAACGAGACATTATCAATCGAAACAAATATAAAGAAGTGCAAGTTAATGTGTCGAGATTTAGTGGAACTTTATGCTGTGACTCTCGAGCTGAATGAAAAAGTGAGTTGCAAGCTGCAGGGTCGAATGATTATCCAAAGTAAGAACGTACCGTAATCTCTCCACCAACGTATGAACCCCTCTTCTTTTTAGCTTTCTCTTTTTTGAATCCCGAACCCCGAGTGACCCCTAAATCAGCTGACGCCTTCGTGCCATAGTCGTTTGTGGATCCACCCTTGTGTGATTCAGAGATATAAGGATCAGGTCTGACACCCAATAGGTATTGGAAACTAACCTTGGCCTGGAAGGAGTTGTCTTTCAACCGATTGTTGGCGAACGTTACTTCGTCCAATTTGATACGTTGAAACCTTTCTCCTTGAGATTTGCGTCGTTCATTCTTTTCCTTCGGCGTTGTTTGTGCAGCAGGAACTGATTTCCCAGTCTCATCGGTTCTTCGCTTCTTGCTCGCGGGCTCTGCCTCCTTGTCCACCTCAGCCTTTGGATGGCCATTGGACGTCTTCAGGTCCTTTGACTTTGACTTTGAGCCCTTGGATTCGCGCCGAGTTTTGGACTTCTGAACCTCAGCATCGCTGCTCTCGTCATCGCTGTCCTCATCCGAGGAGGATGACGATGACGTGCTGGTTTGTTTTCTCTTCTTGGAAGCAGGAGTCGCCACGCGAGGTTTCTGGTCAGACGCTTTGTCACTATCCTCATCTGAGGAAGATGAGGATGAACTACTGGCTCGCTTCCCCTTCTTAGATGAAGTCGGGACGATGGTTTTCTTGACAGATTCTTCGTCACTATCTTCATCTGAGGTTGAGGATGGACTGCTAGCTTGCTTCCCCTTCTTGGAAGCCGGAGGCGGGACGCGGGTCCCCTTGACAGACTTTTGGTCCTCGTCTTCATCTGAGGATGAGGATGAAGATGAACTACTGGCCTGTTTCTCTTTCTTTGGGGCAGGAGTCGATACGCCAGGCTTCTTGGCTACTGAATCTCTGTCACTATCCTCACCCGGAGATTCGGAAGATAAGGAAGACAATCCCTTACCCTTTGCAGCAGGCGTCGTAGGAGACGACTTCGGTTTTGGCGGTTCAGGCAGGACAGCCTTGTTTCCATTTGAGGAAACTGACGATTTGGTACCAGCAGTCCCTTTGTCAGACTTCTTAAGCTTCGTTGATGCAGGAGAATCGCTTTCCTCTCCCGAGGAAGCTTCGGACGACGAGGATGATGGTTCTATCCTTTTCTTCGGCTTCGTGTCAACCTCCATCTTGTCAGACTTAGAGTTTGCAGATGAAGACGAATCGCTGTCTTCACTTGATGATTGTTTGCTTGGTTTCGGCTTCGTCCCCGGCGTAGTGTCGATGCCCTTCTTGCCAGACTCGCCAGACATCCGCGCAGGCAAGGGTGAATCACTCTCTTCGGAGGATGACGAGGATGACGAGGATGACAAAGCTCCTGGCTTGGACTTTGTGTCAACTTCCGTCTTTTTAGACTTCGCAGGTAAAGAGGAGTCCCTATCGTCATCTGAGGATGACCCAGATGATGACGATTGTTTACTTGGCTTCGGCTTCACTTCGACAATCTTCGCCTTAGTGTCAACGCCCTTCTTATCAGACTTATCAGATTTCCGCGCGGCCGGGGATGAATCGCTCTCTGAGGAGGAAGAGGATGATTCGGCCTTTGGCTTGGGTTTCGGATCGACATCTTTCTTTACTGGCTTTTTGGACCTGGAGAGAGGTGGAGAGTCGCTATCCTCACTCGAGGGCGATGTTGATCGTTCGTTTGGCTTCGTTTCGACAGGTTTTGTTTTAGGTGTTTTAGAGCCAGCGCCCTTTTGGTCAGATTTCTGCTTGGCTACAGCCGAATTACTCTTTTCTTCGACCTTTGGCTTGGGCTTTGCATCAACACCCTTCTTCTCTGCTTTCGCTGACACGGGTGTTGGCTTGTCAGCTTTCTTGGTTTTTGATGGGGTGCCCGAGGTGATGGTTGAGGAGGAATCTGAGTCCGAATTAGGCGAGGACGAAGACGTTGCTTCGGGCTTCATACCTGCCTTCACGGCTGCAACAGCCGGGGTAGCAAAAGCGTCATCTCGCTTTAGAGCAGGTTTAATGGTTTGTACCTTCGATTTGGATTTGTTGGATGAGCGAGACCCCGAATCCGAATCCGAATCCGAATCCGAATCTGATTCTGATTCTGATTCTGAATCTGATTCTGACTCTGACTCTGATTCCGACCCTGAAGACGCCGTGGGCTTATGGTTTTTTGTCTTCTCTACTTTTCTAAAAAATGACAAGGTGTAAAGTTAGAACGAGAAAGGGGAGGGGCGAGGGAGAACGTACGGTGTTGCTTTGGTATCCCCAGTCTTTTTTGTGTCTTTTGGGGCATCACTAAGACCGTAGCAGGGGCGATAGATTGAGGATCCCCGATTTTGTGAGGATTAAGAAACGTACCTAAGTGCTTGGATCTGCCTTTGAAGGGCCAAAAGTGCGGGGAGCCCTTCGGGACTCGATATTTTGGCGCCAGAATCCCGAATTGCGGCTACGGCCTTGGATTGCCCATTTTTCTCCAGAAATTCGACGATGAAGCCGTAAACCCCTGCACAAATAGCATGAGCACGCGCCAATTTTGTGATGAATAGGACTTCACCTACGCGCCAAGGTGTCCGGATCAGTAGCTGCCGAAAGGCTTGAGTCAGGCTTCTCTGCAACTTTCTTTGCCATTTTCCCCAGCAAGAGCGACCTCGTTCAGATGAAGAGGCAAAATTTTTCAATGGCCTGAAATCTCGTGACCTTCCCGTTCCCACGCCCTACATTGGTTTTTCATTAATATTCTAGCTCTTCCCCTACCGGAATCATGAGCGAAGACCATACCGTTAAAGGACTATCACCCTCTGGTACGCAGTACGACGGCTCCAATCTGCGCATTGCGATCGTCCACGCCAGATGGAACAAGGTGGTCATCGACGCTTTGCTAGAGGGGACGCTGAGGAAGCTCAGGGAAACTGGTGTTAAAGAGGGTAACATTGTCATTCAGAGCGTCCCTGGAAGCTTTGAGCTCCCATTGGCATGCGCAAGGTATGTACTTGTCGTGTTAGGCGCGATGATGATCGTAAAAGTCTGCGCGAAAGCCTCCGCTCCACCTAAAATGCTTGTGTGTTCGTTAGGGTCATATCTGCATCTCAAATCCAGGCATCTTCAACCGCAACCGATCTACTCAGTGGCGCGAACTCGTTATTGTCTCTCGACTCTCGTCCCAACACACCTGCCATCGCTTCGTCAAAGCCGGCCAACATACCATCTCGACCATTTGATGCCGTTATCGCGATTGGGGTTCTTATCAAAGGCTCAACGATGCACTTTGAATACATCTCTGAAGCGGTTTCCACAGGACTCATGCGAGTCCAATTGGATAGTGGGGTTCCGGTAATATTCGGAGTATTGACAGCGCTGACGGATGAGCAGGCTCTAATCAGAGCGGGAATCGGTGGCCCGGATGGCAAGCAGGGTCATAACCATGGGGAGGACTGGGGTACTGCTGCGGTTGAGATGGGAAGTCAAGCTCGAGGGTGGGCGCAGGGAAAATTCGCATAGGTCTAGCCCTCATTGCATGGGTCCGGTGTCACCCTATGGGTGAGCGTTCTGGATCGCGCGTCCATCCGAAATCACGATCCATTCTAATGGAACTGTACAGCTCTTTGTATCCCGTATTGTTGTAGGCTAGAGACGTGCTTTGGACTCGAACGTGGCGCGCGAGTGAGTGAATGTAACTTCTGGATATTTAGCTAGCCTGCAAGCTCAGCCTGCTCCTGAGAACGCCGAGGCAGAATAAATATGTAGAATAAGGCAAGAAATTAGTCTGATCTGAGTGTACCCGTCCTCCTTCGTCCGGGTAGATCGAGAATTACCGCCACAACTCAAAAAACCGATGCAATAGCTTGACTCCAAATTAAAATCCTATGAGGAAATGTGGGAATACTTAAAACAGATTGTGGTGCAATTTGAGGTGGCCAATTTGTTGAAAAAAACTGTACTCCGGAGTGGAATTGAGACAAAAAATGATTTTAGAATATGACCATATTCCGTACAGGATGCGTCCCTTAACGTTTTCCAAGGGTTTATGCATGGTGCTTTCGCAATTTACATTTCCTAATTAGGAAGGTAGTGGTGGCTAATGTCCAATTTTACAAAATTGAGATTGAGCAAAATCTGAACCAAAGAACGACAGCATTCTTATCTATTTACGAGAGGCACGGGTGGGATTTGGAGCCCCTGAAAGCCTGAAAGAAAAGTTTGTCGGAGGCAAAAAAAGGTGCAGGAAATTGCCGGTCCACCTATAATGAATTCATCGTTTTCGTCGAATGATTGCTGAGCCATGAAAGTGGCTAAGACAGGTTCGTTACAACAGTCAAGGTCCCCGGTGCCACTAACGCAATATCAATGCGCCGAATATTTGTGAAGATGAGGAAGCGTCTAATGAGGCGGCCTATCGCGCAATGCTCATATCTCATGCCAATCACGTCCTTGACCATTATCGTGGACCTCCACGCCGCAAATCTCTGGTCTCTCTTCCCGGCTCATTCGTACCCCCTAACACATATTGGACTCCCGATGAGAAGCGAAACTTGTACCATCATCTACAACGATTTTCCCGTTTGCGGTTAGATCTTGTGGCTGAAGCACTTGGCACGAAGACTCTCGTTGAAGTCATCACATATGTTGGGATCCTCGAGCGCGGGGTTCACGAGAGATTGAAGCCGAGTGGGAAAAAGATACGTCACCCCGCAGCAATGGAGATGTCGGATGGCTGGGTTTTATTTGAAGAGCACATGTCGAATTCCATTCTTCAGAGAGAGGTTATCACGGAACTCGATGACATTGTCATCGAGCGTCGTAAAGCTTGCAGAGACGCCGGAGTAGATTCTCGTCGCGTTCAGGTTGGCATTGCCGTCCGAGACTATAGTTTGGGACGTCTAAAGAGATCGAGGTCTAACGATGATCTAGATCCATCAACTTCCCCGAACAAGAGACGTGTTTTGGAACACGAGTGGATCAGAGAGGACCTGTTCAGGGAGCTGGACAAGGACCGACTGAAGCTCTTCGATACGATGTTGGACGAATACTTCAAATCCGGCACATCCTCGTCGCAACCCGCGCCCGATGTGGATCTCAGTCCGTACCAAATTGATTTCAGCCGTCCGACGAATTCGTCAGATTACATGTTGGAGCCCGAAGCCAGTGACGACGAGGGCGACTCTAACTCAGATGAGGATACTTCAACTGAGGATGAGATCATTGTACCTAGCGATTCTGATGGCTCAGGTACTTCCAGGATACCGACCTTTTCTCTGACAGATCACATATCTACTATAGATTCCCCTTCAGATGATCCCCCGGAAAACGTCTCCGCTTCTCGTGCCGATGGCGATAGCCTCAACACTGAAAGTCATGTAGATACCGACTCTCAAAGCTCCAATTCTCGCTCCAACGTTTGTTCCAGACCCGGATCCCCCATTAGCATCAATGCTCACGGTATTCCGAAGCGACGGGCAAGACATACACGTCGTGCCGTGATCAAAGATCTAGCATCGCGGACCAATTTCAATGTCAAAGATTTATTACATGACAATATGGACGTATTCTATTTCACTAGGCTCGGCAGACTCTTGCGGTGAGCTTATCTTAGCTCACCTCGTCACTGATTCCTCACCTCGTCGCCGAAGTATGTACATGCTTTCGCTCCACCCACCCGACTTTCAGATTCTTGCACGGAAGAACACACTTTTTCGGAGACGAACCGAGCCTACCGTATTTTATTCCACTCTAAGGAGATTGCGAGATCATCTCCGGCAGTTCGTCTGTACGATACTTGAAAGGGCAATTGTGATAGCAAAACATGACCGTGAGTCCAGAAAAGTTGCCCGTGCGCGAGACGATGTGAGTATTCTTTCCGTTTCAGCAGAGTTGATGGAGCGTTCTAGCCTGACAATATAGACGATAGATCAGGGAAAGTCACATTCGGGAGTCTCTCGCCATGTTTATGCAGAAGGACAAATTACTGCCTCGAAAGCAATTCGTACAGACCCTCCCTTCGCGTCTCCAGCTTAGCATCGATAGGGACGATCCTGACCTCCTTGCCGGGACTGAACGGTTCGTCAAACCACTGCCCGAGACAGTCTTAGAAGGACCAAGAGGATTATTCCAACCCTGCACGGATATCAATAGTCCCAACATCACAGTCCCTGTGGAGTATAGACGCCCAAATTGGTCAGCTGAGTTTGACAACCGTCCATACGAGAGAGAAGAGGATCAGTATGTGGCGACTACTTGGGGGTTCGATGGGCACTACGACAATCTTGAGAATGCGATGTTCTCCATGCATCCGAGACCGGGAGAGGAGGATAGGTTCAGACTTGAGATGATAAACGATCGTGTTTATGACAGGAAGGATTCTGATAAAGACTTGGAGTATGAGGAGGAGCTTTGGTCTATGTTCGAAGCCGACGAATGGAGGGGCAGAAAACTTCCAAACCTGAAGTCGGGAGACCCGATTTAGATTTGCATCATCTAACTCGATTTATTGACATTTGTAAATATTTTTGAGCTTTACAATTAGTGGATGGAACGTAAGTGGTTGCGAGAGATAAATCTCAAATGATTAGGTGTCTGAGCTGGAAACAATCCAAACGTCTGGGGGTTCAGTTTTACAACTTAGAGAGCAAGCGTACTCTGCAATCCCCTGTGTGATAGGTTCACTGGTGATCAGGGCGACATATACTGAGCCATCCTGCATGGGGGATGGGAGCGATTAGTAGGGTTATTCAAGATGATGCCAAGTACGCACTCTGACTCTTTCTTTTTCTCCAAAGTTTTTTCAAAGTTCTCGAACTCTTTCCTCGCAATTTCTTCCTCCTCATCCAGAACCTTATGTGCATGAGACCGATTGGTATTGGATAACAAATGAACTCGACGTACCTGCTGGACCCCTTGCACTTCGGGGATGTAATGCATCAACATCCGCTCAATGCCAGTCTTCAGCGTGACGGAACTCGAATCACAGCCGCGACAGCTTCCCTTCAGTTTCAGCATTACGATCCCATCATCGCTAAAGCCCCTATACTCTATATCACCGCCGTCTTCCATGATGGCAGGTCGAACCCGAGTTTCCAGCAGCTCTTTGATCATGGCAACGATTTCCGAGTCAGTGTCCAGTATATGCGTGTCTTGTGGCCCAGCTGCTTCCCGATCCTCTTCTGAACGAAAGAGAGGCTGATTTGATGTGAAGTACTCCATGAGTGTTGCATAAATTTCTGGCTTGATGACAGACCACGGATGTTCCGAGTCTTTCGACACGGTTACAAAGTCCGGGCCATAAAAAATAGCTTTAACACCTTCTATGCCGAATAATCGTATGGCAAGGGGCGATTTGAGCGCCGATCGTGTGTCCAGAAACTCTGCTGACCCATTTGTCATCACTGCAATTCCAGGAATAAATTTCAATGAGTCTTCATTAGGGGTTGACTCTGTCTGAATAAACATGCTCCTCTCTGTGAGTGCATTTCAGCTATGCATTAGATACCCAGGTGGTGACACATTCTTACGAAATATTCGAGGTTGGTGTGAATTGCCGCTGTCCCTCGTAGGCCGGAAGGGTGACATCCAAGACCTGGTAGAGAGGAACCGTGTTGCATTTAAATATCCTATGCGCCCCGGAATAGCTCTTAAAGCTGCTGGCGCCACAAAGGCTGCCCTTGCCACGACAAACGGCAACGGCATCGAAGGTGAGGGTGACGTAATAAAATTTAAATAAAGCAACCTGACACGTGTTGTGCTCTTGCGTGGCGATGCAAGCGGCATATTTTTGTTCTCACGGATGTGTATTGGAAAGACGTGCTATCCACTGCGTCTCTGCACCGGGTGTTGGAACACGATCTGTACTTATATTTGTTTATGTCAATGATCTCACATCAACCACCGAGCTGGTACTTCAACAATGTGGTCAACATGTAGCGTACATGTTGTTTTAGCCAGTCAGGGGCAAACAGCCCTTTCGCCATTTACCAATGCCATGATTCCTCCCAGGTGTTGTGGATCTCGCGGTAGCACTTCATGGAACTTGCGACCACCATGCATTCTTGCTGGGGATCTTTTGGGACATCTCTCCCTTTCCATAACAAAGTATCTCGACGTTTGTTATGAAAATCTCCTCCAAATCTTCGGCGCGCAATAGGGACGCAGACCACATCAATGCCCGTAGTTCAAGAACATCTTCTGTGGTCGTTTTGTCTGAAACTTTGTCGATATCCACAACTTCACGACCATCCTGGCGCGCTATGTCACGGTAAATCCCGAACCATTCAATTGGTTGAACGGCTGCGCCAACACCTGACTCGACCCGTCTTCACTATCGTTCTTCGACGTGGATCTGAGTGATTCAGATGGCTTCCATATCTAATAAGAGGCTAGCTAAAGAGCTGGCTTCCATTCATGAACATGGATGCCCTGAAGGGATCAAACTCTTGCAAGCGGACGACCTCAAGACCTGGTTCCTATCCTTAGAGATATTGGGGGAGAGCTTGTATAAAGTGAGGGATTCATGACACCAACATGTTTTTTTCCATAGATAACCCTAAGCTGAACCACTCTAGGGGGAGGTTTTTGCTCTCCGATTTACGTTTGGTCCTAGATATCGTGGGTGTTGTGTGAGTTCTTTGTGCAGGCGCCTGACTCCCAAGGCTTCAACAGCCATAGAGTCTCCTGAAGTTGTCTTCGTCGTTAATGACACCTACCAAGCGCCGATTCACGTATGTCTCGATGCCTCCTGGAATAGGCGCGCAAACGCATCTCACAATTCATAGCCGCACATCTATTCCAATGGACATATCTGTGCTAGCATATTGGGCAATGAGTGGTCTCCTGTGTTAAACACGAGTTCCATCTGCTTGACCTTGCAGAGTATGCTCGCTTCATGCAAGGTGAGTAGGGGCTATTGGATTCAGCCGTATGGTGTCTCACTGAATCGCTTCTCCAGAAGAAGGAAAGGCAGGTATCCCGATATAAGTGAAAAAAGGTCTGGTGGCTGAAAAAGGTTTAGGCCGGAAGGCAATGATAGATACGTCAAGACTGCCCCCCTGTCACCCAAGAATACACATTTTCTTTATGAAGGTATGTCCCTCAACTATTGAGCTTTGTACACCCTGACGCCAATGCGCTGTTGTTTAGATGATACGTAAGTTAACCCTTAGACTTCATTTATTCAGCGCTTTACGATTGTGGTCTCTCCACCCAGCGTTTAATTCGGCCGCTGACCATCCCGCAATTCAAAACCCCGGTCCGATATCCCATAAACACAGTTGTTTTTTGACCCAGCCAATCTGTGTCTCCATGTCATACCCTGCTATTCTCTGTTTTGGTTTGCTGGAGGCATGTATCTTGTATAATCCACCTGAGTTTCACTCCCTCAAGGTCGAAAATGTATTCAGTGCCAAGGATGATGGGCAGGTGACCAGCCTCGTCCGGACAATTCTGCTAAGTACAAGTACAGACTGAAGAGTCATGACCGATCCAAAAGCTCTAAATCAAGCCAGACACCAAAATGACCCACAAATATTTATGAGACACGTGCTCTCTTGCACGAGGAAGCACTGCCAGAGAGTTGCGACACTGCCACCCTTGCATCCTCTCCGCTTTCCACAAGCACCTTCTCGCTCATCTAAGCCGATTATTTAGGGTTGTCAAAATGGGTGGGGGCGACTTGAACATGAAGAAGTCGTGGCATCCGCTCCTGATTAAGAATCAGGAGCGGGTGTGGTTGGAGGAACGGAAAGCTGTGAGTCGCAATTTTTGTGTCCAGGCTGCGTCCTGACGATAGACTCTTCTCGTCATAGCTTGCTGAGAAGAAGAAGCTCGATCAGCTGAAAAAGGAGCTCGAGGAGGAACGCCACATGCAAGAGCTGCAGCGGCTTCAGGAGGAGCAAACGGGAAAGAAGAGAACGGAGAAATTAGAGTGGATGTATTCTACTCCCGCGACAGGCGGAAGCGCCAATCCAAATGAGCTCGAGGACTATCTCCTTGGGCGTAAACGAGTGGATAAGATTCTTTCAGGTGACGAAAATGCAAAGGTGAGCAAGTGCTACACACCACGGCTGAACTTCTGAATCAATTTGCGTATGTATCTAGCTTGGCGCTTCGCACAAGAATTTCATTGCTGTTCAAAACGCAAACTCTGCTCGTGATACAGCTGCCAAAATTCGAGACGATCCTCTACTAGCTATCAAACAGCAGGAGCAGGCATCCTATCAGGCACTCATGTCGAATCCCCTTCGTCTCAAAGCCTTGAAGGAGAGGGCTGGGATCGATGACAACAATGACCGGAAGAGGGAGAGAAAGCACAGGCACCGTCGTTCAGATGACGAAGACAGGGATAAGCCAAGGCGTCACCGATCCCGATCCCACTCAAGGGACAAACATAACGATCATTATTCCAGGAATTCCTATCGCTACCGCCGACGCTCATATTCCAGAAGTCCGGCAAGACCCCGTCGATCTGCGTCTCCAGCACCACGCCGGGACGAATATGAATCCCACGAGCGACGTCACAATGTGAACAGGGAAGATCACTACCGTCGTTCGCGCTCTCCCGATAATCAAACGCGAAGGTTTCCCCGAAGCGATGATAGGCCGCGCGAACGGAATATCAGCCGTGATGAGGTGCCAAGCTCTCATGCGCACCGTTCTCGTTATTCAAGTCCTCCCTCCCGCTCTGCTCCCCGTCCGAACTCGCCTTCCCATTCATCCCGACCTTCATTGCCGACTGAACAAGAGCGAGCGCGGCGACTTGCTCAGATGTCTGCTAATGCTGAAGAGCTTGACTCCTCCCGCACCTCCCGGCTGGAGCTTCTCAGAGCCCAAGAGGACAGGAGCGTGTGGAAGAGGAAGAGAAAAGGCGAAAGGCCTTCAAGAACGGCGGTACGGGTGACTTTATGCGAGCACAAAGCAAAGCTGTTTACAGTGGCAGCATTGGCCTTGAAGAGAGGCTGAGACGTAATCGGGGTGTATTAGTGCGAGATGTCGATTGATGTGAGGCATTCCTTGCGCACGATAACGGACTGTTTGTTTATTATGTTCATTGTACTTGGCACACGCATTGTTCAAATTGTACAATCTATTGATCCATACGACTTTCAAGCCTCGTCACTTGCAACATCGCTCCCTCCTTCGGACCCATCATCCCCTGTGCATACATCCTCAATATCCAGGATGCTAAAACGACTGATTGGACCCTCAACATCATCCGAGTCTAATTCGTCTGTGTCAGATGCAGCTTCCGGATCATGGTGATGGCGTTTTTGGGGTAGGTCAATGTCAGAGTAATCATTCTCTGCTTCATCGCTGTCATCCAAAGATTCCATGCTGGGATGATCATCAGCAATCCAGATCCCTTTCGTCTTTGTCCGACTCTGAATGTATCCAGGAGGCCAGAACGCCCAGCGAACTTTATTCTCAGCAATCGCACGAAGGACTGTGAAGCTGGGGGATGAAAACGTGCGAAGCAAACAAACACAGGAAATGAACGAACTTGCATTCCCAGCACGATTAACATCGGGCCGTCCCGCCTTTGCAGTGACCATTCCTTTTTTGATGGCAAACGCAGTCATAACGTCTATCGCTGTCCATTTCAAAGGGCTTTTAGTTGGCAAGACTGCAGGCCGTTGTCGGGGAGTTCTCCATGTTCGTTTATCTTGGACAGGTTCCTTTGCCACATGAGAAGGATGAAAATTTTGTAACCTAAATACCTCCTCCAACGGCATAATTGAGCCTATGTACCGAATACAGGACGGAATGGTTAGGATTTGTGAGATCGGCAGTATTGAGCAAAGAGCCTAAACAGGATGTTAATATTGTGGAGAATGAGTGAGGTGAATATGCACTTGAAGCTCCATAGGGACATAATTCGGCAGGACGAGCCCTGGACAATCCACTAGCCGAATTTCCGGGGTCCAGAACAGGGTTTGGAAATGTTTTGTCTGGTTCAACGCCAAGGTCAACTTCATGAATTTCTCAACGTGCTCGGACGTCACCTTTCCAGGAGTTCGCGATGCCTTCACTTTTTTGGCACCGAAAAGTGCGTTCAGCAAACTAGATTTGCCCACATTCGGCTGACCTGGAAGATCTGGTAAGAGAACTAATGCAATATGCCAAGCATCGCTTTACCGATAAGTCCAACGGTCAAAGGTCGGTGACTGGCTTCTGACCGATATCGTTTTCAGGTTCATCATCTCCTGCATTCTCTTCATGTCCGCCATCCGATTCAGCATCTACGCTACCAAGGGGCTCGTGGGCATCTCCATGCGAAGAAATTTTGGACTCATGCGACCTGATCACTGCGTCCCAATCAACAGACTCACGCACTCTCGGTCGCCATCGTGCAATCTTGTCAGGGGAAGCTAGAACGTGTGCAGGTGGAATTAAGAGATTCCCATGCGCCCGTTTCAGAGCAACCACGAGCGATTCCAGCGCAACGGCCGCAATGTGGGGTGTATATTGTTTTCTGGAGCCTATTAATATCTGAGAAGTGTGAGCCCAGAAACAGTATCTGATAATCGTAGTAAGCCCACCTTGTCCTTTCCGCTCTTCTTCGCCCTCCATTTGACGGTAGCTTTCGGTGAGAATGACCTGATACGCGGGGAACCGCTGTTCCAGCCAACTCCGCCAAGCGGAGGCGCATTCCTCACCCACTATGCCTATTTTTGTAAGTATGAATATAACTTGCTTGGGAGGTTGAAGAGAAGAAATGAAATTATGCAGGGACGGAGGAATATGCAAAGGCGGACAGCGGGTGTCAAGCAAAACAAGGAGAATGCTCGAAATCTCAGTCACTCTCCATCTACAATGTACCATCATCGCGAGAATTTCACCTCCAAGCAGAAGAGACTCACAGTTGTCTCCAAACCTCGAGATTCTCCTCGTAGTGGGACGGAGAGTTTAAGTCCCCGAGTGGATCTAACGTTTCATTAGATTCCTCACCACGCCCTTGCCATTCGTTCATTCGCTTGGCAGCATGCTCTCGCCATTGTTCAAATGAGCGGGCTTCATTCGAGTCCACTTCCTTCTTAGACATGTCATAGCGCCATTTAGGCCTCTTTGGACATCCGAGATCGTCAGGCAAATCTATGATATCATTTGGAACATGGCATGCTGAGTCTTTAATTGGTCGAGGAAGGGCAAATGTAGACGCGAGAAGTTTGGACCGAATACGAAACTCATGGGATTGCTTGAGGAATGTAGATTGAAGTCTTCTTGTCGACTCAATCTTGCGTGCGTCGGAGGGTTGCAACACTCTGGAAGATGGAGCTGTTCGTCGACGGGCAGTTCCGGAAGCAGAAGGGATCAGAGCGTCTGAGTCGACATCGCCGCGTTTAACTGCGCGCTTCTCCTGTAGTTGAGCTTTCTTTTGTTTATGCGAAAATGGCTTTCTGCGAGGCATAGGATGAATTCAAGCGCCGTTCTCGATATCAACAGGGGTCAACATAAGGCTACGTTTCGGTCTACCTTACCCCGGGCTAGAATCCCTTGGGGCCGCGCAGTTTAAGACTCCTTGGGAGTTTCTATATTTCTAGTGGGCTCAAATGGCCCCCCTGAGGCGATTCGCTGTCACCATTTTGGCGTTGCTGGGATGTGTACTCGCCTATGAGATATCAATCTCAGAGAAGGATGCACTTAGCGAGGTTTGTTCTGGAATGTGGGCTGACGAAAGGACATATATCAATGGTGGAGTGCATTTTGTTTCCTCCGTCTTATAAGGGGCCTTATTCCGATTCCATAGTTACATTCTCCGAGAAAAGCGTTGGCCGCATAGCGATGATAATATACGAATTCTCTGATATTCGTTTTCTTGGGAAAGTTACGGGAGAAAATACGGAATGGGCAGTAAGCCAACTGGGGAATTTCTGTGGCCTAGAAGTGGTGGAAGCGCTGATTAACTTAGCAACCCACCTATGTTTGCACCTCGAATGCATTACAAGCCCATCTTTGCGACGTCTCTCAACTCGGAAAATTCATCATCAACTTGCCCTCAAATAGGACTATCAACGATACTAGTATCTGGACAGAATCTGTGGGCTTTAAATGGAACATTAGTGGTGTTGAAAGCGCCTTTTGGAACCCTCCTGGTGGCATACCATCTCCGCCACCCTCACCTGAAAATTCCACTGTGAACTGGAAGCGCGACGACAATTATAGGCCTACGGCGCCCAGCTATATTTATAATGGAGCGCCTATTCACTATAAGGTTTCTAAGAAAGGCTATTACTGCATTGGTGAGCGCCTTCGATACGTGTTCCCATTGTCAAATTCATTCGCAGCTCCCTCCATGAAGGGGCGGTGCCGGTGACCCTTGTCGAGTACGGAAACAGCAGCTCACCGGTTCATGCGGCGTTTGACGGGACGGTCTACTTCCGAAACACGTTTAATGGACATCTCTCCGCGGCGGATCACCCCAAGATCACAGTAGGTCCTATTCAGTTTGAATATTTAGCGAAGGTGGCTAAAGGACATGGCTACAGTTTTACTGGCTCCTAACCATCGCATACTTGTTTATTGGAGGGACGTGGGGATTCCTTTGCTACAAGCACAGGGAAGACATTATTCCCATTCAAGTATGAAAGTTATGGATCCCCATTTGGCAGTCGGAGCTGACTTGTATGCCCTAGTTCTATGTATCTGCTCTCGTCTTTCTGCTTGTCACCGAAATGCTGGCGAATTGGGGTGCGTTTCATTTCGTCTACGCTTCTTATTCTGATATCGCAGGATTCTCTAGGCTACTACCGATATTTGAATGCTCACGGACGCGGGATTACAACTGTGGCTTTCCTCATTGTAACCGCCATTCTTGACGCCGGGAGGAATGCATTATCCTTCTTCCTGCTGCTCGTCGTTGCATTGGGATGGAGTGTAGTGCGAGAAGAACTTCATGTTATGACTAGATGCAAGGCTTTAGCGATAGCCCACTTCGCCTTTGGCGGTGCGAATCATCCCTTGAATTCTCGGGAAAACTCAAATTGATTTTTCCCGTTCAGTGATGTATGCTGTAGCCATCGTTGAAGTCGAATTGGAAACTGCTTCCCTGGGACTTCTCTTCTTGTTTATTATGCCATTAGCATTTACTTTGAGCACCTTCTTGCTTTGGATTATGTATGGCCTTCAAGGTATTCCCAATGTCCTCCGAGACCAACGCATGTGCTGACCATTCCATCCCATCCACAGCTACAATCCAAGAGCTTCGTGCGCGAAAGCAGACGTACAAACTTAGTATGTTTAAGAAGTTACATTATATCCTCATAATGGCAGTCGTCATCGTCGCTGGTTTCTTTGTTGTCACCACGGTGACTTTCTCGAGTCGATACGAGGAAGGTGAGCATTTCGGATACTGATCAACTTTGAGCTTCTCTTTCTCCATCTCGTGGTCTTCATTAGATTTTGCATCTCGAACCTGGTCATACAGATGGTGGTTAATGGATGGATATTTGTCGATTCTCTATCTCCTCGTCTTCTCGTCCACCGCTTACATTTGGCGCCCAACGGGAAACAACCGAAGATATGTTCCCATGTCTCTGCTTCCGAATTTCTACTAGAGATGTCTGACCTTTTTCTGATACCCACGCTAGTCATGTCCACTGAACTGGCACAAAGTGAAGAGGATGCAGAAGATTACGACCTTGACGCTCTGGAACGGCGAGAAGACCCATCTCGTGGGGATTTGAGCGAAGCTCCCACACAAGGACAGATTCGTCTTGGAGATTCAAGAACTGAGCTCCGTGAGGATGGAGTTGTATTTGAGATCGGCGGCGAAGATGATGAAGATGGGACTAAAGGCTCGGACGAACGGAATAGGTTAATGGGCGGATCGAGTCCTGCCCCTGGAATACCCAAGGACCACGACGAGTAACTGTGGAGGATGAAAAGGGAGGACGTACTTCTCCTGGCTTTGTTTCTGTTGACTTTTTCTTTACTCTGTGGAAGTAGATAACATGGCCCTTATTTAATGGGAGCATCCAATTGTGGCCTGTACGTGCATGCCTGCATCCTCCAACTGACCTCAATTTCAACCTCACGCGCATCCGCACCCACTTTCCCACGATGCGACTAAGTGGTTATCGCGACGACAACATTCAGCCATGCCCATTCCACCCATCCTAGAAACAATATTGGAATGCATTGAGCCTTCATCGAGCTTCACTGGCGCCCTACCACGTGTAACATCTTCTTCCGGAGCAACATACTTCGTCAAATTGGGACGTCCCTCCGAGAAGGAACAATATGAAGGCGAATCGGAATCTCTCAGATTATTCGATCGATCCAGTCCTGGAATCGCTCCTAAACTGTTCGTCAATGGTATCGATGAATCTACTGAGAGACCGTATATGATTTCAGAGTATATCGATGTGAAGTCCTCTTCATTGTCTTCACATGGTGGAGCGGAGTATTTGGCCAAGAAGTTGGCGACGGAGGTCCATTCGCTGTCGAGTGAGAATGGGAAGTTTGGGTTTAGTATACCTACGTATTGTGGTGTGACGAGGATTGAGAATGGTTGGTATGACACATGGGAAGAGGCTTATGGGAAGATGATCGGTGGACTGCTGGATGGAATCGAGAGGGAGGGGAGAGACCCTCGCGGGGAGTTGGTAAAAATGGGAAAGGAAGTGATCACCAGGTGAGTTGGAGGAGCTGGAAGACACGCCCAAAGGGTTATTCGCGCATTGACACTTCTTACAAGGGCCATCCCTCACTTACTGGGACCAAGACTCAAATGCACACCTTCGTTTCTTCATGGAGATTTATGGGTCCGTAGCCCCCATTACCCGCCCTTCTTAGTTCCCGAGGCTGACCATTAATCTTCAGAGTGGAAACGTCGCCATCTCAACTAGGACGTCCAAACCATTCATCTACGATCCATCTTCTTACTTCGGGCACAACGAAGCAGATCTCTCCATTGCGCGTATATTCGAGGGTTTTCCCAGAGCATTCTATGAGACGTATCATCAGTATCGAACTAAGAGCGAGCCAGTGGAGGAGTATGAGCAAAGGGCGGATTTGTATGAATTATTCCATTACTTGAACCATATGCTGGTGTTTGGGGTGAGTCTGAAAGGTGAGGCACAGTGAAAGGAGTTCGGATTGGCTGCTTTTAGGGAGGCGGATATGCCAGTAGCGCTCGATCTAAGATGAACTCTCTATTGGTTACATGGACAGCGTAGACAAGAGTTCAAATCTCTGAAAGCGAATTCAAGACATCGAGCCAGGCGGATCATATCTACGTACAGCCCACCAGTGATACCGAACATAAACAGTAACAGCAAGGTCCATCTCCCTTGCACCACTTCCCGTGTGAAGATGTTTTCGCGGAGGCTTTGGGATATATATGTTTCCTTGGAACTGATGTTCATCAAGGCCTGGAAGCGAACTATCGAAAGTGCGTAGGAATTTGTATCGTACATAAGAAACTTGGCTTGGTGCAGACCCCCGTTCTTCGTCATTAAGAACAAGCAGTAGACAGTTTCATGTTTGAAGGAACCTGCCAGCGACTTGCTTGGCAATAGATAGCGGAAGAATCAGTTTCGTTTAATTGCGCTCATTTACTTCGATCGGTGATGCCGACGCTCCAGATCGATCATCGGACATTGACAAGAGCTTTAGCTTATCCGGTTTCAAATATGTAATTATCTTTGCAACGGAAGGTTCTGATTTCTGTTAGCCCTTAGCCCATCATCATGAGAAGCCCCTCGTGTACGCGCTGCGAAATCACGAGGTAGGCAGGTTACCAGCCTCTATTGGAATAGAGGGTGATAGGACATTTCTGCTTGACCGCGAGGAGGCTCTGCCAGTGAGCAAACCTGCGGCCCGTCTCTGACTGCTAAGGAGCCGGGTTGTGGTATACTTAGTCCGGTAGAATTCGAACCAACATCGGTAGTTCACATCGGCGCGCTTTCAACCCATTCTTCACCGACTCCCTCCAAGCCTTTCACTATACTGCTGACGGACCTCATTGGCTCGATTCTGTCCTGCTTGGCCACCTTTGCGGGGGTAGCACTCAGTTATGGTGCGTTTTCCGTCCGCTTCGTCCCGCCTGGCACAAAGCCACTGCAGGAGCAACGTTCCGACGCGTAACACCTTTCGCTGCCATAGTGCTATCTACGATTTATCTCCCGATTACCGTAACCTCGTTTGCTTATGGATTACGTGGACAAGTATGACGACGCTGCTGCTTCGCTCATGAACCTGAGTCCCGCTCGTCTTCGAAGACCACCCCAATGCCCTATATGCGTCAAAACACACGGCTTTGAGGGATGGGTTCTTCGTTTCAACAGAATTTCTTCCTGTTTCTTGGGATTCTGACCTGTGATGTTATGGTGTCCTGAACGATTCGCTAGGGTATTTACATGACTGGGTCCCCATATAGAGGCTTCACATGGCGGGGGATAGATCTGTGTCTCACCAGTGATGCGTTGCTGTCAAGCAGCAGCATGGTATTCTCGGGTTGGCGGTTTTCGCCTTTCTTGCCTGTTGTCACTGCAGCATCGGGGCGCTTGTTCATAACACACCCGCATGTCCTTTCAGGCTCGATTGCGAGGCATAAGTCGTTTCTCCCTTCCTTGATAGTCCTTAACTTGGGTCGAATGATTGGAAACAGGCTCCCTCCGAAGGAAAACATAACCCACAGTGGCGTCGCCTCCCGGTCTATCTCAGCAACCTTCTCACTTCATCCCTCCTGGTTTGCAGGCTCCTTCCATTCAAACGCTGTAGATGTTGGGGTCTTGCCAGAGGACATTCACTGACAATATTAATAAAAAAAAGGCATGCGTTAAGCCCCCGCCAATGCGACTGGCGCTGGAGGCCGAGTGGGATCCATATTTTATGACAACCATGCTGGACTCGTAATCCCTGGAAGAATGCGTCGTGGAATTGTGACGTCCCTCTCTGTACCCCCTCACCGAGCTGCAGAGTCCTGCACGTTTTGCCTCGATATTGGCCTCGTTTCCATCTCTGGGATTTAGGTACTAGGCGCTTTGCCGCGCACAGCTGAGAGGGCTGGACCAGACGATGTTGAGCGAGTTACCGAAATATCGATAAAGCGCTAATAAAGATCGCAGACCTAAGCTCGAAGCGATACCCCAAGGGGACATTAACGGGTGGCAAAGAATGGGACAAATCCCATCACAAGCTTTGCCTGCGATGCGATCATTTATTGCACCACTTACATGGAATTCTTTGGTGGTCTGACGCGGGTATGAAGCGCTAATTACAACAATAGTTCCAAAGCGAGCCTGTGAGTGACATCCCTCTATCCGCATTCCATATAACTGGTCCTTGTTTATTCGGCCATATAGCAAAAAAAAACTCGCTCCACACTAGATTTGGACTCATGCCTTGGTCAGCATGATGGCGAGAACGTAACACTATAGTACATATTAGGATACGCGAATACAGCATTTGCCAGCAAGAATCGTAATGTGTACCCTCTCACCTCACTCCCCCGACAATTGGTAACAATTGTGTTGACGGTTTAATGGACCGTGAACATACAGGCAAAAGTCCGAGGCGGTCTCCACTGGGACTGGGAGGCAACTTGAACTATGAGGATTGAATTTAACCCCGATGCTCACTACTCCTAGGGGGCTCTCCCCACGTTTAAGGGAAGATCGGAACAGTTTCAAATCGGTCATGGTAAACTACATTGCCTGTTCTAATAGAAGTTGCTTGAGCAGTCATCTCAGTTTCGTCAGAGAACAAGCTGCGAACCCGGAAAGGGAACGCTAGGGTAGTCGTCCTTTTTCTTGGACGAGAATCCGAAACGTCTGCCGGTCAAAAACCATAGAATGGCATTGATGGCCCCCCATGAAGCAAGAAGGGCAGCAGGGAATATCTGCTCAGCAGCAGTTGGATGATACCCATTGAACTGGCGGAAACGAACCACAGATATAGGGGCAATAACGACACAATAAGCTGAAATTTGAGAAGTCAGTCAGAACTAGGCGGAGCTTATGTGATGGTGATGATTGTACCCACCAATTGGATACCATCCCATGGCAATCGCGACTCGTTTAAGGTCGTAGTCAGCACCGGAAGATGCCTGACGTAGCCACTTGTATGCTACCGCACCATACGAGACAATGGAAACCAACACCGCTAGCCATTCCCAGGCATATTGGGTTGCTGCGAGTCCCCACTCAGTTTCGCAGGGCATTGAAGGTATCCCAGACTTACCATATCGTAACCTCTGGCGGCTGGTACCCTTACCAACACCGATCCAGCACCACAACCTGCGATACGGGATTAAATTACATATGGGATATCGTACGCATTTCTCACCCGGATTTACCATAATATGGATGAACAGTCGAAGCAGGAACCAGAATGATCATGATGATGAATATGATGATGAAGCAAATAGATCCTGCTGCAAAAACTTTTGCACCACTTTCGCCGAACCAGCTCCAATGGACCACTTGAAGGTACGTCAATATTGCAATGGCCATGGTAAACCACGCTAGCGATCGGTGGGTCTTTAGAAATCGACATGCGGTGAAAGATATGTCTACATACCCACGCCGTTACCCCCGATTTGCTTCAAGACCGCCTGGGTCGTACAGTACGAACCCTCGATGACTTCACCTGAGAGGGCCCACCTGATAGACAGAATATTCGATACCGCATAGCTGCAGAGGATCCAACGAGTGACAGCAAGTGTGAGTAGCCTTGTTCATATGGACGCGACAGGACTCACATCACATCTAGGAAAATAGCACACAAGAACAAGATTGAGATGGGCTGTAGCCAAGGCTCAGTGCTGGGGCCTGATGTGCTGTTCCTGCCACGATAGTTCTTGTACACTTGTCTCTGTTAGGAGTGATGAAGAAACGATAACGGATGTGCACGAGTGAATCCAACTCACCAGAGAGTGAACGAGGAGGGAAGACGCCAGAATGAAAGACAGTACACCAGCTTCAGATATAAGCTTCAGGGAATGTCAAACAACAAGTGCGCATTCGATAAAAAGATCTCACAAGAAGGCCAGCACGCAAGTTAAAGTTGTCCTTAAAGCCGGAGGTATCATGCTTCGAACATTTACTAGTCATCCTGTTTGCTGACGGGGGGAGCGTAAAATTTTGAGAGGAATGACTGCTCTTTCATATGCAGAGTCAGGTACATTGTACCGCCATCTTGATGATCAAAAAAGAGAGAAGAGCTTTGTGACGACCCAGCTGCGCATCGCCATTTGACATTCTGATTTGATTTTGTCGGCGCCCAGGCAGTGCGCAACCCAATCGCGTAACAGATCCCCAGATATAGCACTTCAAATAAGCGGGAAAGGTTATTTGAAATCTGGTGGGGCCAGGAGCACATGCACAACATCTTGGCACTTCGAGCACGTCGTCAGTCCAGCCTGCAGAGCAGCAGTAGAGGGCATATATCGGTGTGTGATGAAGGAAATTCGGAAGCACTGACAACCGGTGGATGCTGGATGTGTTTGCATGATGATACAGAAGCGCCGTCACTTCCCCATATTCAACCCACAATCACCAAGTGGAGTTGGTGCACTAGCGCTAGGCACTGCACTGGTATCTCCGGATAAGCATCTGCCGCGCTCAAGCATACACAGATGACCCCGATGGGCCACTCAGAGCGAATGCTAACGAATATTCAGGATCGCCATCCAATAAAGTCTTATCAAGCATTGCCAAGTGCACACACAAGGTATGCACACGCGAAAACATGGCTGCCTACTGACAGAAAAAATTCAGGAGAGCCCTCGCATCCAAGTTATGACATTAGACGCTTCACTTGGGAGCATTGCAGCATGCTTCAACACCACAGTAATAGACCTAAGTCTACTTTTCTGATCAAGAACAAATCGTATTGCAGATGTTTTCGCGGCGGTAAGCAACGTCCAGTCGCCGCATGGAGTAAATATATTTGGGCCAAAACTTCTATTGACAGGATGTCACTTGGTACCCCTTGTCGCGTTGGCCCTTCACGCCCGCATCGGGATTCCACGGAAGCAGCACCGGATGATCGAACGGCAGACGAAGCTTATAATGCGGCTCTTTGCCACCCATTACCTGGCGCCCTAGGAAGATCACCTCGAGCTCTGCGATCTTGAATGAGTCATTCGCACGGAAGAAGCAAGTCATCCGCACAATATCATCTCACGGCTGTGCTAGTGTACCTAGTACCTCAACCAGGCTGATATCGTGGTAGACTCTACAGCTCGATGAAGATGAAGACGAGGAGGAGGGTTGTTGTTGTTTATTCTGGATATTTATCCTGCAAACTTTAGGCTGCTCGTGAGAGCGCCGAGGGCAGGGGTTGGAACAAATACACGAAAATAAAGTGAGAAAATAATAATCTAAGTCCGATTCGAGTGCTCTCATGCGTTCTGACGAGGTTAACGCCGAATGCTGCTCCACTTTTGAGTTGTCGCGTTGGAGGAGGGGGGTTGCAAGGCCGGAGGAACGTAGTAATGCTTTCGATCTTCCAGGGATTACGTGTCAACCTCCCGCCCTTACTGATTTTGGAACATATTCGCCTTGAAACTTGGCCATGCAGCCATGCTATGTGTAAAACATTGGGAGGTGCTCATATTGTATTCTAATGCAAGAACGCACTCCCATATGCCCATATGCGGCCATGTAGGCGGAAGAGTTCAGATTCGACAGCTAGTGTCAAATATTCATACTCAACCTTGGAATGAGTCACTATAATAATAGAGGGAAAGATCGACCGGACGATTACAAAACATAATATACATGGGTGACAACATAGCGGTTCCTTATTGAACCACAAATTCAAGAATGAAGCCCCCGGAATATATGCGAGCATGTAATCTCCAATGGGGACTCTTAACCATAATGAGTGTTACTTCTGGGGGGCTCTGCATAGGTCGGCGGGATTGGAATCGTTTCAATTGCTCCACCATCGATGGGAGCCGCTTGAGCGATCATCTCAAATTCCTCAGGAGAACCAAGCTTCAAGTTCGAGGTGCTGCTGGGGGAGGTGCTCTCTTTGTTGGAGAATCCGAAACGTCTACCAGTCGAATACCACAGAATGGCATTGATGGCTCCCCATGAAGCTATAAGGGCAGAAGGGAATATCTCACCAGCAGTGGTTGATTGATGACCACTGAACTGGCGGAAACGAACCGCAGATAGAGGTGCAACGACGACACAATAAGCTGGAGTATGATAAGTCAGTTAGGGGCAGAACTTATGTAATGGTTGTATTCACCGATAGGATACCATCCCATGGCAATCGCATCCCGTTTGAGGTCGTAGTTGGCATCAATAGATGCCTGGTGTAGCCACTTGTACGCTACCGCACCATATGCGACAATGGAAACTAGTATCGCTAGCCACTCCGAGGCATATTGGGTTGCTGCGAATCCGGGCCTCAGTTTCGCAGGGCATCATGGCAGCAAAGGTATCCAAGACTTACTGAATCGTAACTTCTGGCGGCTGGCACCGCTGCCATTACGGATCCAGCACCACGGCCTAGGACTCAAAGGTTAAATCATATGTGGGATATTAGATGTAATTCTCACCCAGCTTCACCGTAATATGGATGGAAAATCGAAGCGGGAATCGCAATAATCAAGATGATGAATACGGTAATGAAGCAAATGGATCCCGTTGCAAAAATCTTTGCTCCCCTTTCGCCGACCCAGCTCCAATGGACCACTTGAAGGTACGTCAATATTGCAATGGCCATGGTAAACCACGCTAGTGATCGG
Source organism: Cantharellus anzutake (assembly GCF_015039405.1). Taxonomy (NCBI): domain Eukaryota; kingdom Fungi; phylum Basidiomycota; class Agaricomycetes; order Cantharellales; family Hydnaceae; genus Cantharellus; species Cantharellus anzutake. The sequence goes on from NW_024067032.1 coordinate 306,563, forward strand.
TGGGTCATTGGAAGTTCGACATTTGGTGAAAGATACATCTACATACCGACGCCGTTACCCCCAATCTGCTTTAAGGCCGCCTGTGCTGTACAGTATGGACCCTCGACGACTTCTCCTGTGAAGGCCCACCTGACGGACAGAATATTTCCTACCCCACCGCTGCAGAGGATCCAACGAATGACAGCGAGTGTGAGTGGCCCTGTTCATAGTGTTGCGACAAGGACTCACATCACATCGATGAAAATAGCACACAAAAACAATACTGAGATAGGTTGTATCCAAGGCTCGGCGCTAGAGTTTGGTGTGCTGTCCCTGCCACGATAGTTCTTGTATGCTTGTCGCTGTCGGAGGCGATAAAGAAACTATAAATGGTGTGCATGAGTAGATCCAACTGTCAAGGGCTCACCAGAGAGTAAAAAAGGAGGGAAGATGCTAGGACGAAAGACAATAGGCCAACCTCTGATACAAGCTTCAAAGAATGTCAAATAGCAAGCATGCACTTGATGGAAGGAGCTCACAACAAGGCCAGCACGCAAGTTGAAGTTGTTGTGGAAGCAGGAATCATCATGCTTCGAACAAGACATCCTGCGCGCTGATGAAAGGGGGAGAGCAGAATTTCTATAGGAATGACCGCTTTTTCATGCTTATGTGTTAGGCACATCGTGCCACCATCTTGATGACCAAAATAGAAAAGAGACGCGGAAAGAGCTTTTAGTGAGCACCGCCATTTGACGTTCTGAATTGAGTTTGTAGGCCCAAGCAGTGCACAATGCAACTGCCTTGACAGATCTTCGGGTGCAAACACTCGAGATTAAGCGCGAGAGATTATTTGAAATTTGGTGGATGCAAACACGTCATCAGTTTGGCCAGCAGTGGAAGGCATGTGTTGCAAAAAGTAATTCACAAACTGGTGGATGTTGCGCTGCGTGGAGACACAGAAGCGCTGTCAAGCACCATAACAAGTTTATACTAATAGAGGTTGTTAACCTACATGTAACATGAGTCATCCGTTAGTATTACGGCATAACCGTAACAGGCAGATGTCCGAGTCGATCAATTAATGGCCTCAAGACACGTGATTTGATTGAGGTATTACATAATCAGGCCATTTATGGAAACGATCTTAAACCAATTGATCTTTGGAACTTTCCGTAATGCGCACCATCCCTAATCTGGATGGAGGTGGAGGTGGTCAGCCAACCACACTGTCTCCATCATCCCGTGTCTCTTCTTGACCTTTGTCAGTCTCAGCAAACCTGCGGTACATATTTGACTAAGGTACAATTGGCACCAACGCCATCGACGCTTTAAGCTCCACCCACCTCATCTGCCCTTTATGCCTGCGCGGTTGATGGACCCTGTTGGCCTGGTTCTGGCCTGCTTGATGGGGGCAGCATTTCTTGGTGCGTTTTATAATCACTTTTAACCTACCTTGCACAATCCAGGGCTCCCTAATCCTCCAGTGCCTTTCCTCGGTAGGAACGTATGCTGTCTTATTCTGTTGGAGCCTCTGCATTTCCCCCAGGGGCGGCGTACCTTGGTTCCTACGCATAACATCTTTCGCCGCTCTAGCCTTATCCACCGCTCATGTCACAACCAGCTTCATGTGTTTGTGGCCTTTTGTGGATTACTTGGAGGAGTATGGCGACGTTGCCGCATCGTACTTGAATTTGACCACGACAGATCAACTCTCATGGTCGTCATTTACTTTACCGCACGCTCCCAATCCCTCGAAATACACGACTCTGAGAGATGTGATCTTTCTATTGACGGTAAAGATTTTCCCGCTGTTCTCCCGCTGTTCCCCGCATTTCTAACCTACCCCAAACGATTCATTAGGGTATTTTACATGACACTGTTTTCATATGGAGGCTTCACATGGCCTGGGATAAGTCATACCTCATCTGTGCCCCCTCAACGATCCTGGCAACGACGACCAGCTGTAAGACAACCTCCTGGTATTCTTAGGTCGCTCGCTTTATCTGCTTCCTTCTTTGTCACCGCAGTAATAGGGTTCTTTGCCATAACGCATCCTCCAAGTCTGGCTTCTGTACTGACAGTTCAGGATCGATTGCGAAACGTAAGTTGTACCCTCCTCCTCAGTCCCGGCTGCTTAACTCCCATTCTTCGAATTGGGAATACGGCCTCCACCCCCCAGTGGCGCTGTCTCTCGCTCTATCTCTGCATAGTCAACAACACCATGACTCCATCACTGCTAGTTTACAAACTACTTCAACTAAAAAGCGAGATGACCGCCTCGGCTGGGAGCAATAACACTAGTTCCAGCGAGGAGAACAAAGTGCCTTCTGCCGTCCCCAAAACTCAATCAGTGGCAACATCATCGATGAAGTTATCCACGCCGTCGGTATCTCCTTCCCCGGCTGCCGGTGGCAAAACATCGGCGACTCTCCCCCGAACCGAACTCCAAATTCAGGAGGCCCGTAGAGAAACTGCAAGATTCTTGAACGGAACCATTTATACAGTCATCATCTGCACCGTCATTTTCATGGGTATCTTACTTCCCGGAAGTTTTGTCAGCGCCCTTCAGCCTAATTTCAAGATCTGGCATATGACTTTACTGGCTCAGGTTACGGTAAGCTGGGTTCCATCTTCATTTCTCTTTTTAGAGGGTGTTTCGTCAATATTATGGATATTTCTGGACGTTCCTGGAATCGTATGCGCCTTGGCTAATTTTGCGTTCCTCGTCCACTCCTTGTTTAGGGTCTATTTCCGGTGTTACTCACGATCAATTCGTGTTACCTGAAATCAAATATGCGGGCTTCTTTGTAACCCCTTCCGAACATGGCCCGAAAAAAATTTTTTCCTTCAACATCGATAACCTCCATCGTCCTTTCTTTTCTCTGCCGCGAAAGTTCACCTGCCCGTCTTATCAACTTTGTGTTGTCTATTCTGAACATCTCTCTCTCCGTGCATTCCATTCCTCCCTAAGTTCCGCCTACATTTTCTCCCACTTCTGTCAACCTTCGATTCTTTGCTGTGCCTATTGCTTGCCACCCAGCGTTGGAATACCCAAACATACAGGCGATGATTGAGGCTAGCCGTGTCAACAACCCGCCAATGTTACTTGATTTAGGAATTACCTACACTACGGGCTACTACCGGGGTTGAGTAGATGGCGCTTACCTTCCTTTCTGTTCATGCGAGGTTGCTCTTCCCCTGCAAGTTCTTTGTGTTGGTCATGTCCTTGCTGTGTTGTAGCGGAGTTTGCTGATCCCGTTCATAATGCCCGTTTTCATGTATGCAGACATTCTCACAAGTGTTCCAGTTGTGGGAATCCGTGTTGGGTGGGGCTCGTGAATCAAAGGAACCACGTACTTGTTGTTCTTTTGTTATAATTGGACTGAGAGGTGGATTTCGCCATACACACCTTTCACTTTTAATCGGACAGATTCTCACAGAAACGCAGTAAATGGTTCACAAATCTGGGTCATGCATAATGCTCAAGCTGGCCGCAGTTTTTTGTGGAGTTTCTTCAGATTTGTCCATTGAATTATGTACATACTTTGCATGATCGACAACGACGCCTCTTCCATTCAGTGGAGATGGCCAAATTCCCAGCTACTCTTCTCCGTGCCTGCATAACGACAGAGCGCTAGTTATATATCGACCAGTGACCAATTTCGCTTGGCGTCCTTATATATGGCCGCCAAACAGATGGAAGGCATAACAGTTGCGGCAGGCGGTACTTTTACCTATTACCAACCGTTTCTTGAGATGTACATCACACGCTGCTCTGAAATTTAGCACGATGGGCAAGCTAGTGCAGTCAGCGTGACGAGAGGCTGGTGAGCCCGAAAAAACTGATGGCTGCACTCTTAGTGGTGACAATCCAGCTGTGATTTAGTAACTCGCAGCCTTGTTAGGGTGCAGATGCAGAACACCTAATGACCCCGATCGTCCAAATGCGAGGACTCCTGAAGACGACATCAATCCTCTTACATGTAATTAACTTCTAGTTATGAATACCTTCAACGTGATCAAAGCTAGGAAGATTCGTCCCATCGGTGCCCTGAGCCCAGTAAATTGCAAGCATTTGGTCGGCGGATTGCAAAAACCAGTGCTTGCGATTTAGGGCACCGATATGTATGATGGACCTTTCTTTCGATCACGTTGAAGGTATTCATACAAGGCGCCCAAGATCGTCCTCGCATTCGGAAGATTAGGGTCAGTCATCTGCGCCTGCTGATAAAATAATCTCGGTGAGCAGATCTTGTGAGTGCTCAGTTCACAAAAGTAGAACTAAATGTTATTAGTGTACCCCGCGAATGATGAGCGCTATTATAGCAAAATACACGAACTCTCAGCCAGTAAACGAGTAAGCGCGTACAAAAGATAGACCTCACCTCAGTTCATGAAAGTAGAACTGAGGAGAGCAAGAAAAAGTCGCATCCAGTGGCCGCTTTTAAGCCTACAACGACGTCTATCAACAGGAAAGTCGAGAAAGGAATTGTGGGCAATCATCGGCGGCTGTGGGTCCGTGCGCCCATAAACTGTGGGACGTCGATATTCCGCTACTCCGTAGCAAATTTGGGACCACACTGTGCAGGATCTTCTTTTCCCATATGACAATATGACAATATATTCGGATCACTCCGCTATAAATCGAGTCTTCTGTACACGCAAAATTATCTTCAACTGGAGATGCTCGATTTGGGAACCTCTTACCAATGACCGTCTACATGTGTTAACTCGATTGCACTCGGAATCTCATACAAGCGCCCTCATGAAGCTTTGAGGAGTCATTTGGTGTGGGTACTGAGATGCTCCGCTGCCTGAGTCCGACCTTCATAAGCAAATGGAGAGCTTCTTCCCTGCCTGCATACACGTGGTCGTTTTCCTAATACCCCCACCCTCACCGCGCGTCTTCTCGAATCTTCGCCTCTCTGCTCCGTAGTCGTTGCCACCTCCCCCACCATTCCTAATAAATATCGAGGATTTTGACGCGATCGGATATCTCGACGGCCTGATCTTATCACCAGAACGCTCATTTTTTTTAACAAAAGTGTCTTCTCGTTCTCAGATTGGGGTTGCACCATACCCTATATCCAGCTACGGACTTCTCAGCAACGCCAAAAATGTTATCATTCGTGCTGTTGTGCATGCGCTTCGCTCGGACACATGAAATATTCCCATTTTGGGCACTACACCCGCTACGTAACTTTGGGGTTACGATGATGTTCCCTTCGTCCCCTCAAATTCGATAGACTCTGAGACATAGTGATCCAAGCCAATTTCGGGCATTCCCGTGCTTGCTGGCTGGCTAGGATCAGCGATTGTATGTCTGGGCTAGTATTGGTTGTTTCGATGTGCGACATGCATGCTCCAGAGGGGTTAATATCGTTGGTGTTGACGAGGGCGCTACCTGCTTACACAAAACATCCAACCACGCCGATATCTACATAAACGAATGCACTGATACTGCCCCATTGGATTTTAACACATTTTCCACTGTTGATTACTCTGTTGCACCGGTGTTTCCATACTTTGCTAACAAGACTCGCAGGAAGGTGAATACATGCAAACCCGCTTTTCAACCTCGCCGACAGAGTTGGTTCCTCTTCTTGTAGCGACTTCCTAGAGCGATACCTGTGTGACCCCGGAGTGTCTTCGAAGCTCTGAGCCTGGTTGCCATGCGTGATTCGGCTATTCCTTGTCATTGTAATGTTGAAGCTTGTCTGACAAGAGTTGGTACAGCGGAACCTCTGAAGGACAAATCTCATTGCTTTAAAACCCAGCAAAGCGAGCAAGCGATTCCAAGGCTATCAGCATTGCTGCATTGGGATGAATGTCCTTCAACACAGAGCTATATATCGTCACTCGACTATTCGAGCAAAGGTTTACGGCTAGCTCAAAATCCTGAAGTTGTTTGATGCAAAAGGCCATCGGCGATCCTGGGAACTTCGTGCCAGTAGGAAGAACACTATTCAAAAGAGTTAGAGATAGAGCTAGTTTTGCGCGGGATGATCAGACTTTACTTGTGAAAGTGAATGGGTTCTCCAGGCCAGGGCGGCCGATCACCCACAATTCTTTACATGCTAAACACGCCATAGTGGGGGATTCCCAATCGCCATTGTGAATATGTACCACTTTAGCACCCTTCCAGTCGGCTCACGCAGAGCTTTCGCTACCGCTGGTTATTAATTCGGCGGTTGACTTATGTGCTCGATCCTCCCACCTTCCCACACATCCGTTGCTGTGCGGGGAGGTGTGGTATCATCTGATTTGGTCGCTGCGCTGTACTGCTGAATCTCATCCCTACTCAGTGCCGAGCCCATGCTCAATGGCCTTCGTTGGATTTTAGGTTATTAAATCGTCCCAAACCGTCAGGCCTCTGACTCGTGCAAAAGCTGGCTCATGACAACGGGATATCAGGACACCCACACCTTGCGACAGCGCACCAAATAGGAGCGGACAAACCGCTTTGCCACAAGGGATCTGGTGTCTGCATTATATATGGCAAATGGCCTTAATGCAAACTAGTACCTGAACTAGTACAGTGCCCCTCCCGCGAGTTGATATTTACATTCGCTGACTGACAGCAATCCCGGCCCAGTCAGGTAGGAGAGTGTGCGTGCTTTTGGTGGACATTATCAGTCCATGTCCTTGGTAGGGCCTTACGTAGAGTCCGCCACTTGGAACTGTGATAGGAACTGGTGCACATCGGATTATTGATTATGAACAGTATGGTTGGGCTATGCTCAGGAGAAGTTACGCAGAACCTTGCGTCCTCTTCTTCTTGTAACATGAATTGATCATAAGTAACACTGGAAGCACTCCCTAAATGAAAGAAAGACAAGAAATGCATTAGCAGAAATTCATGCCGTTTCGAAATGTCCATATGCACTGACAAAATACCCTCGAAGAGGAAGAGAAAAACCAACTCACCGTTAGCTGAGCCAGTAAACTCATATACCAAATCGCTTTTTCAGGCATAACGATAATGAAAAAACTTCCTAGAGACAGGATAATGACGAAAAGGGCTGAGTAAGAGATAACGATAAGAATGGCTCCATTCAGGTCTTTTTCAGTTTCCCTACGGGCTTCTTGCATTTGGAGATCGGTTCCTGTGGGGATTACTGACGTTGTGTCACGGGTAGCGTCACTGCTCGAAGTCGAGGTGCTTGCTATCTCGCTCTTCAGTTGGAGGAGTTTGTGTACTGTCAGCGATGGTGTAAGAATGTTGTTGAACGCGCCGGTATAGATCGCAATGCAATGCCACTGTAGGGGGGAATATTTCCAAAGCCAATAATGGTACAGTGGAAGCTGAGTAAAGAATAGCCTGAGGGAATGATATAACATACGTTTCGAAGCCGAGCCTGGACTGACATCATGGGGACCGGACTCTGTGGGCTCCTTACGGCTGCGTACGATAGTGCTGCAATGGCCAAAAAAGAAAGCAGTTTTGAAATTGCCAACCTGAGAATACTAGGAGGCTATCTCACCACCGCTCGCCAGCAACAGTATCACTGAGGGGATACAGATAAGGTATGTCCTGTTCCACGCCACATGAAGCCTCCATATGAGAACAAAGTCATGCAAAACAACCTGATAAATCGGTTAGGGTACCACAACATGTGTCAAAAATGGGAATAGACATCAGTGAGAAAGTTTCTACCGTTGAAATAAAGATCACGTCCCCCAAAATTATGTATACCGACTCTTTGTGAGCAGGGGGTAAAGCAGCCGTCAACCACGAGAAAGATTCGGGCTGGTCCACCGTAGTCAAATTCAGGTACGAAGCAGCGACATCACCATACTGCTCCAAATAATCCATAAAAGGCCATAAACAAAGAAAGTTAATCACGACATGGGTTGTAGCTAGTGCAACTGCAGCAAAAGATGTTATGCGTAGGAATCGAGGGACAGTGCTGTTCCCGCTGGAAATCCAGAGACTCCAACAGAAAAGAGCGACGTACGCCCCTACGGAGGAAAGGCGCTTGATCAGAAAGTCCCTGGATTTGTGCGAAAGCAGGATGGAAACGAGTGGAAAACGCACCATAAAGTGCTGCCTCCATCAAGCAGGCCAGAATCGGGCCAACGGGGTCCATCGGGCTCGAAGAGAGTTGGCGGAGATTGGGTTTAAGGCGTCGATGGGATTCGAAGTTGGTATTGTACCTGGATTTATGTCACAACCCAGTCCTGATCAGAGATATACCGCAGACCTGCTCTCGCTGGTAGAGCCTCAGGTGGCAGTCAAGAAGAAACTCTCGTGGTGATAGATTGACAAGACACCTATCGCCAAAGAGCCTTCCAAGTTCCTGCACGTCGCCTAAATGTCCATGAGACTGGAATGACCTAATAACCGGAAATGAAGGGGAGAATGTTATCTAGAGTGCCCGACGGAACTGATCTCAGTCGCCGGCTTCAGGGTAATAACTTTTCGGCGGAGCGGCCATCACGCTCCCATGTGGTGGATGGATGAATTCATGTTAAAGTACGTATTTGTGCCTATCGGCATATGCCGTACTATCATTGACATGGGTGAGATTTTCGGACAATTCTGCTAAGTACATGACGACTATATAAACAGCCAGACCTCCTTGACCGATGAGAAAGAAGAGCAAAACACAGAGCAAAACAAAACACTCACATCAAAAAACATCAAGGCGTACATGAGGGGATCGTCAATACAGGATGTGGGTTTTTTGGTTGGTGTAGGGGATCCTCGTGGCGCACTGTACGAGAGGTAGCGCGTGCCAGCGACAAAACACATGACTCCGTGGATGAGATTTCGCGAGCACCCAACCCATATGGGGAGTATCCCCAGATGTCCCCCTTCTGAATCCCTTTGGAAACACTAATAGTTAATCCGATCGTTGGATATTTACGTGATGGGCAAAAAAGGTTAGGGTATCGACAGAAGGCAAGGGTGGGGTCAGCCGAAGTGACGGCCTCACCATCATCTCTCCTTGGCCGCCAACCGAGGGTCTACCAGCAAGCAAACCTACAGTGTCCCTGGCAACTGGGCTGTGGTGTATCTTTCTCGTCGTTCACAGCTACTTTACCCCCTGCTCCGAATAAGTTGGAATACTCAACTTTCAGCGGTAGAGGCATTTGCATTGACTTCTTTCCCATTTCTGACATATATTGCGGTGTCCCAAACATGACTCTGTTCTCATATTGTCCGAAAAAATACAAATCTGTATCAATACATTATAACTCAATGCAACACAATACAACGGCCAAAACGGATCGGTGGCAATGCAAGTCTTGCGTTGATTACTTGATGTTGCAACAGCCACCCAGCGTTGCAACGGGATCATTGAGTTTAAATGCATTGCAACGTGACCACAGGGCAATAGCCCAAAAGAAATGTAGATATTCTACTCCTTCAGGGATTCGAACAGACAACCCTGCATACTAGGGGATATGAATACCTATTACACATACCCATTATATTGAAACAGCTATACAGTCTATAGTAACACAGTGCAATCCTACCACTCGGCCAGCGAGCCCAGGCATATGAGGTAGACCCTCAGGTTTTATATGAATGTCTATTCAATGATCAAGTACCCCAACGAAGTGCCTATAATTGTATTGTAGCGGAGTCACCCGAACTATTATTATATTGCTCCCGACTCATTATCTGTGCACATTGCTGGCTGCTGTCCAGAGGGGTGTCAAGACTGTTTCCCATGGTCTAGCCACACTTTACATAGCTGGATAGCCCCATTGAATAGCTTCCAGAATATAATTGACCAATAAATTATGCGAAATTGGCTGTCCAACTCACTGTCCGTGCGCAATGCTGGCCACTGTCCAGAGGGGTGTCAGGACTGTTTCCCACGGTGTCCACGCACTTTACACCAATGGATAGCCCATCTGAATAGCTTCCAAAATATATAATTTGGGACTAAATTGACAAGTAAATTATTGAGAAAAACGCAAAATACTTTTTCAGACGCGAGTCTTTGGGATAACTCAATCATGCTGACCACTGTCTAAAGGGGTGTCAGGACTGTTTCCCACGCGCTTTACATCGATGAATAGCCCATTTGAATAGCTATAATTTGGGACTAGTAAATTATTGAGAAAAGTACATTCTGGACTGCAAGTGAGCCGCTGAAGTGCCATATTTGGATCATCGCATTTACAGCAGACCTTCCCCTCAGAACTAACGGAATAATCGTTGGATAATCTAAATATACAATGAGTAGAAATAAAGAGCAAGTAACTGAAGCAATAAGTAATGCGCGAGAACTGAGGGAAAATGAAACTAATTCAAATGTTTAAATATAGTATGCGGCCATCACGGATAAGTCCGAAATAGCCAAAAGAGACGCGTGACTTGTTCCCACAAGTCACATGGCCTAACCGAGTAATCCGGTCAGCCCAAACCTTCCAGCAATGTCTGGAAGGGGTCGCACTAGTGCCTAAAGGCACTGTATGCGCTGCCCTCCAACAAGGACTCTTGTCTGAGTCTGACTGAGCTCACACTACATAGTCTTTCTTTTCTAAATGCCGACATTATTAACTCAGCTGTAGTTGACACTATACAAATTACTATTATGATCTAATGGTTAAGGTCCATGTATATACAAAGGAATGAATCGAGGGAAATCTACCTAAGGTAACTCCTGTGCGGACTTGCACGCTTAGTAAAATCCTCACATGCGTCCCGGATATCTCCGGTGACTACAGATATTGCAAACCCGGACTAAAAATATTTATGTAGCACATCGGTTGTTTATTGGCATGCAAGTATAAGTGCCATTTATGCCATGTGAAGTCCCATTGTAACAGTGCGCCCAAGCATTGAGATGTGTTGCAATGCATTGCAACGCGTCGCAACGAATATCACGTGACGTTGCGGATTTGTAACTTTTCCGACAATGGAATAGGTCATGCCGCATCTACCATCCCCTCAGTGTTACTGTCGCTGTCGAGTATTTGTAGGATAATCTCGTAGTATTCTCAAGTCGACCATTTTTTGTCACCGCAGCATGAGGGTACAAGTCCAACGTCCATGGTTACATTTCGGGCCCAATTAAGAAACGTATGTTCTCCCCCTTATTATCTATAAATCCGAATACTCACATATCACATCTCCCACTTCCACAAGTGGCATTGATTCATATCTGCACATTCAATAGCCTTTTTCATCGTTGTTAATTTACAAACTCCTTCAACTGAGGCGCGAGATGGTTAGCACCTCAGGTCGGAGCAGCGACACAAGTCCCAGCAGTGAAAACGAGGTGCCTTCCACTATTGCCAAAACTCGATTAGCAGTAACATCGCAGACGAAGCCACCTCCCCCGGGCACCCGTGGTGGGTACAACGCCAGAATGCTCCACCCGGACTAATCTCCAAGTTCAAGAAGCCCGTAGAGAAACTGCAAGATTCCCGAATGGAAACATTTTATCGTCATCCTCTACTCAGTCGTCTTGGCCACTATCCCGTTTCCTGGAAGTTTTATCATCACCCTCAGGCCTGAATCCATGATTTGGCATATGAGTTATACTGGCTCAGGTAACCGCGAGTTCTACCTTTGGACAATTTTGAAAAGGCACAAATTCCTCATTCATCTTTTTTGTAGGGTGCGTTTCCACGTAACCCCTTTGGGAAAATTCTTTTGCCCTGCCCGACCTACCAGTTGCCCACCCCCCATGTATCCATTCGATTTATATCTCCGTGTGCTCCTTTCGTCGTCATCGATCCTTTCATCAAAGTGCTTATTTTCTTTACTAAGCATCTTCTCTCTATTGGAGTTGGGTCAAATCCTGTGGCGATGGGTTTGATGCTGATGATGATCCCCTAATATAATAGCTCAATGTGTATCTCCAGCCCCTACAACTCTAAGCTAGGGGCTCCGCAACGGATCCTGCACCCCAAGGATATTGTGAATATTCGATCCCCAATGGAAGCCGGTGGGAGCCAGATTTTGGGACAAGTGTACTCATTGTGGATTGAACTGCGCGCTCAATAATCGGTCCAGCCCGTAGTGAGGTTTATGCGCCTCTGAAGACGAGTGTAACATGATCTCCATCGCATCTTGCGACCCTGCAGACCCCTGCTTCGCCAAGAAAGTTTGCGACCGTAATGTGCGCATTGGCCAACAGGCGGCGAGTCTGAGGATGCATTGGAAGCCGTGGAGGGGACGCCTATCATCGTCAGGTGATGTTCAATTATGGGACACGCTGAGTCGAGAGTCGAGAGTCGGATCGGAGGTGCAAGCGGTGGGCGTTAAATGAGCGAGTGACCAAATAACAATGGAAGTGAAATGCCAGGGATGAGAACGAAGAGCGTCGCCGCAGCACTCCAAGACTGACTGGGACTTTGGTGGGACATTAATGACTATGAGGACAACGTGTAAGGCAAAGGTATGAGATGCTCGACAATATTGATGACCGCTGTTGTTTCGTCTTCGTTTACATTTCGTGGGTCATCATTGCATGGTGTTGTCCAGCATCTCATACCTTTTCCTTACACGTTGTGTTCATAGCCATTGATGTTCCGCCACAGTCCCAGTCAGTCTTGAAGTGCTGTGGCGAACAGGCATGTCCAAGGAACACTACTGAATGGAGATGGTGGCGGTGCCTGTGGCCTCTCGTGACCGAAGTCAGTGTCAGCTTCGGCGCGAGCTGGATTTCTTTGTTCTCATTGTATGCCTCGATCGCCAACACAGAATACAAGTGGTACTTCGGATGGGCAACACGATGGGTTTGTTCACAAAATAGCCATCAAATTGTCCCGCGCAATAAACTCCATCAACCCCAATGACCTCTTTGCGAAACGAGTCATTGACATTGCGAAGAATAACGCTAATGATGCCCAGAAGTTCCTTTCTGGTAAGTATATACAGCTCTCTACCGTGGCAGCTTTACCAATGCATGTGCTGTGGAGCGGCGCGTGGTTTTGGAAATTTCAAGGAACAGTTCTTACTGGACCTTCACTCGGAAATTACCAGCCACGATAGGCAGGAGAAGGCAGGCCATATAGTCGTTCCGCCTGAGGGTATGATGGTTGAGGATAGTGATATCCTGGAGCCCGAGCCTATCAGGAAAGGTGGTCTGCAGCGCAGCGATGCTGTATGTTTGCATAGCATTAAATACATGGTGCTTACCTAACTATACAAGCTAGCGACACACGTTTAAAACTCCTGCAAAGCCATTAGAACCACCAACCCCGAGGCAGTCACTCCTGGGACTAGACAAACTAGCTGTCGAGAAGCGCAAAGTGAACGCCGAAGAAATCAGCAGAAAGAAGCAGAAGTTGGGTGAAAGCGACTCTTCAGACAAGGGGCTGTTCAAAGGTTGGTCTTCCGTAGTGACAACTCGCGATACTGACTTTCTGGATAAACAGTCCCAACACTTCCTGCATCGAAGTCCAATCTCCGTGAGCGTGTTCAAGATACACCTTCTCACCATGGTGGGTTATCTGAGGCCGCTCGCCAGAAGCTTGAAGAGCGACGAAGGACGAGGGGCCAAGTACATGGTACGAATCGTTTGCTAAACCTAATGTTGCTTAGACTGAACATCTTGCAGGCGATAGTGGATTGTCATCCCACTCCCACAAGGAGCCTGGTCCTGATGCTCCACGCGGTCTTGGCGACTTTAAGCAAAGATCCAATCGTGCCGAACGGGAACGTGATCGACGGGCTTGGGATGCACCAACTCCCACTCCTGTTAGGAATGGGCGAGATGCTCCGAGTGTCCGCGTCCCCAATGTTGCATGGGATTCTACACCAAGAATCGGTAGCATGGATGGTGGCGACAGCGGCTGGGGTGGCGCACGGGATCGTAAATGGGATGCTCCCACTCCCAGAGTCTCGCGAGGCGATGGTGATGAAGAGGATAACGTCTCCTTCACCGCTGGACGAGAATGGGAAGAAGAGCAGGTTAAACTTGACCGGGATTGGTATATGGGAAGCGAGGGAGGAACACTTGTCAGTGTTACGGCTCCACGCACATGTGCGATTTTGACTGAGTACCCTACATAGGCTGGGGACGAGGAACACAACCCACTTGCCCAATACGACGACTTGGAAGCTATTAGGCAGGCCGAGTTCCAAACGAAAAGAGTGGTGCGTCTGCACATTCCCATTCTTGTGATGGTCATAGTTACATTGTTGCAGAAACGAATATCAGCCCGACAAGCGCAATATGTATGTTGATCCGTAAATGCTTCGTGACCTTGCTTACTAGGATTAACCAGAACGCTGATAACGATTTGTGGGAAGCAAATCGAATGCTAACATCGGGAGTTGCTCAACGTGCTGAAGTTGACCTTGACTTTGAAGACGAATCTGAAGCCGCAGTTCATGTCATTGTTCACGATTTAAAACCGCCATTCCTCGATGGGCGCACTGTTTATACTAAACAACTCGAGCCCATCAATCCCATTCGCGATCCAACATCTGATTTAGCGGTCTTTGCCAAGAAGGGAAGTGCATTGGTGAAGGAGAAGCGTGAGCAGGCCGAGCGGCAAAAGGCAGCTGCCAAGTTAGCCTCTTTAGGCGGGACCGCCCTCGGAAACATCATGGGCGTGAAGGATGAAGATGCTGATGCAGAAGCTGAAGGTGTGTTCCTTGTCTTATTGTTTTTCCCAAGTACACTGCACAGCAATTCACGAAGTCTCTTTTACTCTGTCTCCCCATAGGAGGCAGGGATGGCAATGCAGAAGGCAACTACAGGGGCGAGTCGAAGTTTGCGTCTCACCTTAAAACTTCGGCATCGACATCGGCACATACGAGATCGAAGACTCTCAAAGAGCAGAGGGAGTATCTCCCTGCTTTTGCCTGTCGTGAGGATCTTATGCGCACCATTAGAGACAGTCAAGGTAAGAGACCTACGCGCTCATTTCCCAGCCCAGTCTGATCGTGCTCCAGTTATTGTGGTGGTGGGAGAGACAGGATCAGGGAAGACTACCCAGTTAGCTCAGTTTTTGTACGAAGACGGCTATTGTCAGTATGGTATTGTTGGCTGCACCCAGCCCCGGCGTGTCGCTGCCATGTCAGTTGCGAAGCGAGTCAGTGAAGAAATGGAGGTAAAGTTGAGGTTTGGCTGTCACTATGAAGCCGTCTGACGAATAATGTAGGTGAAGCTCGGGACTACTGTCGGATACGCCATCCGATTCGAGGATGTGACCACCGAGTCAACTGTTATCAAATGTAAAGCTTTCTCTCTTCATTAATTCTTTGCTCATCGGGCTCTTCGTAAAGACATGACCGACGGCGTACTGTTACGAGAGTCACTAAATGAAGGCGACCTTGACCGCTACAGTGTCATTATCTTAGATGAAGCTCACGAACGATCACTAAGCACTGATGTGCTCATGGGACTACTGAAAAAGAGTCAGCCCGATAAACCCATGCTTTTCAACACGATACTTATTTCCCCCTGTACAGTTCTTTTACGCCGACGGGATCTGAAGCTCGTCGTGACATCGGCCACCATGAACGCAGAAAAATTTTCTTCTTTCTACGGAAATGCACCCATATTCACCATTCCTGGTCGCACGTTTCCTGTGGAGATTTTCCACAGCAAAAGTCCTTGCGAAGACTATGTGGACAGTGCTGTCAAACAAGTCCTTCAAATTCATCTTTCGCTCCCCCCTGGAGATATCCTAGTCTTCATGACTGGCCAAGAAGACATCGAGGTTACATGCCAAGTCATACAAGGTATATCCCATTTTTTTACCCTTGTCTCACCTCCGCTGAGAACATCATCGTTCAGAGCGGTTGTCACAACTTGATGATCCTGCTCCACTCGCCGTATTACCCATTTATTCTCAGATGCCAGCAGACTTGCAAGCTAAGATCTTTGAGGCTACTCCCGATGGTCGTCGCAAGGTTATTGTTGCCACGAACATCGCTGAAACATCTCTCACTGGTATGTGGTGCATGCCCTCTCCGACGCGTATGCAGCTCAGCGTCATGGCTCAACAGTGGATGGGATCCTATATGTCGTTGATTCCGGCTATTCTAAATTAAAAGTGTACAATCCAAAAGTGGGGATGGATGCTTTGCAGATCACTCCAATCAGTCGAGCGAATGCTAATCAACGCACCGGTCGTGCCGGCCGAACGGGCAGTGGGTGAGTGCCTCGTGCTCATACCCTTCATTGGCACACTAACAATCCGCTTTTATCCTAGCTTCTGTTACCGACTCTACACCGAGATGGCCTTCCAGAACGAAATGTTTGAAACTAATATTCCTGAGATCCAGCGCACAAATTTGGCGAACACTGTGTTGCTGCTGAAGTCTTTGGGGGTAAAGAATTTGCTAGAATTTGATTTTATGGATCCTCCTCCACAGGTTTGCGTTGTGCTAGTGTTCTTTTATTTCGAATACCCACAAGCTCTACAGGCAAATATCCTCAACTCCATGTACCAACTTTGGGTTTTGGGAGCGTTATCAAACACAGGGGACCTTACACCGATCGGCCGGAAGATGTCCGAGTTTCCAATGGAGCCATCGATGGCCAAAATGCTCATCGTATCAGTCGAATACAAGTGTTCAGCGGAGATGCTGACCATTGTTAGCATGCTGAGCGTGCCAAGTGTATTTTATCGTCCCAAGGAACGCGTTGAAGATGCTGATGCTGCGCGAGAGAAGTTTTCGGTTAATGAAAGTGATCATTTGACCTTGCTTAATGTCTTCGGTCAATGGAGATCGCACGGGTATGTAAGGTCGATTTTCAAATTGCGACCAACCCACTAATAACCGATTTATGTTTTGCCCCAGGTATCGGGATGATTGGTCTCTGCGCCACTTCCTTCATCCCAAGCTTTTGAGAAAGGCTCGAGAAGTCCGCCAACAACTTGAAGACATCATGAATTTTCAAAAAATGGTCATAGTATCAGCTGGCACGGATTTTGATATCGTGAGGTTTGTCTTGTTTATTCGCCTTAAGCAGAGTGGATTTTGATGATTTGTGTGTGCAGAAAGGCTATCTGCGCTGGCTACTTTCATCAAGCGGCCAAGGTCAAAGGCATTGGAGAATTCGTCAATATCAGGACAGGGTGCGTCTCCCTTGCCCGTTGCCTCAAAAGTATTCAGTGTTTAGTCTCTGCTCTTTTTTTAGTGTCCCGACGCATTTACATCCCACCAGTGCTCTATATGGCCTCGGCTGTACGTGATTCTCCGTGTCAGTAGGCAGGAAGATCTCATCTTATCATTCAGATACTCCCACATATGTGATTTACCATGAATTGATCATGACCTCTAAAGAGTGTGTGTTGTTCTCCACACTTGTGTCTGGACTTATTCACCTCTTTGTAGATACATGACTCAAGTGACCGCCGTTGACGCATACTGGCTTGGTATGTTTGCCAGTCACTTTCGCCGGCGCAAATAAAATGCTGACCATTTCTCCAGCCGAACTCGGATCCGTCTTTTACTCTGTCAAAGAGAAGAACTTTGACGGCCGAGCCCGGAGAAACAAAGACCGGGAATTCTCCAAGAAAGCGGAGCTGGAAATGGAAATGGCACGACAAAGAGACGAGTGAGTGCAGCCATTTATCCAATACCTTGCGCTCATCATTGGTTATTCAGATTGGCTGCTAAAGAGGAGGAAGAGAAACTCGCTGCAAAGGCAGCCAGGCCAGCTTCAAAAGTAGCTGTGCCAGGGACACCTCGCACAATTGGAGTTGGAGCTGGTTCTCGCGTTGTGCAGACGCCTAGAAGACGCCTTGGTATTTAAGAATATTCTTGTAAATTTGTAACCTTATAGAGTGGACATTAGCCTCTTCAACAATGTCTGTGCACGTGATGAGATCAATGCTGTCAGATTAATTGGTCGTCGTTGCCTTCGGCTTCTCCGCTTTGAGACCAAGAAGCTTGCTGGATCAGCTGCAGGCGGTCTCAGGATTTTGCTGACCTGCACATGGTAAAGCAGCGAGATGGCGTCCGCTGTGTTTCACGGTCGAACCACAGAGCCACTTCAACTCGGTCGAAAGTTGACGAAGGACGGAGAGCGCCACATGCAGACCTCCTCGCCGCTGGAATCGCTTGCTAGACAGTCGTCTCTAAAGGCGAGTAAGGATAAAGCCGCCATTTTGAGGCCACTCGATGTCCCACATTCGCAACGATTACCTGGACAACTTTCCATCGTTGTGGATAATGGTCGAGACGCGCTGGACCCGTCCCGACTTGGTGCGAAACCCCGCTCTGCCCATCTAGTGGCTCGCGGCGATTTACTTTTCACCCCTCCCAGTCCTTTGATTCACTCACAATTCCGCAATTCGACAGCCACTGATATTCACGACTCCCACGATATGACTATGTCTCGCCCTGGGCCTCCCTCATACACGTCTAGGACGTCTGTTTCAAGTCAATATAGCAATGAAGGGGATGATCCCTACGAATTTGCGGGAATCACCGATAGATTCGGCGAGCTTGATGACACTGGAAGCCCCATAAGCCCAACTTCGCATGGAGCCATAATGTCTTCATCCTTTGGAATAGGGAACGCCGTTGCACGGAAGGATCGTCCATATAGTGATGCGTCATCTATTCTTCCCAAGTCAATTCGGGGGTCACAGCACGCCCGCCACACTGATCACTCTCAACATAACGCATCGTTAGAAGCCTTCCCTTCTGGGCTTGATGCCTCACCTACACTCCCACGTTACGTGGCTCCTGTTTCATCTTTCCACTCTCACTCTCCACAAGTTCCCAAACCTAAAATCTCTTCTCCCTCACCAGCTGCGAACAGTGATCTGGGCTCAGCCAAATTATCTAGCACCCACTCCACCCATCCAAGTGAGAGCTCAGTTAGTATCACCACAACATCGGATCTTTTTTCATTCCGGGCATTCGAGAGCCAGTCCAGCGAGAGAGCGACTGTGGAGTCGAATATTGTTCCGGTCACCCAGCAGCCATCTCTGCCTTCATCGACTCAGCCTTCAAATGCCATCGGGCGGTCCCCTAGCTACTACGGCTCTGGAGGAAAGCACAACTACTCTAGGCCACTGCGTCTAGCGGACGACTCTCAGCCTCCATCTGTGCCGACCATAAAGATCAGCGGGGAAAGCGTTCATACCATTAATTCATCATATGATTATAGAAACGCAGCAGCAACCTCCGAACTTGGGAATATCCCAATAGGTTCGACCACTCCTACCCTCAGCCGCCCGAAGACGAATCCTGCTGTCCCGCCTTCCACCACAGCCAGCTTAAGAAGTTCAAAAGTGGCAGCACACCCTGAAGAACTCAGCATAACTTCCCCTGCCACATACCGGCTTGTGATGGAGAACTGGGCGAAGGATGAAAATGGACGACCAATAATACGCGAAGGATCGGTTCAATTACAGGCTCCGTACCAACACTCAGCCGATCCCCGCCGACCTACAATATCAGCTTTACAGTACCACCCTAACGGACCCAATGCGCCAAAGGCTCCATCACCCATTCCATCCCGTCTTGTTCCGAACAAACCCCCTTCGCCAAATCCTGATCCGGCAGCAGTCAATCGTACCCTTTCTCCTTTCCCTCCCAGTCCCAATCCCCCACATAGGATCTCAACACAGGATGTGGACCAACTATCATTATATTCTAACTACTCATACTACGGTCTACCCGAAAGTCCCCAGCTAGAGCCTCAAAATAATCAGAAATCGGCTCACGACCAGCCTTTCCCCAACTTGAATACCAAGGGCTCCAATCCCAGATTAGGCGCACAGGCCGCTGCGGCCGCTCTTCGACCTGTCCTTACGCGTTCACCCTCGCACAAATCCATCATGTCTCCGTCCAATTCCGCTTCCACTCTTCCTGTTCCCGAAGGTCTCCCGAAGAACATATCAAGTGCAGACGAATACCTTCAACTAGGGATTCAGCACCATGAGGCCGATAATCTTCCGCTCTCTGCATATTGTTTTGAACATAGTGCAAAATTCAATGGAGGATGCGGTGTTGGTATGTTAATGTGGGGATTGACGCTAAGGCATGGGTGGGGTGTGCCTAAAGATGAGAATAAGGGTTTCGTGTGGGTTCGACGTGCTGCCGAAGCCGCTGTGGATGATTTGGATTCAGTGATGAGCGGAGTCGATGCTGGAGCAGTCCAGGTATAATCATCTTATTTCCTTCTTGTATTGCAAACGCTTAGATAGTTTTGTTCAGAGTGAGCTTGTGCTGGCGATATACGAAGTTGGTCAATGCTACTCCAATGGCTGGGGCGTTCCAAAGGACAAGAAAATGGCAGTGGTCAGTATTGTTGATTTGGAAAGCCGTGCCTTCGCAGTTTATCCTCAATCCCTTCAGAGCTACTTCCAAGTTGCCGCACGATTGGGGGATCCTGACGCCCAACAGGAGCTGGGTTTCTGCTTCGCCAATGGAAAAGGATGCAAGAAGAACAAGAAGGAGGCTGCCAAATGGTACCGAAAAGCAGTACGTAAAGTCCATTAGCCATTTTAGTGGAATGAACATTTTTAATGTCTCCCTCTGCAGACTGAGCAAGGCGTCAGCACTGTTGGTTTAGCATGGATATACAAGGACAAGTATCAGTAATACATACACTGAAGAGCCATTTCACGACTCTCATATACCCTACATAATAGCTGTTACTTTGTCTTGATTTGTTGTTGCATTCGTTACCAAATTCGATAAGCGCCACATTCAGTCAATCGTGCGAACGTTCTACCGTTGCAAATGCTGAGGTCAACCCGAAGGCTACTCCCTCCAAGAGGCCTTTCCAGGCCCTTGTCATCCCAAATTAGCGCCACTGCTCAGCCTAACAATTGGAAGCGACCACTGGAGGTGGGGGTTCTCCCAGCATATGATGAAGCTGTGGCATACATAGAAAAGGATGCTGCAGCCAAACGCGAGAAACTCGAAGCTTTGCGGAAAGTAGCCGACGGAAGCTTGTCTCCTGGAGAGTTGCTCAAGCTTGAGATCGAAAGCAAGATAAACTTGCCTCAAGTCAGGTGGAACTTTGAAAACAATCAGAGTAGGCTTTGATCACGATCTTGGTCCTGCTTTCTTTCTCATGTTAAACGGGTGTATGGCAAAGTGGACCTTAATCAACCTGTGTATCGTCACCTGCTAGAGCAAAAATGGAGAACGAAAGGACGCTTAGATCGTTTGGTGAGCGGAAAGTCTGCTATGTAACTTCTGCTCTTACGTGCACCAATCCTAGATGGAGCGGATTTACCAAATGCATGTCGTCCCGGACGTAATCCCTATCATCAGACCCGCTGTGGACGTCCGAGTCAACTTTGCGGATACGGTCACACCTCGATACATCTCGACACCCCGCATTCCGGTACCCGAGAAAAAATGGGCTAAGGATTTGTCTGATGTAGTTCCGGGATCTTTTGTTTCTCCTGCAAAGGTAAAGTCTTCAATGTAATGCTCGGAATTCGTTCTTAATATTATAGAGCTCAGTCGGTTGAACACCCCAAAGTAATGGCCCAGGTCTTCCATCCAGAACCTCGTCTCTATACTCTCCTCATGATCGACCCAGGTAACGGAGTTTCCGAAGTCGCGCCCGACGATGCTGACTCCCATTTAGATGTCCCTTCGACAGCAACATCATCATTCCAAAATTATCTTCACTGGTTAATGTAAGCCTTCTACATCGATGGGGTGAACGATAAACTAAAGTGTAGTTTGTAGACCTAATATATCTCTTTCCGCTTCAAGCAACGGTGCAATCTCGACCACAAAATATACTCCTTCAATCCCATACATTCCACCACATCCTCAAAACGGAACGCCTTATCATCGATACGTCCTACTTCTCCTTCCCCAGAGGGAGGCGTTGAGCCTTGGTGCTGATGATATAATCAGACTTGGCTTTGATGTCCGTTCATTTGCATCCCAACATGGTTTGCAGATTGCCCATGAAGATGCAAACTCGAGTGCTGGCGGGATTTTCATGTGGCGTGCGATCTGGGACAACTCTGTGTCTGCCATTTATAAACATATTCTCGGTAAGTCATTTATATCGCTAGTTTCTGCCGCTTACTGAGCTCGACAATGCTAGAACTTCCCGAACCGAGATACGGTCCACCACCAAGACTCGATCCTTATCTCGACGAGGCTGGCCAGAGACCGAAGAAATATCCTGAGTTACCACCTCATGTGCACATGCAGGCGCCTTCAACGCGGATTACTCCTCGCGCTGAGCAGACTGTTCATAATGTCATAAATAGTTAATTGCCTGCCTCAACATCGTCGGACCACCCCTCGTGTTTATTTTCTGCACAGGTAGTAGCCCAATGACCGGGATTGAGCACTATATTGTGGGCCCAGATGAGTGATGTGTCCGTAGGGCATGTCTAGAGTACTGAAACGGCGCAAAAAATGATGAGACGATGGCCTGGGCCCAAAATTGATCATGAGGATCGGTATGTAATGCTAGTGTGGTGAGGACGCAGTTCTCAGTTCTCTCGCAGAAGTCGTTGCACCGGAGCATTGGAACGTCCTGGTTGAAACAGCCCAAGCAGGGCTTCACAGAATCCCTACGTTACAAGAGTAAGCTATCCGGTCCATAGTCAGAATTAGAATCGAGCATTCTTGTTGCAACGATGTCAACTTGCTACTCAATCATTTGAATTAATGTCACAACTGCATCAACGCCAAGCACATAAGCGCCGCTATTCAATTGGATCACGCAACGTGCTCCAAAAGGGGAGACTTGGCTTTAGATATGCTCTCTCTTGAAGATGCCTTGCTGGGATTTCCAAGCTCACCGGCGTTGGTGCTCCGAATGCCAGTGTCTTCTGCAGTTGTAAGATTGCCTGGCATTGGTGTACGATGCAATCTTCACCCTGTCTTCAGATATACGCAACTGGCGAAACGATCGTGCTTCTGGATGCGTCAACCCTTCGCTTGCTCCGCACACTCACACTCAAGGAAGCATTTCCCGCTGCCCATAATGTACCTATCACTGTCCTTGATGTGGAGAATCATGCTCGATACGTGAGTAGATTTCCATTTCCTTTGACTCGTTCCCTCGGACATTTGAACTGGACCCCCAGGTCCTCGGCGTATCCCAAACACACGTAGCTGTATGGGAGTTCTCGGATAGTTTATCTAGCAGAGTGCATTCTGCATTCACCAATTCCGAACCCGTTACATGCGCTCACATTAAGCGAGGTGAGTACTGCTATTGCTCATTCTCGCCGTCAACCCAAGTTTCCCGACCTCAGATCACATTGCTATTGGACACAGTGGAGGGGTTGCGTTGAAAAGGCTAGAAACATCCCGCGAGGTACCTATTTGGATCACGCTGTGGACACAACCGTAGGTGCAAAATCCTCATGATACCTTGCCATATCTCGAGTTAAGCACACAAGCAGCGCTCCTACACCCCATTGTGTGTCACTCTCCCCTTCGTTGACGTTTGTTGCGTCTGCCTCAAATGCAAGTCATCGATTCCGATGCTTCCGTTTCACTTCTCTACTGACGACGCATGCAGCAAGATAGGTCTGTTCACGTCCTCTCTGTAAAGAGCCCCAACAAGACCCAGGTTATCAAGCATCCACACCCTGTCCTTGGCTTACAGTGGCGAGAACCCCGAGGAAGATACTCGTCAGTCATTCACCTCTTAGTTACTATTTCACAGCAATGTCATGTTGTTTGTAGGGAAGAGAGGTGTCTTTATACCTTCACATCTGACTCCGTCCTGCGCGTCTTTGCTCCAGTGATTGACGTCCCCAATCGACTACAGTTACAGGCTGCTCTTGACCGCTGGTGCTTTACAGATGATGATGGGTATGGCTATGGTGACACGGAGGAGCAATCACTGAGCCAGTCCGGTACCCGCGATGTTCCCTTCATCTTTCCTCTGGACCGGGACGTGTTGTGCCGGGTTCTGCCTCCGATGGGAGCCGAGCCGATGGTTGCAGAGGAAGAGAAAGGAGGATTAAGAAAATTGAAGGAGTTGGCAGAAGATGATTGGGAGCTATTTGGTTTCGTCAGTTTGGATGGCACTCTGACGGTTAAAGCCCTCATTGTAAGCCCCCCTAGTAGGCGGGGGAAACAATACTCACTTTATTGGCAGAACTTGGACAAGCGGCCGCCTACACTGCTACAAAACTTCACTATGCTCAAAATACGCGACAGAGCTCTGGATCCGTCTCAGCAACTATTTTTGGCACCGTCTCCAGATCCTTCCAGGGCATTGCTTTTATCGTCTTTCCCTCTACGTTCGTACGAGCTGTTGCCTCTCCCTTTTGTCGATGGTGAAAAAGGCTCAATGCGGCGAATTGCTTGTGGGCGGAAGGCAACAGCCAAAAGTACGCGTCCAGTGGTTGGTTTTGTAAGGACACCAGATGGCTCCGCTATTGCATCCCGGAGGGGTGGAGGAGGAGAAATATATCTGCGGGACAGGAAGGGAAGGCTAGCACCGACCGGAGCGTGGGACGACGAAGGGACCATCGCGTTGTTTGATGGTGGTACGTACCGATGTCCGCATCCGGTGGCCCCTACTTAGTTGCGGTGATTGCATTTAGGCTCTAGCATAGCAATTTATCATAACTCAGTCTTGACAGTGCACATCTTCTCCAAAGGCTCAACCAACATCCAGGAGACTTTAACCATCGATTACACAGCTCCATCCGAGCCATCCTTAATTACTTTGCCGTCTCATTCGTCGATTACGCCCATCCTCAGCATCACACCCACCTTGATAGCCACATTCCACCTACATAAAGGCATAACTTCTAGCCTGTGGCTCCACTCAATAACTTCCTTACCCCTTCCATCTCATCCCAACTTCATCCTACCCGTGGACCCTATGGCTTGGGCCCACGAGCTACCCACGGGCCATTCTGTTTCACTTTCCTCACCCGAACTGTCACCCACTATTCCCCTCGCGCCAAGCCTTGCTGACTCAGAGACTGACCATAAACATGACGCGTTGGTAAGCGTAATGGACGGAAGTCTCGCATTTTGGACACCAGACAGGGAGGATCCTAGCGGCTGGAGATGTACTGGGTCTGTCAATACATATAGAAAACAAATTCGGATGGCTCGATGCAGCTCTGCTAAGAAAACTGCAATAAGTAATTTTCTCGTCATTCTGTGGCCAAAACTGGGTTTGTGACATCTGCTTTCAAGTATCAGTCGAATCAAGTTCGGAGACCTTAACCATTTGGGATTCAAAGGAGTCCGAATTCTCTTCAGGCTTAGAATTTAGTCAGACCTTTGGAGAAGCTGTGAACGACCTCGATTGGACATCAACCGACTCCCAGGAGGCTCATTCTATTCTGGCTGTCGGTTTTTCACAACGAGTCGTACTATTGGGCCAGCAGCGCATGACATATTTTGACCAGGAGCCATGGAGGATTATCGCCGAGATAGACATTCGTCAGTGAGTCCTCTACTTTGTTCTTACAAACTATCTTCCTCACTCTCCGTGAAGATACACGTCATACCCGATCAAAGACTCGATATGGTTTGCGGGCGGTTCCTTAGTAATAGGTGCTGGTCATCAAGTTCTTCAGTATGGAAGCACGATCGGTGCCATGGGGGATTCAGCCGATAAGCCCTTATCGCTTTTTGCGCAGGTTGCTCGTCAGAATGGCCCACTTCCTGACTATCACCCCCAAAACCTCCTACAATGTTTGCTCTGGGGTAGGGATTTGTCATGGATTAGTTCAACGACCATGCTAATTCGACCTTTATTTAGATAAGTTAGAATTGGTCGAGCGCATCCTTGTCATGCTTGCTGCCGCCTTAGAAGCATCGCGCGCCCCGGGTGGCACCTTCGTTTGGTCTCAGTTTTGCGTCTCAGAATACACAGATCCTAGCACAAAGCACGGCGTAAGTTTGAGTGGTTGGAAATATGACACTCTCCTTATTGTTGTCCAGGCCGTAACTCAGAAGAAGTCTCAGCACTCTTATCTGTTCAGCAATGAAGTAGAGGAGTCTGACAAGTGAGTAATGAGCGCGGCCGTTTTCCTGCGTCCGGAAACTCACCTGTTGATTAGTTCGGTCACTACTTTTGGTCCGGCCTTAGTCTCTAAGCTTATTTCTCGACTAAAAGAATCACCGTTGCCTGACCTCAGCCCCAACGAGATGGCGCACCTGACTGTCTTGATCCAAACTACTCTAGAGGTCACTCGAAACTACCAGTGCTTCTCGCTGCCACATCACTGACCAACCCAATTAGGTGGAACAACAAAAGAGATCCTTGGATGCCAATGGTCTTCGGTACCTCCTATCTATGCGCTCATTCTACATTATCAACTCCGGGCATGTCAATACCAACACAGGCAAATCTGTCCAATTCAATCTGCGAACCATTGGTGTGCGACAGCGTATTCGCTATCGGGACATATTATGGGCCTATTTAAGTGAAAGTCAAGAGATTCTGCTTGATGCTTCCACTACCGCGTGTGGGGGAAGATGCTATGGAGTGATGCTCGGGCATTAGGAGTGTTCCTTTGGTTAAACTCCACCGAGACAATAGTGAGCTTCCCACAACATTATTGAGTCGATCCGTTCCTGAGCCTTATAACTGCACTCATTATCCCAGAAATCTCAAGCTGAAGTCGTGGCACGCAACCAATATATGGCTGGAGAAAACCGCGACCCAACTTCATGCTGTTTGTTCTACTTTGCACTTCGGAAAGTGAAGCTCGTCCATGGGCTTTGGAAACGGGCTACCTGGCACCCTGAGCAGCAGCTCATGCTCAAGTTCCTGTCGAATGACTTTGATAACCCACGATGGAGGACAGCCGCCCTCAAGAACGCATTCGCTTTAATTAGTAAGCAGCGGTATGGTAAGTCCTATCATCCCCCAGCGCAAAACTCAATATCCACTCCTTTTCAGAGTATGCTGCTGCGTTCTTCCTGCTAGGACGAAGTCTTCAGGATGCCGTAGCCATTTGCATCAAACAACTTCAGGACTTTCAACTAGCCGTGGCTCTTGCTCGAATAGTTGAGGATGGTGATGATGGTCCTGTGCTGAAAGATATTCTTGCCAATACTGTGTTACCGATAGCTTTGAAAGAAGGAAACCGCTGGCTCGCTTGCTGGGCGTTCTGGATCTTAAAGCGACGAGATTTGTCCCTTAGGGTGTTGCTGGTAGGTGAATCGCGTCGCCCTGGCCTCCTGAACATCAACCCCTGTCACCATCAGACACCTCTCGAAAACATCGCGGCAAGCTTCGACATTACAGTGGCAGAGATTGGGAATCCACATTACGATGACCCGAGTCTTGCATTGTTGTTTTTGCAGCTGAAACATAAATCTCTTCAAACGGCTAAGGGATTTAGTGAGATTTCAGGAAGAACGGAATTCAATTTCGTGCTGCAGATGGCTCGAGTTTTTTGTCGTATGGGTAAGAAGGTCCAGTCAGAGGAAATAGGTATGTTCAGACTAATTTTTGGGGGTCAGGATGTCACTCTCTCGCTTTGGAACTCGTGTCGCATTGGCAATTCACCCACATTAGGCCGCCAAAGAATTCCATGGAAACAGCATCGAAGGACCGCATCGCGGACGAAGCTAGTAGGAACCGCCCCAGCTCTTCTCCATCAGTCACCCGGCATCCTCTAGGAGGATCACTCCGAGCCAGGCGATCTTCAATACTCATCGACATGGAGATTCCAAGCCTTCCGGCAACCCGCCCAACATCGCCTGGTCCAGCCCCTCTAAGAGCTGTGCCAGAGCACCTGGTGCCTCAATCCCCACACAGAGATGGAAGTGAAGCTGATATCGAGGCAAAACGTACTGGACTCGGCAGTTTGATGAGAAGTGCAAGGAAGGACGTTACGATTCCAGAATTTGATATGAATGCATTTTTCTAGGAATTATGTGGCCTCGGTTCGCAGAACTCATTTGTTGATTAATTGTAGCCCCAGCGAGACGTTGCTGAGCAGAAGAAAGAAGGCACGGAGGCCCTGGCATCGTGGGGACGGTCCATTCCTAGCGGTTGCACTACTGGACATCTTTAACACCATCGAAGAAACCCTCGGGGGGTTATGGCGACAAAATTGTCGTGAATGCATCTCGGACGTTAGGTGAGGTGTGCTGCTGGCATAGGTAATTGGCACCAAGGTTGTGCGTATGTAATCCCTGATGATTGATGTGCCTGGCGCAGATTGAGACGCCGCCGGTATTTGGTGTAGTGGTCGGTCGCGCGTCGGCAGCGGCATGTCCATCAAATTTGTTCCCGTTACCTACTGGGCCTCGTCCCTTGTGATGGAACCCGTCAGTCGTGAACGGGTCGTGGGTTATTCCTTGGGCTTCTAAGAGGCCCAGTGTCACGATTCGAAGTCCCATCCTTTAACCTACTCCGTACAGATAAATCGCCGTGAATAGAATATTATAGGTGTCACACATGTTTGATAGCAAGCAAACTATTATAACAGGACAACTCGCCTCGTGCAAATGCCTACGCGTAATTGGGAGATGCAAATGCATGGGCAACTATAGCCAAACTCTATCATCTATAAGTCTACGAATCTATGGATAAGTTAAATTCTATAAAGCGGCATCTAATTATGCAAAAAGTTCGTGTCTTTAAAAATGACGGTCCTTAATATCCAGTTGATGAAGTGAATGAAAGTTCGTGAAGGGGTCTATACATTCCGCGATGTAATCGGAAGGATGAATATTTCTGTTCGAGCCCCGTGTAAGCTGTTTCCTCGTCTGTACGTGTCTCATCACTTCCATGGTCCGAGTCCTGGACTATGTGAGCCTCGACAAAAACGTCCCTCCGCATACGAAGGAAGCATTCAAGAGCAGGGAGAACCACGACTGACGCATTCCCCTCCAGATCAAAGCGCAGCAGGCGCAAGACAGGCAGGGTAGGGTCCGCGACACTCATGCACATCAAGAGCATAATATTAACAATGCTCAATGCTGATGAGGGGAGGTGAATGGCAACAACTTTTGAGTGTTGATTGGTGAGATGCATCAAGCATGTATGTATTAGCGATTGGTGAAGAAGCTCGAGTGATACGGTTTCTAGATTCGGGAAGTGGAATGAGTCATCAAAGACGGTTGTGAAAGGTTCGTCCTCAGCGAGTGCGAGATGCTGGAGGAGGGGCGCGGACCAGCGTGAGAGACATCGAAGGAGAGCCACACCGGTGAGGCGAAGAATACGCAGATTAGGAGTGAAGACAGTAATTTGGTCCAACAAATCTTCGTTCATTTCCTCGGCACCCTCACCACTGAAATGATCGTGCATAGCAAGTACCTCGAGATTTTTACAGCCAGAGAGAAAGCAGAGAGCGTCTCTCAGGCCAATCCCGTCAACCATAGCAATATTAAATGACTTTAGCGACAGGGAGTCGAACTTATGGAGGGAGTGAGGCACCGCATCCTGAGCGAGTATCAAAGTCTTGGGACTTGCGGACTCGGAAAAGACTTCAGCGGACTCAGGACGAAGTGGACCGAGTGCTAACGACTGAAGATGGGGGAATGGGCAACTGAAAGGGTACAGTGCAACCACAGCATCGGGGGAGCGAACGATTAAATGGAGGGAGGCGCATTGACTAAGATGCGGACGAATGAAGGTAATCATATCAAGCAACGCATTGATGGACGAATTTCGGTTGCCTATTGGGCGCTCAACGATCTCGAGTTCAAGAGGTACAGCTCTTGAGCGCTGAACGAGAAGGCGAATCGCCGACAGCGGAGGATAGGAGCGAGTACGATGATGATATCTGCTTCCAAAGCGAGGATAAGAGGCATCATCATGTATCAATGAGGCAACAGTGCGTTACCGATACGAAACCCTTCTCCATAAAAAGGGCGTGGATATCGCGACGTCTCGCCACAATTTACAGACCTCCATGAGAACGGTCCCAGGAATACGCTGTGCAACATAGAATGGGTCCCGGACGGCCTGATTATCCAAACGTTCAAAGATGCGGGAGAGAAGTTCAACAGGAAATTTGTTGAGCCAAATTTCGGAGTTATGCTTTTGTAATGGCAAACGCCGGAGATTCGCCCGCTCCAGTGACGCCAGCGACAGGCATTTCTCGAGAGCAGCAGACTGTCGCACAAATTGAGAGGGTGGAACGCTGGCGAGTGAAATGGGTCTACTGCAACTGCGAGATCTATTAACAACCTGAACAATGGGCAAGGCATCTCGGTCCAACCTACCCATAAATTCCAGTAGCCTCGAGAGAACGGAGAAGAGATTCGAGCTCCTTCAGAGGTCCGCGTCGCTTGTGGGTTCCAGTTCTGTGGCAGCTGATTCAGGCGCCGGTGTCCGATGCTTCATAATGGTCTGCAGGGCAAAAGAGATAGCAGTAATTTCAGCCTCCAGCCGATCCAACCGCGTTTCCGCGGGATCCATGCTATTGAGAGAGGGTCAGCAACTCCCACCATGAAGCGAAACGACTCACAGATCATCAGGGCGAGTGCAGGGGGCAGTCATGTCCAACCGAACCGCAATTGAACTCATGACGTCAGAGGAAGAGAGCTGCACCCTGTGAGCAGTTCTAAGGAAGACTGAATGAACTGCAGAGAAAAGCGAGAGCACAACGAGCGACGGCGCTCGGCCGCGAAAATTTCTGATGCAAGCAAGAAATTTTGAAACACCGAGCACGTGGAGTTGACTGGGACAGTACAGCCACCCTGTCAATCAGTGTCAATCAGTCCTAACAATAGAATGTCAACTCTATTTGCATTGGCGAATGAGTGGTTAGTGAGTGGCGTAAGCTTTGGGGCGCTTTTGTTTTTCCTGAAACTCCTCTGTACAACAACGTTGCCACTCAGCGGATGTTGCGTATAAGGAGAGAAATTTTGGCCCCGTCTCCCGTCAGATCTCTAACTCGAGTCTGAGGTGAAATCGTGTCTTCTCTAATCTCTTACATATTTTAATACATGCATTACCTACGTCGTAGCTTACGCTACATAGGCATTTGCAATTTTAGATCTCTGACTCGAGTCTGAGCTAACGCTACATAGCCCCTTATATTTCTAAAAACTCACATAGTCTCCCTTGTTTTACATATAAGCGAGTCCTGTGGCTCCAGGAGGTGTGAGGTGAGATAATCAGGTGACCAGCCTCTATTGGAATAGGGTGGTGAGACAATGAACGTGCACTCGACGCTTCGACGCTTCTGCTTCTGTCCTTCTCTCTTGTTTAGTGGTGCCTTCAGCAACCCACGGCCGATTCCCGTCCGCGAAAAATCTTGATCGAATGTGCGCTGATGGAACGCTGATGGCGATTTACTCATGATCAATGTTGGAAATTCAGCGGCCACTGTATGGTGGTGCGCGATTCGCTGGGGAGTTAAGGCGGAGTGTTTGTTTCCTTTTCACCTTCGCCACTCAGCGAACTCTTAAAGTTATTCTTCTCCGGGGCTGGGCGGGAAATTGTGCAGATTAACAATCCTGTATCCAATTGTATCGCAGTTGTGCTGTACAGTGATTAAGACATAAATGAACATCCCAACTCAAAGGTCTCGATAGGCATTCTTCCTCTGTTCTCAGTCTCCGGTGGCTTAGGCAGAGGCGATGTCTTTCTTCGTCCAGTGTCGTCTCCCATAGTGAGAAAACGAAGCGACCAAATCCCCAACAATGCGGCCCCAGGCGATGAATCATGACCCCAGGCCACCGATGGCCCATGTCAATCTTCCCCAGCCACAATCACGCAAACACTCCTTGCATCATTATCCACCATCTGTACCCGAGTGAGCGGCCCCAGGCAATGTATCCGTCCCCGCCAGACACCCCAGCCGCAATCGCGCCCAACATCCCAACACCGCTCAACCTGCGGCCCCAGGCAACGAGTGAGTACCCCAGGCGGACGCCCACGTAGTCACTCCCCAGCCCAATCGCGCAAAACTGATCCCCCCTCCTCGGCCCACAAGACACAGAAAGCCGCCGCCTGAACCCTCAGCCACCGTAGATCGAGGACCAGAGAATATCGAAGAATGCCGGTCGATAATGAGTGGAGATAGGATACCTGTCGACTGCCGTCTGCTGATACGTACGAATCAATACACGCTTGTCAATGAAACGGCTGAGACGGAACCAAACCCTGAGGTGAAGATACAGTCTACGGTAGTGATAACATACGGATTCGGCCTCGGTCGTTCACCGCCCACGTTTTGGAAGGAATAAAACTCACTAACACGGCAAGACAATGACAAGAAGACGGGCATGATGAATACGACTACGAGAAGGACGACGCATGCGAAGCGGCCATTGATGATATTGAAGTGGAGGCGATCGAGGAAAGGGGGGAGATGATGGTGAGGAGAGCAGAATCTCTCCAGAGGCCTGCTATTTATGCCCTTCCATGCCCCGAAACCTCCCACAACTCAAAGAAAAAGGCGAGTTCCGTATCGAAAAGTCCTCAGGGGGTGCTGAATATTAATGAATAGGTGCGGGCACTTTAGTAAGGCCTAACAAAAAACAGATCCTGCGATATCTCAGCCATCTCGCCACCGATTTGTCTCGTTCGACCGCGAAAATAACAAGCTTGGGCTTATTGACAGAGTCCGCCCTAGACCGAACTAAGGACGGCAACAGATGGTTGGAAGAAGAGGAGAGAACAGCAGATGCTGTGTGCTGAACCCTGAACCAGATATAGCACGATACATATTGCTCGTGGAAATTGATCCGTGTGTCAATAGCTGGTTTGATGGGAGTTTAAGGAACAGGGTCATGAGAGCTGCATTGCCCAGTAATGGGATGGGCTTGCGTTAGCGTGACGATACTCCATTGGCATGAACACCGCCGTTAGGGAAAGGCATTGGCAGGGCCAGTGATACGTCCAGCCATCCGTTGACTCGTGGCTGTATTTTTATTTAAACAATGAGTTCCCTAGTCCTTCCGCAGGGTATTTGTTGGCGATGACCCAATTCAGGGATTCAAGATCTGTTTCTGCGGGCAATTACTCCAGTGAAGGAAATGCTCCTGCCCTTACTTGCCCATACACGGTGTTCTACATAACAGTGAACAGACTCGCGCACTGTATCATCGAGGGAGTTATTTAGCCAAACGGCGAAGGCCCTAATGGAACTAGTTGAACACCCAGGCGACCATGCCACAACGGTCCGAAAACCAAAGTTATCAGTTGGACAATAAAATCAATATGTAATAAGGAGTTATTAGAAAGGAAGGGTGCTCCCAAGCACGTCAGGTCACTGGAAAAAATCTGCAATTCAATTCAAGGAGCAGATCAATACTAAGGACCATGTGTTCTGACAGTGGTACTTGCACTCGCGGCTTCTACATTTGCGCCTTTCAGGAGTCCATGGCGTCGATGAGCAGCGGAAGTGCTCGGTGATGCCAGGGCGATCTGGGCACGACAATGACGGTTCTTGTCCAGTGAACCGTCATGTCTCATGTCGGCCAACAACCCAGCGAACCGTGTCCCGAAGAAGTTGTGCCAAACTACCGCCCCAGATGCTGAGGCGGCCAAGCACCGAAACTACCCGTCAGCACAGGCAAGGCCAGGGGGTCAACATTACGCATCATGGCAGTCGTCTGCCTTCCGTTGCCCACGTAACATCCTCAACTTCACAATCAGCCCATGCCCAATTCCTACCCCTCAAGCGTACAAGGTGCGTGTTTCACGCACGAGATCCACGGCACCATCGATACCGCAAAACTAGGGTCTAGTAGCTGATTCCGGACCTTCCCCTCCGGGACCCTCAGGATCACCTTGTTCCAGGTCCGTCGACTGTTGTGAAACCAGTCAACCACATGTCTTCCCAGCACCTCAGATTAAAGTCACAACTGAAGAGCTCTTTTCTTTGGCGTACGGCGCCAAAACACCTGGTCTCCGCTCCGAAGTCGCCTTGCGCCGACCACGAGAACGCCTTCACTTAAGCAAGCATCGCTCTGGATGTCCTGACGCAAGGTGTCGGGACTTGCAGGCTGTGGCGTTGCGTGCAGGACAACCGTGCTATTGCCCTCTTGGATCATTCCCCCCCTCCCCACTTATCATCACATTGAGCACAACGCCGGCAACATCATTGGCCATCCGCCCCGGTGCAGTGCGCGTGTATCTAAACTCTCAACCACAAACCACGATACCTGCATTCCATTCCTAACGCTTAACCCCCTCAGGCATATATCATTTGCGTACCTTGGCCGTGTAGATTGGTTGCATATGCGAGCTAGCATTGTGCAGTGCTTCCCATTCTGTGATTTTGTTGTCTTGCCACATCGGATGGTGTGACACCAAGGAAAAGGGCTTACCTGCCTGAGTCCTTCGGAATTAGGACTAGGGATGAGTGGAGGCTGTTGCGTTTATGACGGTTCCTTGGCTCGGATGCGGGTCGGGGCCACTGTACTATTGTACGCGCTACGTGAGATTTGACTTACCGGTGGAAATGTCCACTCGGACAACGCTGCTGGAAACTCATGCGGCTTCCCTAACGCTTTACTGCACTGCAAGCGGGGCGATATATTACTGACCCGGATTTTGGTAACCAGATCGACGAGTTTGATAACTCGTTGCTGGTCGCTACTACTCCACGCTGAATGACCAGCGTTTAAAGGGATGGAGCAGAGGACGTCTTTGTTTCACATAACGCACCCCGCAAACAGATACTTTTCGAGGTGGCAAGTCACAGTGCCGCTACAGAGGCACTTGTGAAGCAGGA
The DNA here is from genome assembly GCF_015039405.1 of Cantharellus anzutake. Lineage (NCBI taxonomy): Eukaryota > Fungi > Basidiomycota > Agaricomycetes > Cantharellales > Hydnaceae > Cantharellus > Cantharellus anzutake. The sequence continues at coordinate 341,054 of NW_024067032.1, forward strand.
GTGGCATACTACCACAATATCCGCCACGTCCATCGGGGGGACGATATAGAGCGCCCAGTTGTGCATTGTAACAGTCCGACACCCCACGGGGCAAGGTGCCAATGGTGAAAGCTGAGCCTTCCGGACCTACGAACCTGGCCCGTCACTGGGGCACACTGATCACGTAGGCTGACGAGAACGTGTGATGCGCCTCAGGATTGCCAAGAGGGCCATCGCGCGCATGGTCCTTCGGTCCGCACAGGCATGTATCGAGATGGGCGGTCAGTTACGGTACGTGGACCATCATGCGGAGACTCGATAGGGCTGCCGGTTCCGTTTGTAACGTCCTCTGCAGGATCGGGACTGCAGTCGGGTTATAGTAGTGGAGGCTCCCTCCTTATATTTATTACCCCCCAAAGATTGCACGCGATAGGCGGCAACAGTTTCGGGCTACGCAACGCGAGCTCAACGAGACAGCTTAAATAATGCCTCGGACAAGAAAAGTGCCTCGCTTCCGGGCAGATGGTAATGTCACTATACAGAAGTTTGAACCCCCTAGGGGTATAGCTCCTGAAAAAGCTTGCTTCACATCAGGGCTGGGCCCGGGACAACTCGTCAGTTTTGCACCATACGAAATCCTGGCCCATGTTTGGCGTTCTCAGCAGTATGTTTCCAGACTGTGCAAGCAACTGCATCGACAACCGATACCGACTAGTACTAAGAGAGACTTGGGTGCCGATGTATTGCTTTAGTAGGATACAACAACCTCGGAAGGTACGACTAGGCATCTTGGGAACTGTTAAATGCCAGTTCCTCTGCTGGTGGATGAAGTTGTAGCGGATCTGCTAGTCTAAACAGAGGTATGTGGTGCAACGAATCACTGGCATATGGTAGCGTTGGTATTGAAATTCGTCCACAAGACGTTTTCGATGATTTTTGATATCACGTACAATGTGGTATTGCCGGAGGCTGCAACCCAAAGCGCGAGCACCGCATTGGATGGGACGATCTGAGGCCAAAAATACCCAGCATCCTTGAACAGTAGCACAAAGCATGTAACCGTGTCCGATACGAAAAACCCGTGACAAGTTCATTCCAAGTTCGAGTAAGGTAATCTCACGCGCAACATTCAGGCGCGTTGTCACCGCATCGCTGCCACATCTACATCAAAAGAGAAGCATCCCAGATAGCAAGGTTTGTGAGGCCTCTGTCCCAACATTGCTTGTCTCTGAAGGGAATACTGTACTGAATGAGGTACAAGGAATGCATATGGGCCAGATAATTCGCCTCGAGCAATAGTACCCTCTGGCCAGGTTACGCTTATCTGTCAGGCAGCGCTGACTCCCCAAAGTTAGTGATATTGTGCAGACGCGGCGTTGCGGCATGATCGGGAATAAGCGCCGCGTGAGACAGTGGACTTTGCTGTTCCAGAATTCAGACTCCTCCCCAGTCGCTCTCTGATTTGCCGAGGTTTGTCATGTCCTCGAAGTTTCGGATAAACCTCGGCAAATCGGAGAGCGGCTGGGGAGGAGTCTGCTCTGCAGCGCGAATGAAAACACCTTCTGCGAAGGGTTTCCATCCACCAAAGCCTATTCCATGTGCACACTCGAGGTTCACGATTTTTCGAGGCTGAGGCTTCGAGCACTTAAGTACTTGAGCCGTCCCCGTTCCAAGCGCATCCGCTCGCTTTCTGATTAGGGACATGAGGGAGGGGGATCTATATCTGGACACATTCTTGGGCTATTGTGGGTCTGAACTTTCGTTGCTGCGACGCAGCGTGCGCACCCTTGCTTGACATGGTATGTGCATTGGAAAACTTTCCGTACTCTTAATTATTATTTCTGAGTTCATATTACACTTGCAGAGTGGTACGAATCCTTGCCAAACCGTCCCCCCCGCCATCGACGGCTGGGTTTCAGTTGCACGCGTTTGCAGAACACGGCGCCACAGAGCTCTCACGGTGTCGAGCAGCAAGTGGTCACATTCCTCCAAAGCCAACATTCCACTCTAATCCTTAATCCCTGAAATGACTTGGATCGATACCAACATTTACGTCATTCTGTGTCTAAGTCCAATCCCTCAAAGGGATCCGAGGGTGGTGTCGAAGATTGGCTGACCACAGGCCTTTCTGAAGAGTTCCACCACATGTCTTCCTCACGTCCATAGCAAATGCATAATTCATCCCCGGGCGCCAACGCCCGCGAGGTTGTGTAGCGTATCGACATGGTACCGTAATCCAAAGAAAAAGTTATGTTGGGTGTTTGAGAATGGTTGAAAAGTGAACCTGCGCAATTCTAATCAAAATGTCGCCGAACTCAAAGCAGTAATGCGAATACCGAGTCCAAGTGCAAGTGCCCAAGCGTTCATTCGCCGCCAATGGAAAACGTAGGAGTCCAGAATTGTGTGTTTTCCGTACGCCTCGTATTCTTGCTGAGAAAATAGGAGGACAGGAGAAACCTCAATAAGAGTCCCTTTGGGGATATGCCTGGACGCGTACACCCCCCGTCCCGTGGCTGGAGTTGCCTTGATCTGAAGCCCGAAGACATTCAGGTGGGGCGTAGTGGGAGGAAGATTCGAGATGTCCATGCTGATCTGAGTACTGGAGGGCGTTTGTTGCACGCAACAGGATCGTGAGACCCTCTCGTCTCGATACAAACAAAAACACATCCAAACTCTTCGTTCCGATCATCTCTCCTTGGAAGTTGAAGGCGCCGGTTCACAGGGATCAGCATGCCGAGCGTTCTTGGGATTTATGCCTCGGAGGATTCCTCCAACACTTATCACACACCAGCGATGTCCAGAAGAGGACCTAATTTGTCGCTCAAACAACGCGTCAGTTTCATGGCCAGTGGCCCCACCATTATACACATTGACAATCAACCTTAGGGGGATTCAAACTATCTCAAGGTCGAGAATGATGGCCCTCGCACCAACACACAACCCCAACGAACACCCCAGATACGCGACCGGATGATTTCTCATCTCAGTCCAGCAACATCAGCAATACCGTCACTTGATGCAGTAAGTCTGTCTTGAGCTACGTGTCATCGAGGTGTCGCGGATCGTTTTGGGTCTCTTGTAGGGTTCTTCGCCTTCATCTCACATGACAAGGTCGCCAGTAACTCCCAACAAACGGACTCCATACACTCCTGCATCCTTCACTAGTCGTCTGATGACCCCGATGGAACGCTATTCTCCAGGCTATGGTGCTAAGGACCAAAAACAGATCGCCATGTATCGGGGGGAACAATTCATTCATCGGTGGCTACAATCATCCTCGAGGACGTCACTCTCGCCTGATGCACATTCCATATCACTCGTTAAGTCCCCCAAGTCACACAATGGGAATATTCTTCAGAAGCCTGCGGGTCTCCAGCGAACCAATTTATTCCTGTTAGATGCTGCGTCAGTTTCTCAGTATGGGAGTCCATTGAATTTGTTCACTGAACCCTCTATCGGGCTAAATCTCGATCTTCGCAACTCTTCACCTGTTCAGCATGTCCCTTCATCTCGCCAATCTTCTCGGCTTATTAATCCGTTTGGAGACGCGTGCCTAGATGGCCTTCTTTACATACCTGAGATTGACGGTGACCTGAATGACGAGCGTATTCTTCGTCGTAATCGTCTCAATCCTTGGCCCTATGACCGAAAACCTCTACATTATTGCATCCCTCACTCCTTGCGTTCTGTTGGCTCACTAGCGTCTCGAAGCAGGAAGGCTTCCGTTTTCAAATCAAGTCCCGCTTTTTCGCGTAGTCTCTCGTTGGGTCTTCTTAGGGGAAGGAAGTTTTTCTCACACCGATCCAAGTTTGAACAAGATCGTTTCCCCAATTCACAAGTTCCCCACCCCGACTGGGGCTCCTTTCCATTTACATCGGCTGACGATGATCTTGATTCCGACGAAGAGGACAACGACGTTGACATATGGCTTGCTCGTGTGGTGCGTAGGAACAACCGTGATGCGCGTGATGCGCTTGCTGTTACTCAGGGATGCAATCGCGCCATGACTGTCGAGGAATATGAACGAAATGGATCTTGGATTTTTGAACACGCTTGGCAAGAGGATCTTTCAGCCTTTCGGAAAGCAAGAAAAGAGAACGAGAGATCCGGAAAGGTAACTTCTCCCTTCCAAGAACACTCGGGATCTCTCCAGGCTGCTGTTGCAGTGAATCCTTCTCGTCCTCGCTCGCCTTATCTCAGTCGACTCCCTGGCTTTGAGGCAGCTCTCGTCAGCGACTCCCTCTCTCGTTCTGCGTCTTACTCGCCAGTCTCTGCGTCCGCTAATGTCGGTCTCAATTCTGGTCGTCGGATGACCACAGCTTCGTCTTTCTTGCAAAAAATAGGTATCAAGGTTCGTAACACGTTCAAAGGGCCGTTTGAGCGAATCGGCAAGTTTCGCCGTCTGGAGACGCCCTCCGTCGTTAAGAAGCTGCCCGATACTTCGCCATGCGACCCAGCCTCGCCTCTCACCCCGGCTCTCGTTCATTCACTGAGGGAATCTTTGGCGCCTACCTCTCCATTCACTATTGGATCTTTTGGATCTTCCGATTCGCAACTGTTGCCCAATACGGTGACTCCTAGTCTCACGCCTGGAGGAACACTTAGCGACGTGTCTTGCGACGATAATTTCTTCTCTCGCTCATCTTTGCGTGTTCCGCAAGAGCAAAGTGTGGTGATCAGGAATGGAGATGGGCCAAGGAATTTTGGAATCGGCCTTGATAATGAATAATCCTGACGGAACGTAGCCTGGGTTCCGCATCACTTGACTGGCATGTATGGTCGAGCTGGGCTCGCGGGCATTGCATTTGGTTTCTGTATGAATACTCGTCGTTGGACGTGTCTGTACTGTTTGATATTTTCCCATTCCTGATTCTCCTTATTCCTAATTATATTCCTTTTAGCTAGCTTTCTCCTTAATCGTCCTCCTACTCTTCCTCCTCTCCATCCATTTATGTTGCTTTGTCGGTATCGTCAACAGTGGCGTTGTGTCTCCTTTTGTCTCCTCGCACTCTTCATTTTGAGCCATCGTAAATAGCATCGCTAACTCATGTTTGTTTATTCTTCTCGGGCTACGGAAAGTCCCACGCATACGAAGCGCGTAGTCAATCGAGCAGTCATAGAGAGTGCAGCATGGTTGGGGATGTCTGACGTTGGTTTTAGCAAGGTGCGAACAGTGATGTGTAAAATCAATTGTAACTACTTGGTGAGCGGGTGTTAAGAGTCAATGGAAGGGATGTAAATGGAGATTGATTGAAAAGAGATGTGATGCAAGCGGGATAGTGACTAATGTAGGACTGGTAAAAAAAATGGAAGATAAAAGAAGGGAACTATCACGACTGGGAGTGGCAACGAGCTCGCCTGAAAGAAATTGAATGAGGAATGGGCACAGGGTTGCTGGAAAGCGATGAGTAAATAATGATGTGTTGGGAGTACACGATTGGTGTCGTGCACACGGTACCCATGCCACCCAAGAGAGTGGGTGAAGAAACAATGCCAACCAACCATTCATCGTTGCTTCCGACGCGAGCTCACGAAGCGAAGAACCCAGTATGAGTGGCACGCATGATACCCAAGATAATGATGGCCAAAATGATCCACCCTCCCAACGCATAAACCGATCTCCATGCCCATTTCAGTTCAGTGGCACGGTGAACTTCAATCTCTTCTTGTTGCTCTTCGGGGCTTTTCCCAGCGATGGGAGTGTATGAAGTAGGAACGAGGTCGGTAACAATGATGGTGGCAGCGAGCATCCAGAAGAAGGGAAATACTGTTCGTCGCGCGGAGGAGACCAAATGTCAGTGGAGGGTGTTGTTAGATATCGAACGGAGTGGTGAAGAGAGCTTACTGAAACCTAAACGGAAGAGGTATCTGGCGAGCGTTTCTGGGTTTCGGTTTATGCGTTGGTATGATGGGACGGGATCACCTTCGGAATCGTGGAATGGAGGAGGTGCGTGTGGAGAAGTGGATACCTCGTTGTCTATCATGGTGACGGCAGTCTAGGATCCGTGTGCTGGCTCAGCTGGCTGGTATGTCCTAACGGTCAGGATGACTGTTGAGGGAGACGAGGGAGAAGGAGCGGTCGACCAATGTTTCAGGCCTGGATTGGGTGGTGGTTTATATGAGGAAAACGAGTGAAGTTTTTGAGCTTGTCTTCGCTAGTCTTTTGTTCCGCAATGCGCGCCACTCGGCGGAGGCCGAGTGAGAAATCGGTTTACAGATTGCGGATCTACAGACTCGGGAAGGGCAAGCGCACAAAGTTGACGAGGGAAAACGAGAGTGAGGGAGTTGATTGTAGCGCGCGAAGTCCAGGGTTTATATACTCATACATTTCCCATTGACTTCGTTTATTGGTCACGATGGCATGAAGAACTCGAAGTCCAAAAACCCACAGCGGAAAGTTAACTCTGGGGACAATCTGCGGAGTATCACCCCGCTCAAAGCTATCTATGGCTCGTGCGAAGTGCAAAGATCTGGCTGGAGAAAGCGCGAACGACGGCAAAGAATGATCGGACCGATTCGGAGTATCCCAGCGCCGCAAACAACATTAAACGGACGTCGGAAAATCTGTCCCTTAAACCCCGACTTGATGTTGAAAGGAAGGTGATGTCCAGATGCACCGACCGAGTCCATAGGTACCCGTATTCAGTAAAATGAAATTTACACCCAAGAACGGGAGGGGGGGAGACGATATTCCCAATGCTAATCAGGGAATGTTGACCCGAGATCTTTGCCATATCTTCCTTCATCCTGTATGTCGAATGGGGGCGCGATCAGGTTGTTAGTCACAACTCGGTTAGACATTGAGGTCCCGATGACAGGAGGGGTAGAGCCCAAGGTTCCTTTCCTTTGCATAACCTATTTCCTACTGGAATACGTACTTACCGAGTGTCACCAACGCCTTTTCGGAATTCAGCACACGCAGGGGTGCAAATGCTCCACATAACATTGTGTATTATGTGATACTGTTAAAGTCCTCGATAATTTGGGCAGAACGCCAGGATAACGCTTCCAGGCAAGATTATACCTGACACCTCCCATCAGAGAATTTTCCGCGGGCATGCATGCAGCCCTGAAAAATATTAAGCTAGCCCGATACCATACAGAGACCAAGTGTGGAAGGACCCTTCACTGAGGGAAAGCTAAGCCTTAGTAGATACAATTACGGAAAGCTGTACCTCCTGGAAACCATGGTAAACCGGACCTGAATGGTCGAAGCATGAATCATGAGTGGTTGCATGCACTGAGCTGTAAGCAGTAGTTTGAACGGGGTTTGTCAGGTCGCTTGTCACTCGCAGCTTTTAGACAGTTGTTAGATAGTTTTTCATCATTGTTATAGTTGTCATCGTCCTTTCCCTCTCTCTTCCATCAGCATCTCATCAAGTTTTGACTACAGTTGCAGCAGGCCTGATTGCACTTGGAAGATCATGGTGTCACCACACAGCCGGCAAATTCCGATGATCTGGAGGAAGGATCCGGGGCAACGTGGTTCCAAAAATATACATTAATATTGTTATTCCCCGATGATATTCTTGAAGTCGATCAGCTGTGTGTGTGTGGCCGACAACGGTGGCCGAAGAGCTGCGCAATATCCAGATTCGGCGTTCGCCGGATGCTGCGCAGGCTATGCGTCTAATCAATTTATTTGACGTTAAACGAACCAGTAACAACTAAGCCGTCGCCGCACTCCTCTCCTTCCTAACCATCGACCTCCATCAGGCATGGGGATCATTCGTCCAGCCACACCAGGCTTTCTTACAACTCTCGCAGCGACAGTGCTACTTGTCATCGTCGTGTTCTGCGTACCGTACTTCAAAAGCATCTACTTCTTGAAAGCCAGTCTGTCGGATTCTGGCGTCACCGGCAGTATAACACTCGGGACTCTTGGTTACTGTCTAAATCTTCCTGGAAATGTTACATGTTCAAAACCCTCCATTGGCTATGAGTTCGGTTGGTTCTTTTCCTGTGCAACGATTCTATGACTCTCCCGCCGAGTTTCACGCTCTTTCACAACAGATCCAAATTCACTCTTAGGCAACAAAACACCCATCGAAATTCCCGCCGTGGTCGTCAAATGGCTCACATATGCCCTTGTGCTTCATGTTGTGGCCCTCGTCGCAGCTGGCATTTCTGCTCTGTTCGGTTTGCTCGCTCACGTAAGGGAGCTCAGCATGTCTTGTTTCTCCACGTGCATCTCTGGATTCGGCGCCGCCATCTGCCTTCTTGCTTTCATATTCGATATCATCTTTTTCTTCGTTGTCAAAAAACGCATCAACAGTGTTAAGGGCGGTAGTGCCAGCTTCGGAGTTGCCGTCTGGATGACCCTGGCTGCGTGGATTTTGCTATTCATATCAGGATGCGTTTATAGTTTGGGGCGATGCTGCATTACCACAAGGGGTCCCGATTATGAACGAAGGCGCAAACGTGGCCGTGATGAAGAGGATGATGTGAAGGGTGGTTTCAACCCTCAATCCGAAGCTTTACGACTGGATGCTGTGCGGGCAGAGGAGGAGCGTAAATCTCGAGCTAGGGATGGAAAGAGAGAGGTTGGACTGCCTACTTTCCAGGAGTATGAACGTACTCCTCTCACCCGCGATAACGTTTACCTGGAGACGGGACCTTCGTATCTCCCTCCGAACCACTCAAACATTCCTCAAGGCAGCTATCCTACCACTCTCGCTAATAATTCGCCACGGAGACAACCATCCCAAGAACCTGGGCCGTTTCCTGGTGGGTATGCGGGAGGGACTCCTGGAACCCGTGCGGTTGACACTTCTTGGAGCACGGACCCAAATACTGCCGTACCTAATATGCCGGGTGGATATGTTGCTGGCACTGGCACTGCAGCAGCAGCAACCCGTTATGGCTCACCACCTTCTCAAACGAATTACAATAATCTGCCGAACCCAGGCGTGCCTCAGACTCCCGAACCTGTGCATTCGCAAGCATATGGGCAGAATTATGGACAGGGGAGCAACGTTGACCCGATGAACTTCCCGACGGTCGTCGCAGTGGGAGCTGCTGCAATGCCAAATCCAAAGCGGCAAACCTCATTGGGGTATTCTCCATATTCGAACCTGGCACCTACACGACAGGGCACTGACCCGTATGACCCGTATGGTCCACAAAATACTTGTAAGTGTAGAGGGATGGGTTCTACTCGAAGAGAAGACGTAAAGACTGATGTCATCGATTTTCATCATGAACCAGACTCCGCAGCTCCGGGACAAATATTCGGGCCTCGCCGCCAAAATTCGCAGCCGACACCGCAGCAATTCTCGAATCTTAGCCCAGCTCAATCACCTGAACCGCGCATACCCGATATTTATGCCCAACAATCTGTCCTAGCCACAGCAGGCTCTTTCGATCCTTATGTAACATCGCACCGCCAACAGACAGACTATTATGATCCCTACGCTCAGGATCAAACACACTATCCAACTTCTCATACTCCTCCGGTGCATACGGCCTCCCCACCAGCTTCCAGCCCACCTCCGACACGCGATTTCCTTCGCGTGAACTCGAACGTCGCGCAACACGGGAGTGCATTTACGACTTCACCTACTGATCAGGGGAGCGTACAAGGCTTGCCGTATGATAGGAGAGTCGAATCCCCTGAGCCTCAACAACACCAGCCCAACTGGAACGCCTCAACCGAGTTGGACGATCCGCAACTTGGTGGGGAGATTTTACCGGAATATAATGCACTAGATCCAAATCAGACCGGATCATCGTCGACATCTGTACATGGTTTGAGAGGGAACGTGCTTCCGTCAGGGTACCTGCGGGAGAAACAGTGAAGTTGGTGGTAGTTAAAATCAGGTGTAATGTGTGACAAGAGGGATACGCCATGTCTGCATTCCCTCTCACTGAGTTGATATTCCCTATATGCGGCGACCGATAGGGAGATATATACCCGATGGACTTATTTTCGTTTGTTCGTATGGGCCGCTTGAACTTCTGTTAAAAAAAAAAGAAAATGGACAGTTTTATTTCTTGCTGTTTGTATTCGTGTGTATGTTTATTACTGACTGATCAACCATAAAATACATACCAGGGTATTGGACGCTGAAATCAAACAATGAAAGAGGGTACAATTGCGAGCGAGGGCACACGTACACGAGCCACTTCATACGATCCCTCCTCCACAACCCGTGGCACCAACACTACATTATATTAGTAAATGTATTGGGTATATATCATGATGGTAGGGTAGGGTAAATAGTTACAATGCCAGGAAAATCACGAGCAACCATCAGCTGGAAGCTGTCCGATGCTTCTCCAACGCAATGTCCTGCCAGTTCGCTTGCCTCCGATCCTGCAGTGTTCGCAGACCCGCTGAGTTGGGAAGTTCACATCATACTCCCAAGCATATCTCTACTTTCGTTTCAGCGTGCCGATAGGCAGTTTCCCCAGATGCTCGGGCCTTTTCTGACTAGGGCTCCTAACAATTCGGTTTCGGTTAGAAACCGAGCCGTCACTGACAAAATTACCAGTTCCATTTGACGCATTTTATTGTGCCTTCATGCTGGGTATTCAAACAGCACAAGGCAATCATTAGGCTCGGTTTCTAACCGAAACCGAATTGTTAAGAGTCCTAGTTCTGACGGCAAGAATTTTGCTGCCATATGTATTGAAGATGCGGCCCAGCAGTTAGCAGAGTCAAAATAGTGTTACAAATACATGAGCTCAGGCTCAAACACTGGGCTGAGTGGCTGTATGGTGGTTTGCGATGATCACCGATCAATTACCTATCATGATCGTTGAGTCGCTGTTCGGTAGACCAGGGATAGGGGAAAGAGAGCCAAGAGACGCATGAATGCCGCCTCCGCTGGGACTGGGAGACGAGGAAACCCGAACCATTGAGGGGATGCTGTCACTGGGGCGCTCCGACGTCCACGTTGGGGGGGGGAAGTGGAATAGTTACGACCGAGTCGCGAACATCATTTCCGTCTGCAGGAGTTGCTTGTGGGGTCGAAATCTCAACATCTTCAGGGGAAACATGCTTTTTTTTGGGCGAGAATCCGAAACGTCTGCCAGTCAAAAGCCACAGAATGACGTTGATGGCACCGTGTGAGGCACCAAGGGCATAGGGAAAGATCCGCTGGGCAGGGGTTGCTCGATGGCCATGGAACTGACGGAAACGAATCGTAGATAGAGGGATAAAGACGAGAATATAAGCTGAAATAGAAGAGGTGAGCCAGGGTTCGGCTTATATGATGATTGCACTCACAAATAGGATACCATCCCATAGCAATCGCAGCCCGTCTAAGGTCATAGTAAGCACAAAAAGGTGCTTGACGTAACCACTTGTATGCTATCCAACTATATACAGCAATCGATACCACTATCGCAAGCCAGTTCCACGCATATTGTGATGCTGCAATCCAGATTCAGTTCCACGGGTATCGCCGCAGCCAAGCTGTCCTAGACCTACCGAATCGTAACCTCTGGCGGCTAGCATTTCCGCCAGCGATCCAGCACCACAACCTGGAATGTGGGGATGAGCTATATATGAGACATCATGTGCGATCCTTACCCAGAGTTGCCATAATATGAACGGTCAATCGAAGCAGGAATCGCAATGATCAACAGGGTGAATACGGTTGTAAAGCAAACGCATCCCGCTGCAAAAATCTTTGCTCCACTTTTGCCTAACAAGGTCGGGTGAACTACCTGAAGGTATGTCAATACCGCAATTGCCATGGTAAACCATGCTGGCGACAAGTCGGTTCCTTAGACATTGGCGGTCAATGAAGTACAAGTCGACATACCGGTGCCGTTACTCCCGATCTGCATGAACACCGCCTGTACTGTACAATATGGGCCCTCGGTGATTTCACCTGCGAGCACCCACCTGATGGAAAGAGCATGTCCTAGTCCGCAGCTGAAAAAGGTCCGGTGAGTGACACCGAGTGACGAATGACCTTGTTCATATGAGACTGACATCATGTCCCCGAAAACACTACACAGAAACAAGACTGATATAGGCTGGAGCCCAGGTTCAACTTTGGAGGCTGATGTACTATTCCTGCTACGATACTTTTTGTATGTTTGTTTCTATCGGGAGTCATAAAGATTACTAATGTGCCTGAGCGGGCACAACTGCGAAGGGCTCACCAGAGAGTAAATGAGGAGTAAAAACGGGAGAATGGAAGCCATTAGGCCACCTTCAGCCACGAGCTCCAGGAAACGTCAGATAGCAGACATGCGATCAACAAAAGGGCTCACGATAAGACCAGCACGCAAGTCAAAATTGTTCTTAAAGCAGGGGGGGTCAATGCGATCAAGGTTTGAACATTTGGTAACCATAATGTGCGCCGACGGGGGGAGCGGAGAAATTTGAGAAGGGACTGTCTTTTTATATGTGCTAGGAAAAAATAGCGCTGCTCGAGCGTGCCTAGCCGGGCATCCCCAGCACCCCCACAGAGCGAAACCCTTTTGGAAGTTGAGTAGAGTCGGGCGGGCGGAGATGAATTCGTCTCATATGCGATCGCTAAGGATCTTCGCACCCTTATCGTCGAAGACGGCGTCGAGGAAGGGGCATGCGCCACTCCCACCTCTTCGATAGCTTCTGAACTCGGAAAGATGCTTAGCTGCACATCACTCTTTGACCATGGTGCATTGACCTTACTCAAGCAGTGCACGCAGATGACGAAAAGTTCCGTGGCGCTCCAGATTTTCGGATAAGCCTATTTGAAATTTGGAGATCGATCATACTCTATGCTGGGGTAGGTCTATTGGAAGATAGACTGATTGTTAGCCGTGTGAGATAATAATAGTTAATATATATATGTATAGCCGACCCATACCATTTAAGAGTCTAAACTACTTGTACTAACTTGTACTAAACTGCTGTGTTTGGCGAGATTTCCATTGTTCGGACAAACCACCGAAGTTCGCGCTTGGAGGTTATTTTAAAATAGCTTGTAAGCGGGCGGTTGGTTATGCTTCTCGGCTATGGGGGTGGCAGTTGAATGAGTGTTCGACGCCCTTCCACGAAGATTGATTATAAGGTGTGAAAGACGTTGTTGTATTTATTTTATGTGCCTGTCAGCATATGCCGTACTATAAAGGAGGAAGGAGCCAAAATTATAGGACATGGAAATGTCGAGTGTGAGTAGTTGAGAGTATTCGGGTGTACTATGAGGCTGAGGTTGTTAACACAAAGTAGGATTCATGGCACCTTGGTGTGCGTTCGCGGGGGTGCATTATCGTGAGGCTATCGAATATGAAAGATTGGTGCCAGCGGAAAGAGAAAGCTAAGTATTTGTGCGAGCATTAATTCGGGGCAAATAAGAATGGGAAAGGCGGACTCCTACGTGTTCTCCGGGGCAGGCGATGGGGGAAGCGGCCGGTGCTCCTGATGTATAGCGTTAGGTGAGAGAGCAGCTGGTAGAACGGGTACCCGGTCGTTATGAAGAAAGCTGATTCACTTGCCAAGAAAGCCACCGAGCCCAGCGCCACACGCCACACGCCACACGACATCTCCCTAACTCCTTCGCTTCTACACGCTAGTTCCTGCGCAAGCATAGATCAAACGAGCCACCACAGGGTATAAAAGCTGCTTTCCACCGACGAATTCAAAGGCCTGGCACCTTCGCTAGAGTCTCAGCCTCACTCCCTCCTCGGTGCTCTTCTCAGCGCACATCGCCGTACGGCCCGGGGCGTATCTAGCCAAAAAAAGGACACGCCAAGACTCACCTAACTGCCCCCTCTGCCGACAACCGGAAACAGTCGAACACCACTTCGCCACCTGCCGCCGTTTTAGCCGTGAGCGCCGAATCCTAAAAACAGAGCTTCTCCTGGCAGCTGATAGGGACCAATCCATTAAGCCCTCGGACATGGTCGTGGGCTCTTAGCCTTGGGTGCGAGAGTTGGAGATCGCGGAGGTTGAGGATGGCCAGGACAATGTGTGTCGCCGAGGAGGCTGATGGCCGTTTGGGTGTCTAGGCAAATGATGACGCTCTGCGTGAGAAAGTGGAGACCCAGTGAAGATCACATGCGTGAAACCGCTGACATATTGCCTAAACAGGATGAGGTAGATGAGACACATGAACCCGATCGACTTTTGCTCAATTATGCCGTTGGACTGTCAAAAGGCCACATCAAAAAAGCAAGCGAAAAAAGAAAGAACTCACCCCCAAAAAGAACCACATGTCACGCTTCCCTCCACTTTTTCTCTTTCGATTGCCATACTTTCCTCCTGTCTCATATTTCTCTTTCATTTTGTGTCCCTCTAGCCTTTTCCTTTTACTCCCCACAATTTAAGGAAATAACTAAAATATCGATTGGGTGGAGCCCTCTGTTGGAATATCAACGACTATTACAAACAATGAGGAGTGGTGACTATTTCTATCTCTGTATGACCGGCTCACCACCGGCGTAGAACCCGTATAAAAAGGGAGATTTTTTTGGACCATCTCTCCCCTCGACGAGTCTGAGGTGAGAATGCACACGTTCTTCTATTTCTTTTCTGTTTTACTTATCAATGCACTTTATTCAGGCAGTGTCCGCGGCACAGGTACAGTTGAGTGTATCTTTGGATCTCGTCTACGAGTCTGAGTGTCCGCGTCATAGCCTTATTTTAAAATCAGATACATCATAATTCTTCCATGTAATTATGGCTATAGGTTAGAGCTAATATATTCAGGTCTCATTCCGGAGACTGAGTTATTGTTATGGCCACTCGTCAACTGGGCTTATATCCTGGTGACGCCCCATCGACCAACGGCCGGTGATGTGAATAGTCAAAGGTTCAGAAAATCTCCCCATCAGCTATAAGTCTGATGCTTCCCAACGTCGTGATGTCTTAGTTCGCTTGTCTGCTTCAGTGTTTACGAACCCACTGAAGTAGATAACAAAATGTTTAAAGGAGATTCACGTCGAAGCATATATCTTTCAGTATGCCAATACGCGTTTTCCTAGGCATTCATGCCTTGTTCTGACAGTGGGAACTCATTGCCATGTGTGTTCGAGATGCAGCCCAGTAGTTAAGATTCGTCAGATAGTGTTACAAATACATGGTCCAGGCTCAAGCTCGAGGCTGAGCCACAGTATGGTGGTTCACTGTGATGGTCATCGGAATGATTGGAAGAATTAATTCACATTGCCTATAACAATCGTTTGGTCGCTGTTCGGTGAACCAGGGATGGGGGGAAGAAAGTCTGGAGGTACATGGATGGCGTCTCCGCTGGGGCCGGGAGGTGGAGAAACTTGAGCCATTGAGGGGACGCTTCCATTGGAGCGTTCAGATGCCCACGTTGGTGGAGGAATTGGAATGTTTACGACTGAGTCGTGCACTCCGTTCCGGTCCATGGGAGTTGCTTTTGGGGTCGGGGTCTCAACATCTTCAGGGGAACGAAGCTTCGAGCCACG